>NC_133666.1:263723436-264041540 GCF_037893015.1 Macrotis lagotis
CTAGTCTTTAACCACATCCGTTGTGCTCCGGGACTCCTTGATCCTGGACGGGTGGTTTGTGTGGAGAGGGCAAGGCAGTCAGATGACTAATCCCAGGTCTTACATGGTGGTCAGGTTGGTAGGGATCTGGAGCCTGGCCAACAATCCTAAGTATCTGCTGATTTTGTCATCAGAACTACTTGATTAGGTCCTTTGACAAATCTAGGTGTTTGAAGTTGAGAGCTCTCTGTATTATTGTTACATATATGTAATTAGGACAGTGAGTGCTTTCTGCCCTGTAGGGTTGACAATCATGCCTAAAGTGAAAAAAAAAAAAAGGCAGAGTTAGCCTGCAGAACGAAATAGGTTCTAAAAATAAGCCAGTAACTGCCATTTACAAAATCTGAAAAAAAATTACAGAAAGCAAAATTTGGGGAGGGGGGGAATAAATGGCCAGGCCTCAAGGAAAAACAATCTTGTTCTAACAACTAGAGCCTTCCATTGTAAACAATTTAGCTTTCTCACCTCCTGAGAGCTGACAGGTTGCCTCAGGCACTGGCTGGAATGAGCTTTCAAGCCTATAAGCAGAATACACATTTCCCAAGGTATCAAGATTACTTTCTCTCTTCTTGAGAATCTATGTGTTTTCTCCCTTCTTATCTCTGACTAAGGCATTCACTATCTACAAAGGAGATTTGATAGTGGAGGTGGACTACCAGAGTTGGATGATTGTCAAATACACACATCTTCCCTGAAAAAAATGTGCATATGTATGTACATATATAAATATATATATAAATATTTGAATAATATATATATGTGTGTGTGTGTATGTGTGAGTATGTGTGTATGCAGACAGACACTGACAGACCAACACACACACACACACACACACACACACACACACACACAGAGTTATATATCCTATGTTGCCTGATTTAAGAAGATGTTGGCAATTGGAAGGGTTGGAAATGATTATTATTCTTTACTAACATTTCCTGATAAGAACAGTCCATTGAAAGAATCATAAAATTAGAACCAACAGACTAATCAGTATGGTGTTGAAGAACAAAATCAAAATCCTAGGATTTAAAAATCACTAAAGGAAAACAAGTATTCTTCAGAGAGAAGGACTTTTTCTTGTCTGAGACAAATAAAAAGTGTTCCCCCAACATGTTAAAAACCATAGTTAAGAGAATCTTAGGTAAAGGCAGGAAGTCCCAGGATAGCAATGGGCAATAAATACCTAGAAAGGAACAATTCAACAGTAGGTAATCTTCAGTTATGGCAGGACCCTAGATGCTTCTTCTCTTCATTCTGCTCCTACTTCTCCTTCTTTACTGTAGCCACACACTATATACCCTATACACACTCCCTCTTTACTGTATCTATACACTTGTATAATTTCAATACTTCTTTAATCCAACTCCTTAGAAGTTTTATGAAGATATATAACATTTCAAAACAGGAGCTCTTAACATTTTTTTAAGTCATGATCACTCCATGTGGCTAAGTGCATATTGTCAAGAAGCTCTGAATAAGGGGTGGCTAGGTGGCGCAGTGGATTAAGCATCGGCCCTGGGGTCAGGAGTACCTGGGTTCAAATCCGGTCTTAGACACTTAATAATTACTTAGCTGTGTGGCCTTGGGCAAGCCACTTAACCCCATTTGCCTTGCAAAAAAAGAAGCTCTGAATAATAAGGCTGACTTCAGACATATAATAGCTATATGTCTCTGTGTAACTTGATGATGATGTTCCTTCATTCTCGAAGAAGACCATGCCATCAGAGAGATGATGTCATGAAAAGCACATGAATTGGATTTGAATGGGGTGGAGTGGTGTGCTAAGTCACCAGCTTCACTTTCTCCTCCAGAGTCATCTGGGTCCAGTGGGAAGATATGAATCAGGATGAATGGAGATGGCACTGGGTGTGAGGTGATCAAGGTTAAGTGACTTGCCCAAGGTTACACAGCTAGCAAGTGACAAGTGTCTGAGGCTGGATTTGAACTCCCCTTCTCCTGACTCCAAAGCCAGTGCTTATCAACTCCTTCCTTCCTTCCTTTATTCTTTCCCTCTTTCCTTTCTTCCAAATTCCTTCCTTGACTGACCCCCTTTAACAATTTGGTGAAGCCTCAGGACTTCTTTACACAATAAGATTACAAAGGAAACTAATTATATTGGAAAAAATGTACATACACACACACACACACACACACACACACACACACACACACACCCCTATATGCATCCACATACACTTATACAAATTCAAATTAACCAGCCTGAGATGAAGAACTCTTGTGCTAAAAGGAAGCATTTCAACTCTCTTAGTGATGATGGTTCGAACTTGAAGTTGCCATGATAGCTTAGGACAATGTATACTTATATACAGAAATATACACATTTACATATACATACATACATACATATATATACAATAACAGCACTGATAGACTCATAGAATGCTAAAATTGGAAGGAAACTCTAAGGTCATTTATGCCCTATTTTAAAGATGATAATAGGAAAGGGACAGTGAACAGACAGTCTCTGTCATATCTTAGAGCCCAAGTGCTAAGTTTAATTGATAACTTTTCTTTTTAAATTTCAATAGAAAGGAGAAAATAGAAATTTCCTCCAGAAAGGAGTGGGTGTCTCTTCATCTTCTCGGGAAAGAAGTAACACTTCTAGCAGGTTTTTATACCAAAAGTTCTATAGGAGATAAATTAGGGGACTTCCTTGATAAACTTGATGAGGTTATAGAAAGCTGAACCTTTCCTTTTTTCTTTTTTTTTTAAATTTGCTTGGAACATGTTAGGCACATCCTTTGAAACTTTCTTAAGAAGACAAAGGACATCTTCTGGTCATTAGAGAAATGGTTTCTTGGCTTCATCTATTTGCAGATTGTTGCCACTCCTTGGTGATGGGTTTATAAGCAGAAACTTTCTCAGAATCTATCTTTTTCCATTTTCATAGGCGAGAGAATGAGCTGGGGGTGGGGGAGAGGGAGAGGGAGAGATTGCACTGGGATCAAAAAACTTAAGAGCAAACTTTGTTCCTAAGTTGTGGGTCAGGCTAAGAAGTGGGTAAGTGGGTGGGGAGAAGCCCTAAAGAACAACTTGGTACCAAAACCTATTTTCAGGGCTCTTTTCTCTGCTCTGTTCTTAGCTCTTTCTCTGGTTCCCCACAAAGAAGGGGAAAGGGCTGATTCTGCAATGAACCTCCCTATTATAAGCCTAGCCAAAGAAGTGGTTCTACTCCACAATAGCCTGAGCCAACCAAGCTATCCATAATGCCTAGGAGATAGTCTCAGTCGCCTTAGCAAACTTTTCAATGGGTAAGAGCCATATCCTCCATGAGATAATCCAGTCAAAGTCCTAAAGACTGTCATCAGACTGATCAGGGAAACTACTTCTCTCCCATCAGCCTCCTACCTAGAGGTCATTTCCAAAATCCTCACTGCCCCAAATAGGACTGTAGTGCTAAAACCAAGGCACTCTCTTTCCAGGCAGTGCAAACCTCAGTACCCATAGTGCAAGGGTTTTTGTTATTTTGAAATGTAATCTGTGATACTGTCAATCTGAAGGTCAAAGTCATGTATGAATCATGTGAGGAATTTGAGTGGGAATACAGACTTTGTATTATAATACAGTATACAATTAAGCTACCCTTAAGACAGGGCCATTTCCTAGCTCCTGGATGCTTTGAGGAGTTCTTTTGTAATTCTAACAAGGCCTAGAGAAACACATTTCAGAAACAGGCACCATGCTGCTAGATACAAGAATAGGTGATCTGGTTTTGTTTTAGCTACTAGCACTCATACAGACAACTAATACTGAGTCCCAGGACAACAATGTCACTATTATACACCTCACACATGCCTGTTTCTGTTCTTTTTCAATGTATAGATTTACACTCCAGAAACTCTCCTTATATTATTATGATTTAGGATTTGTCTCCTTTATGGAAGTTTTGGGACCTTTATCTACCCGATAAATAGCAAAACTATGGTTCCTTGTGTCTCTCAAAATTGCCTTTTTTTAAAAAATGAAAATTAGTGGAAAATTGGATGGATACAGCACCAAACCTCAAGTCAGAAAGACTCATCTTTGTGAGTTTAAATCCAGCCTCAGACACTAGCTGTGTGCCCCTGAACAAATCACTTAACCCTGTTTGCTTCAGTTTCCCTATCTGTAAAATAATCTGGAGAAGAAAATGTCAAATTACTCTAGTATTTTTGCCAAGGAATCCCCAAAAGAAGTCATTAAAAAGCTGGACAAGAACTTCCATTCAGTTGCATAGTAAAAAGCTCAAAATTATGTATAATGATTGGTAAAGATAGCTAGGTATAATTAGAACAATCAGTTATTAGAGCCAAACTTCTCATTCTTCCTTTAGAATGCCGCATGTTCCAATGTATTGATTAGTTTGGATGAGACAGTCCTTTCTTTTTTGTTAGAGCCATGGGTTTCTATGCAGGAAGAAAAGACATATATATTGAAATAAATGTGATTTTAAAAAAAGGTGGGGCAGCTAGGTGGCACAACTGTAGATAGAGCACCAGTCCTGGATTCAAAAGGACTCGAGTTCAAATTTGATCTTAGACACTTAGTAACTGTTTGACCTTGGGCAAATCATTTAATATTGATGCTTTTATACTTCATTCTTGAAGAAGACCATGACATCAGGAAGGTGATGCCATGTCAAGCATGTAAATTGAATTTGAGTGGGGAGGTGCTATGCTAAGTCACCAACCTCTCTTTCTCTTCCAGAGCCATCTGGGTCCAGTGAACCAAAATAATCTGAAAAACTGGGTATGGCCCTGGCTGTGAGGCAATCAGGGTTGAGTGATTTACCCAAGGTTACACAGCTAGTAAGTGTCAAGTGTCTGAGGCCAGATTCTAACTCCTATCCTATTGACTCCAAAGCCAGTGTTCTGTCCACTTTGCCACCTAGCTGTCCTCACTATTAATTGCTTCTTAATAAATGAAGTATCAAAAAGTGAAAAATTGGTCTGGATCTGTGGTTTAATTGGCATGGGGAAACTCCATTTACAGATGCAGATTATAGCAGGTTTGTGAGAGATTACCTCACTTGCCAGCTTTATCAGCTATTTATGAATCAGGGATGGGACTTGGACTCAGGCAATGACTAGGAGCTCAGTGTCTGTCAAAATAAAAATCAATAAAAATAATATTAAAAGATTTTAAACTAAATGTGACCAAATTTTAAGAGACTTAAAAGTTCATCTAGTCCTAATCCCTCATGTTATAGAATTAGAAATTGAGAGAAGAATATGGTTTGCCTGAAATTGTGATTGCTTGTGAAGAAGCCCAGAACACAGTGGCCCTAGACTGGAGTTAATTCCTCTTGTTGAGTTCCAAAGAAATGGGCATTACTTTTTTTAGTTTTTGCAAGGCAGTAGGGTTAAGTGGCTTGCCCAAGGCCACCCAGCTAGGTAATTAAGTAGGTGTCTGAGGCTGGATTTGAATTTAGGTACATCTGACTCCAGGGTGGGTGCTCTATCCACTGAGCCACCTAGCTGCCCCAGTCTTTTTCTTCTTAATGTGGTTTATAAAATGGGAGTGTTTTACCTTTTACAAGACCTGACCCAAGATGGACTGAAATGGATTTAAGCACCTGGAACTGTGCCATCTCTTTTCCTCACTGAGAGTATACTGATTGCATAAGGTTGTCATGTTTGGGGGTCTTCCATTAGAAAGTCTTTTAAGTTTTTAAGGACATATAAACACATTCATCTCAGTCAAGTGAGAAGTTCTTTATAAAAATTTTGAACATTGTGCTCACTGCAAATAGATAAAATCTCTAAAAGTTAATAATTCTCTGAAACATTCAAGTGAAAATTCATTTTGGTTTCAAACTTTGGGAGATTAAAACTTACCCAAGTCATTTAATCTTTTGTTTAGATGATTATTCTAATGTCAGTTAAAACTGGATTCCTTTGTAATTAAAATGATGAGCCATCAAAGTTTAATGCATCACTGAGTAATAGATGCAGTTTATGGGAATGCCAGATGGGAAAGACATCATCAGCTTCTCCAAAATATTATTTTTTTAGGAGTGGTGCGTTGTCCGAGTGGCAGGGTGAGTTGGGGCTAGTGGAAATGGTGGCATACACATTATTCAAAACTCATAATTATATTACAAGTTTAAAGAGCAATTCTGTTCAGAGAAGCCAAAGGAAACATAAGCACAGATGTGGCCTAGATAGATTTTTTTTTCTTTTTCTTGTGCAGTTCAGTTTATACTCTTGTGATGAGGGATATTATAGAAAAGAAGTAAATGAGTTAAAAGATTAAAACTCTATGTAAAGAAATGTCATGGAAGGTGACCGAAAAAGTCCAATTAGAAGTTTATAAAAATCTAGAAAACATAAGAAATCCCCCAAAATTGATCTTGGTGGGTTTAAAAAAAACCCCCAAAAGATAGTACATTCTAAATGTGAATACTCATCTTGTTTTTAGACTACTTAATTTTACACAAGATAGAAACATGTAATTCAATTAACTTGGCCATTTATTTTTCCCTTTTTTGAACTCAGACAATGATTATTATTTAATAATGACTTATTAATTTAATATAAGAGGTTATGATGCCTGAAATTGTTTTCTGGGAAAACTACCTCCCAAATTCTAAAATTGTAATTCAGGGTGGAGTTTATGTATATGACAACAGTATAACCTCATTTCCAATTCGGAAGCTGAACATCTGAGGTTTCTGGCATGATCTATATAGTCAGTTAAAGAAATATTTCCTGGTTTGAAGACCTATGTCATCACAGATGGCTTTGTTTAGAGTTTACTTAGAGCTCCAAGTACCATTTTGAATTCCTTGTTCAAAGTGCACAAATCACTTTTTACACCCTGCACCCCTAGGATTTTAATAGTTTGTTAGGAGAATATGAATATTACTCTGTCTTTATTAAATTTTTTCAAGTTTTTTTATTTTACATCACAGTTATTTCTATGTGTCTATATCCCCCCAAATAAAGAACCCCCAAGAATTTATTTAATTTACTTCAATATATATTTATTAAGCACTTTATATGTGAAAAACACTGAGCAGACTATAGTTTCCAGGAATGAGAAAATTAAAAGAAATCAAATAAAACAATCACTATCCTTTAGGAGGATACTTTTGTGGATGAGAAATAAATGTAAACAGCTGAGTATATTTTTAAGGGGAAAGGGAGTCTTATAATTGGAAGAATGACAAAAGTTTTTATAGAAGAGAAAATATTTGAGATATACTTCTAAGGAAATTAGAAATTATTTGAGGTTGAGAATAAAGAGAGATACACATTCCACAAGTGAGACTTTGATTATATGTAGGCAGAAGTTGTAATATCATATATGGTCAATAATAGGCTATTTAAGCACAATAGAAAATTTCTGAAGGTATTAAGAAATCAAATTGAAAAAAAAATGATGGAAACCAAATAATAGGAAGTCTTAAATACAGTGTTAAGGCATTTTTATTTTTTTATAGAAGTCATGAAGAGTTCCTGAATAACTCAGTTTTGAAGGAAGGTTAGGGTTGAGAGTAATATGATAAGACCTGTGTTTTGAGACTCTCATTTTGCCAGCTGTGTGGAAGATAGATTGGAGAGGGGAGAAACTAGAGTCAGGGAAATCAATTAGGAATACATTATAATCATTCAGACTAATGATGGTAGAGATCTGAATCAAGGTAGAGAGAGGAATAGTGATATGAGATGTATTTGGAGAGAGAATTAATAATACTTGGCAACTGTTTGGAAATAATGGTTGATAGAGGTTGAAAAGACACATGGTAACTCCCAGATTTAGAAGAATACTGCTAACATTAACACAAGTAGAGAAGATTGTAGGAAGGATGAGGTTGGAAGAAGATATAATGAGTTATGTATCATACATGGTAAGTTTGAATTGCTTGTGGGATGTCTAGAGGAAATGTTCAGTAGGTGGTAGAATTATTAGAGAAGATAGTTGGGAAGTAGATTTGGGAGTTGCCTACATAGACCCCAGGGTAGCTAATAATATCTCTAAAAAGGGGGATTCTGGAGAGATAGAAAAGAGGTAAGCAAAAACAGTTGCTATAATGATCATGGTTTTTGTTGTATACAAAATTAAGTATTTATAATTCCTTATCTGACCCAGAGGAAGAAAGAAGCAATGTAGTCATTGTAGTTCATCTCAATTGAGCTACATTTTAATGTCATTTCCATTTGCATTATTGAAGTCATATATATTATTTTGAGTACTTCCCTTTTTTCCTCTGTCATATCACACAGGATAATAATATTTTCTACTGTAGTCTTTAATAATTCAAAACATTCTCTAATTAATTGGCCCAAACTTGTTTTTTTCAGTTTCTTTACTACTATAAAAATGCTGCTGTGAGCATTTTCTGTTGTTGATCTCCTTAGATTCTAGGCCTGGTACTGGGATCTTGGGTCAATGTATATGAATAATTTGGTATCTTTTCTCACATAATTCCATCTTGTTCTATAAAATGATTAAAGCAAAGCACTACACCACCAGTGCAGCATTTTATACTTATCTTCTTACTTCCTTTCAAGTAATTTTCATTTTTTTTGCCAAATTGCTGCAATTCTATTGAAAAACATTCATGTCTTTTGACATATCCTGAAAAAATAGCTCTTGATTTTATGCATGAAGATCCCTACATATCTTAGATGTGTAACTTTGATTTTATGTAGAGTTGTTTTCCCATTTGACAGCTTTTCTTTTTCTTCATCTTCTTCCTCAAGTTGCATTGATTTTGTTTATGTAATAACTCTTAAATTTGATATAATTTCCTGTAATTCTCAATGATTTTTTTTACCGTATTTTTGATCTGTTTCCAAACCATTTCAAACAAAAGAGTTTATAATCTATTCTTTAAAATCATCAATGGACAACAGTCTTTAGATATCTCAAGGACTCAAAACATTTCAAGAAAAATTTATCAATAGATAATCTTTGTCACACATCATTGGAGAGAATTGTGCTGTGACTAATGGAATAGCTCCTGCATGTGTTGATATTCAGTCATGTCAGTCTTGTCTGATTCTTTGTTATCCTATTTGGAGTTTTCTTGGCAAAGACACTGGAGTGGTTTGCTACTTCCTTCTTCGCATCATTTTATAGATGAGAAAACTGAGAGAAACAGTTGCCCAGGGTCTCACACAGTTAGTGTCTGAAGCTATATTTAAACTCAGATCTTCCGATCCTAAACCTGTTGCTCTATCCACTGTAACACCTAGCTACCCCTATTTGGAACTCATCATTAAATCAGAACCAGAATTAGAATGACCTTCATACATAGTTAGGACTTAGACATAATTGGTGCACAGAAATGCGTGTAGAACTGAATATGATAAATAAGGACATTATCTTTTGTGAGACTCTAAATATGCTCTTTTCATTTTGGTGCTTTTGAAAAAAAGGCCTGAGTATTAGAAATATGTGACATTGTACCATTCACATTATGCCTCTAAAGATCAGTTTTCTTGTCTTTAATGTGCGAGTGGTTGTAACTGTACTACCTATATCAAATGGCAGGTGAGAAGAGGGAATGGTAAATATATAGCATTATGTAAATTTATAATTTTATTACTCTAAAGATCTTTCTTATATTCAGATGAATTCTCTTGTAGATTCCTGGTTGTACTTATTTACTGTTAATACTAGTAACCAGGATTTAATAGAGGCTAAGTATTCAGAATAATTAAAGACAAAATGGAGTTTTTGTTTTAACTAATTGGATATTTATTTAGAGGAGGTGAGAAACTGCACCAGTGATTTTATTCCTGAAGGGATCAAAAAACTTTCTGATTATAAATTGGCCTTTGTTTTTCTATTTGTATGTATTAAAGATCACAGGACCTCAGAGACCATCTCAACCCTCTCACTTTAGAGGTGGAAGAGGTAAACTGAGGACAAAAGACCAACTTGCCTATGATGACATGTATAAAAAGTGTCAGAGCTATATCTTGAAACTAGGTTCTTTGACTTGATTGATGTTTTCTGAGACACTGAGATGTAAAGCAGATTGGCCAGTGTGAGTCAGAAGCTGGACTCCAACAAGAGTGATTTTCTATCTACTGCTTCTCAGCTTGATTTTACAGGTGAAAATAGCCTTATGACTTGAATCAAAAGTTCTTAACCTTTTTTGGTACCATGAATTCCCTTAATAGTCTTATGAAGCCTGTGGACCTCTTCTCAGTATAATGTTTTTAGTCACATAAAATAAAACAAATAAAATTTACAAAGGAAATCTATTATATTGAACTATTATTATCAAGATATGATTTTTTTTCTTCAGAGTTCACAGACTCCCAGGCTAAGAACCCATAATTTTTCTCTGCCTCACTATATATGGATGGTACTTTATTAAAAGTTGCACATTTAGTATCTCCCTTCTAAAACAAGGAGAAATCTTATCTTTTAGACATCTATTCAATAATAGGAATGGTTTTAAATTTAAAAATAGAAATTATTTCCTTTCCTCCTGTCTCCAAGTCTAACCACAGCTCTCAAATTCAGGAATTCACTGTTCTGTCCACATTTTTACTTTTTCTCTGTTATAATCATTTTTTATTGATTGTTCTTTCATTTTTAAAAGTGTACCTCTGGGACAGACAGAAGTTAAGGGATTTTCCCATGACCAAAGAGTTCATAAGTGTCAGAAGATAAATTTGAACTCCTTTTCCTAACTTCCTGACTCCAGATTTAACACTCTAGTCACTGATCCACCTAGCTGCCTTTCTTCAATGGTAAGAAAACTTTAATTAAGAAAAATAGCAAGGGACGGCTAGGTGGCACAGTGGATAGAGCACCAGCCCTGGGATTAAGAGGACCTGAGTTCAAATCCGACCTCAGACACTTAATAATTACCTAGCTGTGTGGCCTTGGGCAAGCCACTTAACCCCACTGCCTTGCAAAAAACAAAAACAAAACAGAAAAAAAGAAAAATAACATTCCCTGTTCCTCCTCTATCCCATGTTCCCACTTCCAGTCTAACTCCACACCTCAAGTATGGGAATACAAAGTTTTGCCCAAGGTTTTACTCTGTCTCTTTTATAGTGGTATGTTTTTGTTCAAGGAGTTGGCCATTTACCAACTGCTTTTGTTTTTTACTAATTAAGCAAAGCCTACCTCATTCCCCACTGCTACTTGTAAAACGATTCTCTAAGTGCCATCCAGGATATCTGACTTAATTCCCATTTTTCTTTTGCATCTTCTTTATTTGTTACACTGGCTAACTGGAGACTGTACAAGTTGTAACCAAATGTTGTAACGAGTTTGTTTCCAAAGGTCACCTGATATTTTTACTCATAAAAAAGTTTACACCCTCCATCCTGGTGCCAGTTTTAACAGTGCTTTTATTTATAAAAGCCATCTGTGAAAACATAGGGTGAAAATGTTCCTGTTCTTAGATGCCTGTTCTGCCTGCAAATATTCACATTAGGGTAGTCTACCATGCATAGTATCACTTAACTGCATAATCCCCTTAAGCAGCTAGACAGTCTCATCTCAAGAGTGACCTATTTAGATCAGGTAAAAGACTTTTAGCTATTAAGCAGGATAAACATACATATAATTCACTCCTAAAAGGCTTCTAATAAATGATTGACTTCTACTATCACAATATAATCATTCAATTATGCGATTTAGTCAAGAACTCAAATTATGGGAATTCTCCAGAACAGCTGTTTGACCCTGCTGAGAAATCTAAAACAGGAAAATTTTGTTAGACTTTACTATAAACAGGTTGTGTTCCCAATTAGAATGAGTCAGGCATTTAATATTGTGAAGAGAATGACATTGGTAACCTGTAGCCCTGCTTTCTAAACTACATGCTTAGAAAATTTTTGGATTCAATCTTGGCCAATTGTTTGGCTCATTTTTTCCCCATTTAGAGTTTCCTAGGAGAATCTCAGAATAGATTCATAAAAATATGCAAAAGAGTCCTCAGATCCAGTAAGATCATATCAGGGCATATCAATGCATGTCAGATGAAAAGAAAACTTTATTTCACACAATAGAAAGTGCAAAAACACAAAAAAAGACTCACAATAACCTATAAATGATCAATAAAATTCTTTTCCCCACTTTCTGATGGATCCTGTTTTATACTCTGCATATTTAGACTCCCCTAAGGGAAATAAATTTGGGACTTAAGAATCAAATTTCTATGTCATTACACTTTCTACCTCAAGGCCTCCCATCTTATTGTGTTGTTGAGTCCTTTCAGTTATGTCCAACTCTTCAGGGCCCAATTTGTGGTTTTCTTGGCAGATATATTGGAGTGATGGGCCATTTCCTTCTCCAGCTCCTTTTGCAGATGAGGAAATTGAGGTAAACCGGGTTAAGTGACTCAACCAGGGTCATGTAGGTAATAATTGTCTGCTGTTAGGTTTTCCTTACTCCAGGCCTAGCATTCCATCCACTGTGCCACCTAGCTGCCACCTTATTGTATTATCTAAGTGTTTGGTCTACATTTGGAAGAAGAATAAACACAAAGTTGTCAGACAGGCAAATCCTTTCCATTTGCCTTTGCACTATTTGAATAGCTTCTGATAATAGGTGAGGACTCTTGTTCTTCCCACCTGCATCTCAGTGCCTTGCTTTTATTCTAGATTCAGGACCATGTGTTTATATTTCTCCTCTTTAGCAGACTATGGCTAAGATATTTTGCTTTTCCTACTCTACATGAAGCTTCTTCCATCTTTTAGAACCAAACCACTGTTTCAGGGCTATCAAGTCAGCGAACATTTATTAAGTACCTACTATATTCTATGTATTATGCTAAATTTGGCAAATGCAAATCTAGAACAAGTAGGCAGTTAGAGGCTATCTGACTATCAAGTCATCAAGATTTATTATGATATTAAAAAACCAAAAACAACAAACTACCAAATGTGTTTGCTGGACCACTTTCAATAATCTTTGAAATAATATGGAGAATTCATAGCAGCCTTTTTTTTAATGGCAAAGAATTAGAAACTGAGGGAATGCCCATCAATTGGAGAATGGCTAAACAAGTTGTGGTATATGAATACTATGGAATACTATTGATTTATAAAAAAACATAAGTGGTTGGACTCTAGAGAAGCATGGAATGACTTAATGGGATCTGATGCTGAGTGAAATGAGTAGAATCAAGAAAATAATGTACACAACAGTGCGAGATGAACAACTCTGATGAAATCAGCTCCTCTCAGCAGTTCAGAGAGTTATGATAACTGTATTAGACTGGCTATGGACTGAGTTATCCCCATCTAGAGGAAGAAAAACAAAACAAAACAAAGTACACACACACACACACACACACACACACACACACACACAAAATAACCCTTTAGATTCTGATGAACACTTTATAAAAATTATCTCTTATGTATCTCCTTCCCTTAATCCCAATTCCTCATACTAAAAAATGACTAATCTGTAAACATGTTTATTAGAATATATATGTACAATGCTAACTTGACTGTTTGCTGCTGAGGGGAGGGGACTGGAAAGGGAGGGTGGAAGAAAATTTTGTAACTTAAAAATATACATGTGCATATGGATGAAAAGTAAAGAAAAAATATTGAGAATAAGAAAGATTTTTTTAAAAAGAAAAGAAACAGAAATCTGCATGTTTTAGGTTAGGGAGATTAATTTCATGACTAATAGAAAGTTATATATAATCAAAAGAATGGTTAGTAAATAGCTAAAAAAGAAAATATTGATCACACAGAGACACATAAATTTCATTTCTTTTTGGACAAAGTTACTAGGAGAGTAAATAATAGAAAAGTTAAATAGTTTTGCCTGATTTTAGAGAAGTATTTAACTGATTCTCTCACAGTTTTCTCATGGAGAGAGATGATTTGTGAATGAATGAATAACCAGTCTTAAATAATAATTATCTTTCTCTTTTAATGGTTCCATGTCAATTTGGAAAGAGGTCTCTAATGGAATGTCCCAGGAGTCTCTTAATATCTATATACTGTCTAATAATTTTAGGAATGACTTGGATAAATGCCCATTTGGCATGTTTGTCAAATTGTTTATGACATCCAACAGGGAGGGACAGCTAAAGACTGAATAATAAAGTCAGAATTTTAACAGATAGAAATAAACAGGTAGATTAATGTATCAAACTAGATGAAGGAAAATCAGAAACAATGAACTATAAACTGGAAAACATAAATTAGTCATCAAAAAACTCCCTATTTGATAAAAACTGTCTTGAAAAATGGAAAATAGTCAGACAGAAATTTGACTTACACAGGTACCTTTCTTACACAGTATTCCACATTCCATTCTTAATGGATGAGACCTAAATAAAACAGATCATACCATAAAAAAGTTAGGAGAGAAGCTGATGATATACCTCTCACAGCTACAAGTAGGAAATAAAATTCTATTTTCCTTTTCTTTTCTTTTTATCAATTATGTATAAATTTAACTTCCATTTTATAAAATTTTCAGTTCAAAATTCTCTTTTCCCTCCCTTTCCTCCTCTTTCTCCCCATTGAGATCAAAGGCTATTAACAATTTTATTATCTTTTGGGCATAGTTGTTCTCCAGAATGGTTGGACTAGTTCACAACTACAACAAGAGTGTGTTAATGTTTCAGTTTTCTTCCATCCCTTCCAGCATTTATGGTTTTCCTTTTCTGTCATTTTAACAGATCTGATAGATGTTCTTTTAATTTGTATTTCTCTAATCAATAGTGATTTGAAGAGATAAAATTTTTACCAAATAAGTAATAGAGACAATTACAGAAGATAAAATAATTGACGTTATGAAACTGAAAAGCTTTGACACAGGACTCTTATATCAGTTCCAGACTATCATGACCAACTGTTCTTTCCTGACCTTATCCAGTTTATCTGCTCAGGATGATTTGTAAAACGTTCTTTTATTTTTATATTTCCACATTAGTCATGTTGTGAAAGACAAATCAGAACAAAAGGAAACAAAAAACAAAATATAAAAACAAAATTTTAAATGGAAAATAATATGTTTTTCTGCATTCAGACTTGATAGTTCTTTCTCTGGATTTGGATGCTATTTTCCATCACAAGACTTCACAATTGTCTTTGATGGTTATATTGCTGAGGAGTACTAAGTCCATCATAGTTGACCATCACACAGTGTTGTTGTAAATATGTACAGTTTTCCTGGTTCTGCCCACTTTACTCAGTATCAGTTCATGTAAGTCTTTCCAGGTTTTTCTGAAATAACTTGCTCATCATTTCTTATAAAACAATGGTATTCCATTATATTCAGATACCACAAACTGTTTAGCCATTTCTTGGTTAATGGGCATCTCCTCAAATTCCAATTCTTTGCTACAACAAAGAGAGCTACTACAAATATTTTTGTACTTGTGGATCTTTTTCCCTTTTTTACAATCTTGTTGGGATACAGGACTAATAGTGCTATGACTATATCAAAGGGTATGCACAATTTTATTACCCTTTGGGCATAGTTCCAAATTACTCTCCAGAAAGGTTGGATCAGTAATATGAGCAATATTTTAACCCCTTTCCTCATGCACATTGAGCTACTTTTTTTCCTTTATCAGTGATTGAGACCATCTTTGAGACTGGATTATCTTAGGTGATAAAGAGCTCAATTAGTTTACACTTTGTTCTTTTAAGCTTCATATCTAACCTTCTTTCTTCCCATTTATCCTATATATAGCTTGTTTATACATATTTGCTTTCTGTCTCTCCTAATAGATTGTGGGTTCCTTGAGAGGAGGAACTATGTTTTTTTCTTTATTTATTTTCACATTACTTCAATAGTCATGTTTTAAAAGTAAACATAATTCCCACCCCACCCCGCAAAGTAAGAGAAACTGCAAGAAAAATAAAGTGAGGGAAAAAAAAGTATGCTTCAGTCTGTATTCAGATACCATCAGCTCTATCTTTGGGATGAATAGCATTCTTTATCGTTAAGTCCATCAGAGAAATTACTTCAATCTTTTTCCCACAGTTGCTATTCTTTTCTGTATTTCCCTCCATCCTATTTCTCCCCATTCCCATTTATTCTATTCTCTTTCTCCTTTCATCCTGTCCCTCATCAAAAGTATATTGTATCTGACTATCCCCTCCCACAATCTTCCCTCTCTTCTATCACCTACACCTGCCTCCCCTTCCCTCCCCTTGTTCCCTTTCTCCCATCCCTTTCCTCTCCTGTTTTCCTCTTGGATAAGACAGATCTCTATATTCAATTGAGTGTTTATGTTATTTCCTCTCTGAGTCAGTTCTGATGAGAGTGAAGGCTTACTCATTCCTCCTCACCTTCCTCCCTTTCACTCCATTGCAAAAACTTTTTCTTGCCTATTTTGTGTGAAATAATTTAACCCATTCTATATATCTCCTTCCCCTTTCTCCCAGTACATTCTTTTCCTGACTATTAACTACAGTTTTACAATATATTATACCTTCATATTCATCTGCCTCCTGTGCATTGTCTATATATGCTCCTTTTAACTGCCCTAATAAATGAGATATGAGTTATTAGTATCACCTTCCCATGCAGGAATACCAGCAGTTCAACATCATTAAATTGCTCATAATTTGGCCTTCCCATCCATCTTTTGTATGTTTCACCTGAGTTCAGTACTTGAAAATCAAACTTTCTGATCAGCTCTGGTCATTTCATCAGAAGAGTTATAATTGTCCATCTTTTCCCCGAAAGATTATGTTCAGTTTTGCTAGGTAGTTGATTCTTGGTTGCAATCCAAGCTCTTTTGCCTTCTGGAATATCATATTCCAAGCTCTATGAACCCTTAATGTAGGCACTGCTATAGCCTGTGTAATCTTGACTAACTCCATGATATTTGCATTTTTTCTTTCTGGCTTCTAATAATATTTTCTCCTTGACATGAGAGTTCAGGAATTTAACTATAATATTCCTGGGAGTTTTTATATTTGGATCTCTTTGAGGAAGTGATCGGTGGATTCTCTCAATTTCTATTTTACTTCTGCTATTAGGATATCAGCTTAATTTTTCCCTGGAGAATTTCTTGAAAGATGAAGTCTAGGCTCTTTTCATGGTCATGACTTTCAGATAGCCCAATAATTTTAAAATTATTTCTCCTGGATCCGTTTTCCTGGTCATTTGTTTTTCCAGTGAGATAGTTCATATTTTCTCCCAGTTTTTCATTCTTTTGGTTTATTGTTTCTTGATTTCTCACAAAATCATTAACTTCTCTTAGGACCATTTTACATTTAAAGGAATTGTTTTCTACAGAGAGCTTTTGTATCTCCTTTCTCATCAGGCCAATTATGATTTTTAAGGTATTCTTTTTTAAAATTTTATTTATTTAAGACAATGGGGTTAAATGACTTGCCCAAGGTCACACAGCTAGGTAATTATTATTAAGAGTCTGAGGCCTGATTTGAACTCAGGTCCTCCTGACTCCAGAGCCAGTGCTCTATCCACTGTAGCATCTAGCTGCCCCCTTTTTTAAAGGAATTCTTCTCCTCTTTGGTCTTTTGGACTGCTTTTTTCCATTTGATCTAAATTGGTTTTAAGATGTTATTTTATTCAGTATTTTTTTGTATCTCCTTCATCCAGCTACTGACCTGGTTTACAGGTTTTCATGATTTTTCCACACCACTCTCATTTCTCTCCCCAACTTTTCCTTTGATTTTCCAAATCTTTTTTGATCTCTTCCATAGCCTGAGACCAATTCATAATCTTCTTGAAGTCTTTAGACATAGAACCTTGAGTTGTCTTCTGAATGTGTATTTTGATCCTCCATAGGACCAAAATAATTGGTTGGTTTTTTTCTTTTATTGTTTGCTCATTTCCCTTGCCTATGTCTTGATTTTAATTCTTTGTTAAGTGGGGCTTTGTTTCCAGGGTGGAACATGTACTTTCCCAAACTTTTGAGGGATTTTGCAGCTATTTTCAGGGATACCCCCCAGGGACCGCAATACTTCCAAGGTCTTATGAGAGTCTCTGATCACTCTCCTGGCCTCTACTCTGATCTGTGGATGACCGTAAGCATTTTCCTCTGCCCTGGAGCTCAGAGTCAGGACCCTGATCTACTATGGCAATTTAAAGCTCCTTTTTCCTGAGACTGGGGCCCCAGACTGTGACCTGGATCTGTGGCAACAGAGTCCTGCCTCAGAGATTGCAAAGAGATTACTGAAATCTCCCTGGACTCCCTTACTATCTGTAGGCTGGGCACTCTAAGGCAGTTGCCATGTGGCTCCCTCCTGAGTGGCTCCTCAAGCCTGTTTCTGGTTCCAAGGGCTGGGTCTATGCTGTACTTGTTCTACCCTGTCCTGGGCTCTGTGCTCACTCTGTTGTGGCAGAGTTTTCCCACTGACCCTCCAAGTTGCTTTGGCAATCTCTGGCTGAGAAGTCTAGAAGCCACCCCTGGTGCCACAAACACAAGTGCCCCCAGAGACCCAGGCACCCCACACCAGACTGTTCCTGGATGGCTGGAGCTGATTTCCTCCAATGATAGCCATTGTTGCCTAGGGTGTGCTGCAGTCCTTTCTAACCCCAGTGTGTCAGACATTTCCTGTGAACCTTCCAAGATGTCTTGGACTGGAAAATTGTTTCACGCAGTCTTTCTGTGGGTTTTGTCCCTCTCGATTTTGAGTAGAATCATTATTTAAAGGGATTTGAAATGGTCTAAGGGAGAGCTTGTGGAAATTCCTATCTTTACTCTAGCATCTTGGCTCCCCACCCCACCGAGGTTCTTTAGGAAACAATTTAATTAGTCCTGCAAATGATTTTTAATAGACTTTTCAGTTATTTCTAAAATAATGTCCATCTAATGGATAAAATTATACAACCTAGTGAGAGGTTGAAAAGCATCAAAGAAACCTTCCACTTCTAACTTTCCTCAGGTTCTAATTGGCTTAATCAGTTGTAATTTTTGTCTTTCAATAAAAAAAACAGTCATTTTGTACAAGAAGAGAAAGGAAGAAGGGAAAGATAAACATAATCTGCAAAGGTGGATAGTCATTTTTTCATCATCTATGGGCTTGTTTTGGATCATTGTAATGCTGAGAAAGCCAAGTCATTCAAAGTTCATCCTCCAATATTGCTATTACTGTATATCATGTTCTCCTGGTTCTGATTGCTTCATATTACATCAGTTTATATAAATTTTTCCAGGTTTTTCTGAACTTATCTTGCTTGTCATTTCTTATAGAACCATAGCATTCTGTTACAATTATATATTACATCTTTTTCAGCCATTCCCCAAACCAAATGTAAATTCTTAAGTATTTTTTTTTTAAATTTTAACAAGTAACCTATGACATGTGGATTTTTTGTACAGATATAATATTATTGATATGAAGAACTTTTAGTAATGAAAATCATTATATCAATAAGAATCTGTTTAGCTATTTCTTTTTGAGATTTGCTATTGATACCAAGAAGTTAAGTGACTTGCCCAGGGATGCAAAACCTTTCTGTTAGAGGCATAATGCTAGTTCTGGATGGGCTTTCTACTTAGTATTTATTATTTCCTCATTTAAAGAAATAAACTGTTTAAATACCTTTAAAGCATAGTGAATATAATTTCTGTAACAGACATTATGGTGAATAGATAGAAAGAATTGAATTTTGAGTCAGGAAGACTTTTGTTCAATACCATTTTCTGACATGTTTTGTGACCCTAAGCAAGTCATTTACCTCTCTCAGTTTTATTCAGTTCCCTTTGATTTGTCTCCTAAACCACATTGGGATGGTCTGAAATTGAGGGGAAACCACAAAGTGAGAGAAAAAATGAGATTAATTGCTTTGACCAACCTTCTTGATCCTTGATTGGTAGTGGAATCTGGTCACAACTTGTAGGATATATCTACCATCTCTGTACATCAGTTATAATGAACCCTAACTTGTTTTGTAGTCATGATTTAAGAGTCAGGTCCTCTTTCCTGGCAGCCACCAGGAAATATAATTTATGATTGCCAGAAATCCTGTATGTACTACAACTCCTCTTAGATTTTCTCTATCCATTTTATGAGGATTGTTGAATTAAATAAATTTGGAACTACCATGATAGTATATATTGATGATAGGATTTCAATTTTCCATTTCATTAGTATTATTCAGTGAGATATACATGATCAGAATATAAAGTTAGTTAATGAAAGTGAAATATATAACATATAAAATTAGGATTGGAATCCAGAACTTAAAAATTCCAATTCTCAATCTGCTTTTTACTGACTTTGTGAACTTGGGTATGTTGCTCAAGGCCACTGAACTTAAATGCTTCTTGATTTGATTGACTTAGGTTTTTTGATTATTATATTCCTTAGATTATTCTTAGTTGATGAAAAACTAAACCATATCTGTAAGTGACTTGGGTAAAGGCATATAAAACATAATAGAATATAAACATATTTAATGGACTTTTCCCCCAGCATGAATTGTTTGACTTTTAGTAAGAGATAAATTGCTACTGAAGTCTTGCTTATATTATTATGCTATTTACTCTCCATTTTGAGAATTAACATAAAAATGAACAGATTACAATACTGTAACTAAATATACTATTATACTCTGATGGCCCTTGCAATATACTTGTATGATCTGGACAATGGAGGTACAGTACTCAGAAAATCCTAGAGACTTTGCCTTTAACACATTGCTTGAATTCGTTTATCCTATTGGTTAATTATCATCTTAGATAGAAGGGAAAGATTTCTCTACAGGAGATAACAAATTAGGCAGGAGGGAGCAAAATATATCATGGAAATAGTATTGTGTAGAACATGTTGTGCTAAATAAGTGAATAGCAAGTAGGACATTCCACATTGGGGTAGGGGAACATGAGATTTCCAGTCTTAAGGTATTTGGTAGGAACTCAGTTTTGTTTCCCTTTTCTTTCATCTACTCCTAGAAGAAAGCATAGCAGGTACTTAATAGATGATTATTGAATTCAGATTAATGTGACTCTAAAATAAGACAGATCAACAAGAAAGAATAAACCTGTTTTTTTTAACAACAATAACTCCAACTTTATATTTAAAAAGAAGTAGTAATATAAGCCACCTAGGATCATCATTCACTTTGGAATTTTTTTTTCTGTGACTCATTAAGGTAGTTTTTATGTATAACGGAGGGAAAATATTTTTAACCTTTTATTAAATGCTGTTTTCTTAGTCAGCACTCTTTTAGAAATTATCATTGGTGAAGTATCTGTCTTCCTGTTTTCCTTCTTTGACAGTTAATCTCTTCAATGTGAGTAGGGAAAAAACCCAAAGGATTATATTAATATTGTCTTTATTTTTAATGTGTGCTAAATATTTGACTGAAAGTTTTAGCACAGGGAGAATTGAGTAATTATTGAGTAAAATAAAGTTTAAGTATTACTTCATCATTCATCCAAGTATTTATTATGCACCTAAGACTTCATATGGACCACCTGACAGAAATAACTGTCCTTGGGAGTGTCCTTATCACTTATCTTCTCTCTATCCTTCCCCTAAGAAGCCCCCCCGCTAGCCAGATGACATTGAAACTGATCAGGTAGGCAGAGTAGCCATTGGGAATATCTTTTCCCTTTGCCTTCCTTTTTACCTCCCCAATAAACCCAAGATTATCCAAAAGAGTCATATGGTTATTCATAGCTCTTAGATAGGCTGTCTAGTCATCAATTTTTGGTGAGGCTTAATACTGGGAGGTCTTCTTATCTTCCTTGTCACTGCAACACCTTCCTATTTATCCTGCTGTTTTGTTCTTCATTCCCCTAGATGCTAACATCTGCCTCAGAGCTGAACCTCTAGGATTTTTCTGCCTTCCTATCTGCCTTACAACTCAATGGTTTTTATGTTTTCTTCCCCAACTTAGAATGTGAGCATCTGAGCTTCTTGAGGAAGAATTGTCTCATTTTCTTTATTTCTGAGATACCAAGCACTTAACCCAATTCTTAGCATATAGCTATCATTAATAAATGTTTTCCCATCCATTCACCTGATTTTTACAAAATATTGCACTGTGGTTTGTTATTTCTTCTTCCTCTTTCACTCCTATCCTGTTAAGATTTTCTGAAAGCAGATTAACTATGTCTTGTTTTTAGGTTAAATCTAGTTGAGTTATTTGGACAAGAGAGTTTATGGATATATAGATCTAAATAATGTAAACTCTTTGAGGACAGGAATTCCTTTGTTTATTCTTTAGTATATAGAAGAATTCAACAAATATTTGTTAGAATTTATTGAAATTTTGTTATTTTTTCTCTGTCTGCTAGCATTGTTAGGTAATAGCATTCTTTGAACAGAGGTTCCTCTTTTCTTGACGTTGCTAAAGGTCTATCCCAGTGGTGTCAAAATAAAATAGAAATGGGGACACCTAAATTCTACGTAAGACTTTCTGCAAGGTATATATTGACTTAGCAAACCATATAATAATAGTATGTTCTATTATATTTTTACTAATTTTGTTAAATATTTTCCAATTATGTTTTAATCCACCTGTGGCCACATTGCAGTCCAAGCTGTGCATTTGACCCCTTTAGTTTCTGCATTAATGCCTTATGATTTGTGTTTTTCTGAGGGGGAAAGTGTTTTTTTCCCAAAAGCTTGGTAGAACAGGAAAAGTTGATAATGGTTTCTTTCTTGTATCACTGAAGTACAGCACATTTTCAGTGTTATCAAGACCCTATTATTGATTTTCTGAGCACATGGATCAGCTGTAGGTTTTCCCACTGCTAATTTTTGACCTGACTTCTTTTTGCCAGTTAGATCACTGTTTCCCAAATGCACATAGCAATGTAAGTATTTCTCCTTCTTTTCCAGTTTCGATGTGGACAATGGCACATCTTCGGGACGGAGTCCCTTGGATCCCATGACAAGCCCAGGATCAGGGCTAATTCTCCAGGCTAATTTTGTCCACAGTCAACGCCGGGAGTCCTTCCTGTATCGGTCAGACAGTGACTATGACCTCTCTCCAAAGTCCATGTCGAGGAACTCCTCCATTGCCAGTGATATGTAAGTGTGGGAAGGGGTCTTCTAGCCTGAAGGGCATGAGAACTGTATTGATGATTGGCATGTATTTTCTCCAAAAGTAGGAACAAAATGTCATAATCAGTCTTTTCCATTTATACCCACTGAATTCTTTCCTTGGTGGGAAAAATAAATAAGTGTACATGAATATGGGTAATTAACATCAGTTTTGATTTGAAAAACATTCTCAAGAGAATGAAAAATAAAGGACTATTTAGACATGTGTTGACTACTTTTGTTTATGAATTAACATGGGTGTCATTTTTTATAGTATCACTGACAATTTTATCAGATAATGTGCATTTTTATCAAGAAAGATCAACTGAAAAAATTTTGAATGCAAAACTCTTACTTATAAAAATATGTTTGGTGAACTCCAGTTATCATCATGTTTCTAATTGTGTTGTCTTGTCATGTGATTGTTTTCTTGTATATTTTGAAAAGATATGAACTTCTCAGTTTGAATAGACAGTCTCTCTCTGAGGATCTTGGCAAAATTGGGGTTTTTTTTGACATATAATGAAGTTTGGATATGCTACACTTTATAATCTGATAAATAAGGCCAGTAATGTTTTGGTTTGGGGGGAAAAACAATTTTTTCTTATGCTTAATCATTTCATGTTCAATTTCTGGAATCAGTACTAGAGAAATCACAACTTAAAACCCAGTGATGCTCAATCCAATCCAAACAAGACTGATTAAGTATCACCTATATGGAATAAGTGAATTTATTTTTATTTCCCCTCATACCCCAATACATATTTTTTTTGCTATGTAAGGCAATTTCTTTCCAGTGCTACTTCTCTTGCTTTTCACAGGAGAAAATCTTCTGTTGAGAGCACCCAGAGATAACCTTCAGCCTGAAAAATCACTAAGCATAAAATTATATTTTAGGGTTTTTTTTGCAAGGCAAATGGGGTTAAGTGGCTTGCCCAAGGCCACACAGATAGGTAATAAAATTATATTTTAAAACCCATTATACTAAGTTATAACCCTAGTAGAAATATTCCAAATAATTTGTGGATATTTTTAAATTATGGGAAAGGATAGGAATGACTTATCATTTCATCAGTGTAGAGATATCCCAGATGAAGAAATTCCTTCCACCAATTTGAGCTTGTCCTGCTTTTCATCTATGAGTCTTAAAGAAATGCCCCAGGGTACTGACAGGTTAAGTGACTTGTCCTGTGTCACAGAGCCTGTGCATGTTAGAGGATTAACTTGATCTCAGGGTCCAGGCTTCAAGGTCAGCTCTCTACCCATCATGCAACAGTGTCTCTTTATTACCTTATAATTTAGTCTTTTAAATCAGTAAAAGTCTGTTTGCTATCATTCAACAATCAAGATGTAATTTTTTTAACATCTCAGTAGAGTGTCATGAGATGGTTCATTGATTCTGAGATATATAATATCTAAATTAGGAACCAATAAAAAACCAACAGGCAGATTCTTCCACAGTATGCATGACCTTATGAGCATCCCAAGATATCCAATACAAATTGAATAACCTTTTAATCTATTGAACTGCAATGATTTAGGTACCAGTACTTTTGTTCTTGCTGTTGATCACTCATTTTTGCCATATTTGTGTCTCAGTGACTCCATTATGAATTTTTTTATTAGAAACATTGGGTCAGTTTGCCATCTTCTCCAACTTATTTTTACAGAAGAGGAAACTGAAACAAAGAGAGTGAAGTGATCTGTCCAGGTGTCATACAGCTAGTAAGTGTCTGAGATCACTCATACTCAGGAAAATACTTACATTGTTATGTAACATCCTAACTCGAGTCCCAACCCTCTATCCACTGTGCCACTAATTGCCAAATCTATATTTACTCTATATAATAATGTAAAAGTAATGATTAAATATGAGTTGACCATGGATTTTGAATGGTTCATTTCAATTTAAAGTATTCACTCTGCTCTGTGTACTGCTCTTTGGTTTTTCCTTTTCATTATTTTCCAGTTGTTCTAGGTCTTTCATTTTTAAGTACATATCTGAAGCTCAGACCTAGTGGACTAAGGTTCAGAATTCCTTCTTTAAGACTGGTATCAAATGTAATTACTGTGCCATTGTCTTTTTCTCTATACTACATTGACTATTATTTTCCATTCTGAAGTCAAATCAATAGGTTTGTCATTATATTTAGTGTATGATTACATTTAGTACAAAAACAAATTTTGAATGTGTTTTATTTGGTTAATGTAACTATTCTACTGGGAGAGGAAAACAATAATAATGATTCCTCACATCTATGTAAATTTCTTTTTAGTTTTCAAGTACTTTCATTAATTTTATCTTGGCAGGAACACTGAGAGATTGACAAGGCAAAAATTATTATCCTTATTTCATAAACAGGCAAACAACTTTAGAAAAATATTCTCAGTGGTGAAGGAAAGCCTTGCTGCATAGGTGGCTTGTCTACCAAGGAAGAAAGGTAAATTCCAACTCTGTCGAACCTTGTGATTTCCTCTGGTCTGAAAAATCACTGGACCTGACTTTTTTTGGGAAACTGATTTTGGAATAGGAATTCTTCTGATACCAGAAAGAAGAGGAACTTCCAAACTTGCTCTTTTTGAGTAGTTAAAAGAGTCTCATAGTTCTGAAGAAGTCATCTAAGGCAGCTCATATTTGGACAAGAATTCCTCCAACATTTCAAAGAAGTTCCTAGAGTTGAAGATCATCTCTGGACTTTTGAGATTCAAAGAAGACCAACTATCTCCTGTATAACTGCTCCAACAATCCCTAAAGGCTTCTCTCTTCATTGAAATCCAGTGAGAAATTGCATTTCAGTGACTTCTGTCTGAGAACTGACCCTTTTCTCCTCCCCCCAACAAATCATCCAGGTAATTTTTTTTCCATTATAAAAACCCATCGGAAGAATACTGTGGTGATAGGCACTCACAGATATACCAAGACAACCCAGGTTCAGGAACTCTGAGACCTGGAAGAAGGCCAATAGTATTTAACTTACAAACCTCGAAGATCCAAACAGTTCCAATAATCACAGAATGTGGAAGTCAGTGCAAGAACCCAAGGGATTAAAGGCAAGACCCTTCTTGGCTAGTCAACCCACCCAGAAGCAATATGTTAGGGGACATAATAGGACCCTAACACAAAACCTCAATTCAGAAATTAAATCTGGAGAAATATATACATCAAAGATGAAAACAACAACCAGTATCAAACCTAAAAATATCCCAGAAGAAGGAAGCAATTCTACAGTAAAGGAAGAAATGGATTTTCCTCAAGGACTTCGGGCATTCCTAGAAGAAATGAAGCAAGACATAAAAAATGGAATAAAAGATCTAGAAGAAAGAATTGGAAGTACAATAAACAACTTAAAAGAGAAAATGGTAGACATCAATGAAGAAATTGAGTCAATGAAAAAAAGAATAGATCGAATAGAATTCAATGACTCCAGGAGACAGAAAGAAATGGTAGAACAATGCGGAAAGACTGAAAAACTTGAAGAAGAAAATGTGAAATATCTGGTATCTAAAACCACTGACTTGGAGAATTGGTCACGAAGAGATAATATAAAAATAATTGGTCTCCCTGAAAATATTGATATAATCAAAAGCTTGGATACTATATTTCAAGAAATAATAAGTGAGAACTGCCCACATTTGTTAGGACTAGAAGGTAGAATAGACATAGAAAGAATTCATAGGTCACCTCCTCTAATAAATCCCCATATAAAGACACCTAGGAATGTCATAGCAAAACTTGTGGATCCCCTTGTCAAAGAGAAAATATTACAAGAATCCAAAAACAAGCAGTTCAAATATCAAGGAGTGACAGTCAGGATCACACAAGACTTTGCAGCTTCCACTATAAATGAGAGGAAATCTTGGAATAAAATATTTAGAAAGGCAAAAGACATGGACTTAAAGCCAAGAATAAAATACCCTGCAAAACTGGGTATAATGATATATGGGGGAAAATGGACATTTAATGCAGTAGAAGATTTTGAAGATTTTTTGATGGAAAGACCAGATCTGAGTAGGAAATACGGAATAGAATCAGAAGAGGTCAGTGAAATCTAGAAAGGTACATTTATTGGAAAAAATTAGGATTTGTGTGATATAATGGTAGCATTTTAAATGGGTGAGTGGGAAGTTTGTTAACATTTTTGAAAATAATTATGGTAGAGTATGTTTTCAATTCATGGGTAATAATGGAAATATTTCTTGTTTCCAAAGGGGGGAAAATTAAATTTAACTAGAATCTGGGTTATTTTAGATAGCTTGAGACAATTGGAAAATGCATGAATTAAATAATGTGCGAATATAATGGAATATTTCACCACAGAAAAGGGTTGAGAGGTCTTAGAATCCTGGGTCTGAACTGATGCATAATGAAATAAGCAAAATCAAAATTTAAAGATATTACCAACAATGCAGAAAACTTTCAAACTAAAGAATAGAACTAAACAAGGCTTCAGAAGACCTGACCTTGAGGAAATTATCTTCAGGCAAAAGGGATGGACACAAGATGAAAAAAGTAGCCAATTATTTTGAGATATGCTTAGTCTGGATTAATTTTGATTGTTTTACAACTCAACCCCACTGAAGTCCTTTTTTGTTTTTTCATTTAGAAATAGAAAGAGCAAAGAGAAACTTCTAAAATGTAATAATTGTAATAATCTCTACAAGGCTTGTAACATTTAAATTCAAAAATTCAACTAGGAATTTGAAGGAGAGCAGCTTTGAATTGCAGGTACAGAATTAAATAGATAGCAGTATGGGGAATGTTTTATGTCTGGAAAGTGGTGTTTAAATTTAGCAATAAAGAAAACTGTTTTGGAATACATTTGTTACATTATTATAATTAATATATACTAGCTATGTATATAGAGTGTTATTTTGTCTCTCCTTGTCTAGTTCTATTAAATATTTTTTGAATCACAAAAAAAGAAAAATATTCTAATAGGGTCAGAATTACATGAATTCTTGTTCCCAGTTTAATGCTTTGTCCACTGCCTTATGAGATATTGTGAGGGCTAATGGTACTGAAGACAGCAACAAATATTCCTAGCTGATATAAATTTCTGGTTACCATATTTTTATTCTGATTATAATCTCTTTGTTGTTGTAGATTTATCATCTCCTTGTTGGTTGTATTTAATTTTCTTCCATTTCTTTGTATTAGGTTGTATTCAGATCTAGTCCAAGGCAAAATGTTACATGGGAATGAATACATTTTTTTCTGGCATTGTTGATTTTATATATATTTATTTTATACATTTTATTATATATTATATATATATTTAAAAATATTTTATTTATTTTTCCAGTTACATGCAACAGTAGTTTTCAACAATCATTTTTGCAAGGTTTTGAATTTTGCATTTTTCCCCTCTCCCTCCCTTCTTTTCCCCCTCCTCCTAAAAGCTAATTTAAACTTTATATGTGTATCTATGCTATACATAGATCCATATTAATCATGTTATCAATGAAGAATCAAATCCAAATGAAAGGAAAAAACACATTAGAGAGGAAATGCAACATAATATATGACAACTTTAAAAAATTGATGAATTCAAGCTTTGGTCTGAATTTAAATTTCACAGTTCCTACTCTGGATATGGATTGTCCATCACAAGTCCTTTATAATTGTCTTTGATTATTGCACTGCTGAAATGAACAGGTCCATCATAGTTGATCATTATCCAATGTTTCTGTTGAGTATATATATATATATATATATATATATATATATATATATATATATATATAATTTTCTTCTGGAGTCACTTTACTCTGCCTCAATTCATATGTCTTCCAGGCTTTTCTGAAGTCCCATCCCTTGTGATTTTTTTATAGACAATAGTTCCATCACATTCATACACCACAATTTTTTCAGCCATTCTCCAATTGGTGGGCATCCCCCCAATTTCCAATTCTTTGTCACTACAAAACCAGCTGCTATGAATATTTTTGTTCATGTGGGTTACTCTTTCATGATCTCTTTGAGATACAGACCCAATATTCATATTGTTGGATCAAAGAATATGTACAGTTTTATTGCCCCTTGGGCATAAAGGAATGAATACATTAATAGTGACCCCCTATAAAAACCACCCCAACTTGTCTTTAGTAGGAGTTTGTCAGATAAGTAATAACATGACAACAATAAAATAATGATAACAATAATTTCTAAAATGTGTATAGTTCTTTATGGTAAAATGCATATATATACTGAATACCTACTACTATTTTAACACTGCTATTGCTACTATTAACATAAACAGGAACACACAGACAGACACAGACATATGTAGATATACACAGACATCCACATAGACATATACAAACATACACAAACACACATAGAGACACACACCCACACATACATGAACACTATGAAAATCTCCATGATAGCTGGGTCAATTTATGCCCTTCACCTTAATAGATTTCCTATAGATGCTGAAAGCACTAAGTTGGCAATGTGCACATTTAAGGTAGGTTTTTGGTAAACAGCTAACAGTTGCTTGCAGTTAATAGATTATGTTACTTCTTTTGTTTCTTCAGCTCATGATCTTCCTACAGGCTTCATATGGGCAATCTTGGTGTCAGTCACTCATTTAATCAACAAACATTTATTAATTACTTATTATTTACTTGGCTTTATACTAAGTACTGAGGATACAAAAAAGAGCAAAAACATTATGTATATACAAGAGATTATGCACATATACACATATGATTACATGGATATGTTTGTTATATATACATATGTAATATGAATTCATGTACATTGCATATATATTATTCATATATAATCATTTATAGACATTGCTATATTAGAATCTCACAGCTTTATGAACTTTACAGCTTCCTATGAATACTGATTCTTAGTATTATTGATGATGTCATTATTCACTCCTATTTGCATTAATACTGCTTCTTTCAGGATTGGTTTGATACATCATTTTTTTAGGATAGAATATACCTTTTGTTTTAAATGTTGCTTCCATAGACAAACTGTGACTGTGGATGATCTTATAACTCTGATGCTCTCCAGATACATACATAGTCTGTCCTGGTTACATCCTATTTGGCGGATGGGTTTAGTTGGAGTCACCACATTTTAGGTGGTCTTTGAGGTCTAGAAATGACTTACAGGTTCTTGGTGTGAGGATAACATGTGTTCCACTTCTTTTTATAAAATTCATTCAATGTATGACACTAGGCAAGTGATATTTAGTGCCGGAGAAAAATTGTTTAAATGAAGTTTTCCTATTAGGTGCTCCGTATATTGATGGGCTTGACAAAAGAAAATATCTAATTTTATCTAAACCTCTTTAAAATTCTCAGGAAGTTGTGACATTAAGTGAATAGAATATATTTGAAAAATTTTATACATACAAAATACTATATATTATTCTTATTAATATTCCCCATAAGCTCTTAAATGTAGCAAGCACTCAAGACAGCTTAGTTATTAAATAATTAACATGTATACCCATGAAAAGTTGGTGGTATCTAAGGTATGCCATTTTTTTAAGGACATTTGATTTTTTAATAAATACTTAAATCATTAACATGTTTGATTTTAATTGATTCCATAACAGGAGCTGCCACTATATTTTAAACATTTCCCTCTAGTTATTCAATAAATCATAAGTAATTTCTGATATATCTGAGAGGAAAAATGATTTTAAACTATTTTTTTACAAATAATATGAGGTAGTTAATGGTCTGTGGCTGTAAGAGGAAGAGGAGGAGTAAGAGAAAGAAAAGGAAAGGAGAGTATGATTAGAAGTCTGGATGATAAATAGTGTGGAGTTAATTTTTGCACATACCATATTTTATTTGTGAGGAAACTGAAATGAACACTGATTAATTTTTTAAATGATAATTTTATATAGTAAAATTTTTAAAAGTTTTGTTTAAAGGAAAAGAAGAATAAAAATTTTCTCAGGTCTTTGTAGTCAGAGATAGAGTCAGAAGTAAGACTAGGAATTAGTTGTTCTGACTCCCTGGCCTGAGCTCTTTCCACCTGAAAGTTGTTCCCAGTCTCTTAAAAATTAGAAACAGCAACTACAAACATCTTAGAGTATATCTATATTAGAGCAAAATAGGTAAATGTGAATGTTACCCTGTGAAGTAGTAATATATATATATTTGAATTTACATTATTTGAAGTTATGATTGCATAAATTATAGTCATTAAGTCTAGTCCAGTGGAAATGAACAGTGCAAATTCAAATAATGTAAACAAATTCAAAATCCAAAATTAATTTTGTAAATTTGTTGGCTTCATTATTTACATTAATTGAGAATGAGCTATAGTTTCACAGGAAATATCCTTGCTGTGGAAGTTCATTTCAGGTCTGGACTTCTTACACTCTGCCCCTATGATCTCTTCCTCTGATTAATTGATATCTCCCCAACTTACATTTTAAGAAGAGCACTCTGGGCAACCATGTCTTCTTTCCTGTCTAGGTTCCACTCTTGACTCTTTAGACTTTTTCTAGCATCCTTCTAATTTCTTTGCAGCTTCCTTTTATGTTTTATCCTCTCTTATTAGAATGTAAGCTTCTTGAATGTAAGCTTCTGCCTGTTTTTGTGTTCCTAGCACTTATCACAGTGTCTATTTATGGTAGACATATATAAATAACTGTTATTGTTTTGCTTGTTGACCTAAATCAGTTCATTGAGAAAAACATGTAATAACAAATGCACTATGGGCTCAGGTATGGTTTTAAATAAATATGCATTTTATTAATTATAACATCTATTTATCTACAAATATTTTTATTCTTCTGTACATTGTGTCATTCCTTGAAAATGAGTTTTATTCCATGTAGATTTATGGCTCCCTTGCATCACTTACATGGTTCTCAGAGGTTACCTACACCCATTTTAATTACCACCCTATTGCCCTGACAACTCATTGACCAATTTAGGAATGGAGACCTCAGAATTCTTATTCCAGAATTCTCAATTGAAGATGTAAACCTGGGAATAGAGGGAAGGAACCACCTTTAATGTGCAGAAAAATTGTCTCTAGTTTTCAGAAGCAGCTTTTCTATGAAACCCTATAATTTAGCTCTTCCATCAAAATTTTAGCAGAAAACAATTTAAAGCTTGTTGTAGGATGTTCATTAAATGTTAAATTCATTACTTCTCCACTTAAACTTTTTTTTAAAAAAATTAGGACTTGTCCTCATAATCCTGTTAGCCTCTGTTACAAAATGTATAAAATAATTAGTGTTGCTGTCTTTATGAATATTTTGCCCAAACATTTAGAAATAACTAAATTGCACTTTCAATTTCATTTTATTTTTAAATGTAAAATGGCTGTTTATAACTTTAAAATAAAATAGCAAAGGAGATTTTTGAACCATTTTCAATGTCTAATATAGATATTTAATTAGAAGAATCCCATTAATTATAGGTTCTATAGTTTGAAACAAAAAAGAGAAGTTCTGCCCCAGCATATTTCATAGAGAGCTGAATGCTTATTTTCAAGGAATGACACAATTGTATTAGAAATAAAAGAAAAAATATCTGGGAGATAATGTTAATTGTTCATGTGAATACATTAACAGTCTGAAATTAAGAGAGGGCAATTTTAAGTTATTATCTATAATAGCAGATATTTTATAGAAACTAGGACAGTTAGACAACAGGATGGTTTTCCAAGTGACTTCATGGAAATTTTAACATAGAAGGAGATGGGTAATTATAGAATTTTTTGTCTGTTTTTCCTTGATTTCCTAAGTACTTTGAAAGTTCTTCCTACAGTTACATGAAATTCTGCTGCTTCTGCACTTCACCCTGACAATACCAATTGTATATATATGTGTATGAGTGCAAGGTACACAAGGGTACATTATATAATTAAAAATCATTTAAGATATTCATTACAAGGCAAGAAATTATGCAAGAGATTTAAGCAATAAGACTCTCTCTATGTCAATTTAATACTCCTATAGTACTTTCCAAGCCCTTTAGCTTAGAAAATCCTTAAAATGACATCTGAAAACTATTTCTTCCCAATTCTATCACTAGCACACAGATCTTAATTTTATTTAAACATTTCTTATTTTATTTGCCCTGAAATTGTCCAAATATTATCAAGTTAAATTATGTTATTTTATAAAGCATGTGATCTAGGAAAATTTATTCATAGGTTTAATTCATTAGATTTTGGAGTATAGTAACAATTATTGGATTGGGGGGGCTTGGTTTAAGAATTGCAAAAAAGGCTGAAGAAAGGTAAGAGGTTTTTTTAAGGTCAGGTCTGAATCATATTTCCTTCAGAAGTGTTCATTTTTATGGAATAAGAGATTAACAACCATCATATTCAATTAGGACAGATTTTAAGCAAGCATTTTCATATTAAAACTCATAATTGGTAGAAATCTGTTCTTATAGAAAGCATTATAAACTTGTTGATAATCTAAAAATAGCGTTTCTTTTATTTTTTTGTAGTTGTTACTTCTAGAATAGTTTGCCTTTCCTAAGATTGCTATAGATTGATTCAGAAATAATGTTTTTAGTATGTGAGTTATTTGGAAATAATCTTTCCTGACTCAGTTTCTCAGCCATTCTGTTTGACTTTTCATGTACTTGAATGTTTTCTAATTTGTAGCTTTCCATGTATATGTCTCATCTCTTAGATTATCAATTCCTTGAGGGCCAGAACTTTTATCTTTTTTCCTGACTGTAGGCTCTGCAGATACTGGACACTAAATAAACATATGCAGAATTTGTTGAAGATAAAGTTGGTCACAAAATCACCAAAATTTAGTTAGGAAGCAATATAAATTGTCTTTCTACCATACTTACATCTTTATATGGGTTTTATCCAAACCCCCCAACAATAAGGGTGTGTCCTAGGCAAGTTTATTAGATTAGGGAAGAAAATTTAGGCAAGTGAGTGCCCACATTTCCTCTCTTTCTTCCTCCCCATCTTCTTTCTCTTAACTTCAGCAAACTCGGTCAATTTCCTGCTTAGTTCTCTTGTAGAACAGAAGTTCCTTGAGAGCAAGATCCATATTTAGTTTTGTCTTTGTATACCTATCACAGAATATTTCGTGGAGAAGGCATTCAAAGATTAGTTCTTTGTATCTGAATCTGATTGAGTTGAATTACTTAATTCTAGGGCAATTCTGGGATCTCCATCAATCAGGTCAAGAAAATTCCCATGATTTCTAGCCAATGGGCAGAGCAGGACATTACTATTAACTTCATAGGTTTGTTGTGAAAAGAAGACTTTATAAACCTTGAAACAGGAGAGAACTCTGAATTATTATCATTATCATATAAATATTATTCCCTTCTCCTTGTACCTTTGACCTTTATCTATTCCTGTGTAAAACCACCTGAAAACTAAAATAATCCATAGACATATAGCTCTTCAAGATTTATTTACTGAGTGCATTCTGTTTTGACCCAAAGTCCCCTAAAGTTAGGAAAAGAAGGAATAGTATTTATGAAATTGAATAACAAAAATACCAAGCTATAGACCTTAAGGTCTAGCTCACGTACTATCTCTTTCCTGAAGCCTACTATGATCTCTCTCAACCAGAAGTGATCTGTCCCTCAGATTTCTTGTGATTTGTCAACACTTTTTACGAATTAAATGAATTTAAGACTCTATTTACAAAGACTATGTTTTATTTTTCTTTATACCTCTCCAGTATTTGGCACAATGCCTAATTCATAATAGATGTTTAAGAAGCATTTGTTGCCTTGAATTGAAATGAAAGTGATTAAAGTGTTTGTGGCCTAGATCAAGTATACAAAATCACTTATGAGACAGATCATCTAATCTCATGACATTTTGGGTGTTCTAATTGCACTGGTATTATGGAGAAGGAAAAAAGAGAAGTTTAATGCTAGACATATGAAAGATAACATCATAAAGAAAAGCATTTCATAATGGAAAGAGCTCTGGCTTTAAAGTCGGACGATTTGGGTCCAGATTTCACCTCTGACACTTCCTGAGTGACCCTGAATAATTCTTAATCTCATTCAACCCATTTTACTTCTCCACAAAACAGGGGATTGAAGGATGGTCTAGAATATCAGTGATGAAGTTCTAGAACTCTGATCTCATATTGCATAAAAAAGCATTGTTCTCATTGTTCTATTCATTGCCCTGAAAAAAGAAAATATTTGTTCATGTATTTATGTGTATGGATGTACTTTATTTTTTTCACTTTTTTTGCTTTATTCAAGTCTTTTTGTACAAAGTGACTAATGTGGAAATGTTTTACCAAATTGCACATGTATAACATATCTGGTTGCTTACAATCTCAGAGACAGGGAAGATGAAGAAGGGAGAGATGGAAACACAATTTAATAACTTCCCCAAACTCCCAATTAATATGTAAGAAAGAATCTGAAAACATAAGGAATATTCCACACATTTCAACTTCCTCTTCTGCTAACAATTGGTTTGTTTCTTCATTTCTCCTTTGGAGAGATATTGGTTCTTTCTAACATTGCAGCTTTCTCTTCAAATATTTTGTGATTATTGTTTACATTGACCTTGGTGTTGATTCAGAGGTGGTTGGTGTGTCTCAGTGGAAAGAGCACTGAATCTGAAGTCTGGAAGATGAATTCAAATCCAATCTGAGTCACTTCCTCAATATGCACCTTATTTAGATGTAGATGCCTTATATGCCACAAATTGTATGTGTGTGAGAGTGAGTGTTATATAAGGAAAAGCCTAGATCTAGAAATTAAGACTTGATTTTATATTGCTGATCAAAGCAACAAGCATTTATTCAGAATCTACATATATATATATGTATACATATATCAAAATATATCAACATAATTGATGGGATAATGGATATAGAAATAACACTCAAGCATTATTATTATTATTATTATTATTAAAATAATAGAGATATAATAAGTATAAATGCTTTGCAAAATTTAATTTATTGATACTGAGCACCTACTAGATGCCAGACATTATTATGCTTAGCACTATTGATAACAAAGAAAGACAAAAATATCTCTTTTTCTTAGGGTGCTGACAATCTAAAGAAGGAGACAATAACAATGATGCATCAGAAAGCTAAATACAGGACAAATGGGACATAATCTCAGAGCAAAGACAAGTCTAGTAAAAGTTTCATACAGAAAATTAGACTTTCATGAGATTTGAAGGAAGCCAGGAGGCAGAGTTGAGGAGGGAGAGGTTCACAAACATGGGGGATAGATGGAGAAAATTCCTATCAGGAATGGATGTGTCTTTTGTGAGCAGCTGGAATGAGGCCAGTCACTAGTTTCTAGAAGACGTGGATAGAAGGATGTTGTAAGAAAACTCAAAGTTAGGAAGGGGATTCAGGTTATAAAAGGTTTTTTTTTTTAAAAATCAAACAGAATTTTATATTTGATCATAGATCTGAGAGGGAGCCATTGCAATTTATTGAATGAAGGGTTATGTAGTCACTCATGAGCTTTAGAAAGATTAGTTTAATAACTGAGTGAAGGGATAGAGCCTTGAGGTAGGGAGTCCAGTAATCCATTCTTGTGGTAGGGGCCTGTCCTGGGGCATGTCAGTGTCAGAGGAAAGGAGTATATCACAAAGAGTAGAAGGGCAGGACTTGGCAACTGTTTAGTAATGGGGTGGTAGTGAGAGAGACTGAGAAGTGGAGGATGATACCTAGTTTGTGAACCTAGGTGACTGAGAAGATAGTGGTGCTTATGTTGAGAACAAGAAAATTAGGAAGAGGAGCTTTAAAGTGAACTTAAGTTCTCTTTTAGACAGGTTGAATTTCAGATGATTATAGGCTATCCAATTCAAACAGTCTAATAGACAGTTGGAAATGTGAAAGAGAAGTTATGGTTGAGCAAATGGATCTAAGAATCTGCAACATAGAGATGACATATATTTGAATTGATGAGATGATTAAACAATACAGAGGGAGAATAGAAGTGTTCTCATGACAGTCTTGGGGAATAAGTCTAGAAGGCTGGCCTGACCTGGATGAAGATTCAGCACAAGATATTGAGAAGGAAAAATTAGAAGGAGCTGAAATCATAACGAGCAGTATCACAAAAATTTAGAGAAGAGCATATCCAGGAGAAGAGAATGATTAACAGTGTCAGAATCTGCAGAGAGGTCAGAAAGGATGAGGAGTTGATAAAAAGACCATTAGATTTGGGGCTGCTTTAGCAGAATGCAATTTCCATTGAATGAAAAGTTGGAAATCATAAAGCAAGAGGTCAAAAGTCAAGCATGGAAGAGTTAATAAAAGTGTGAAGAAAAGAAATGGAAGTATTAATTAGCATTATTTAGGAGTTTAACTATGAAAGGATGATAGACAGTGGAGCTGAACACATCAAGAATGGGTTTATTGAGACTGGGAAAGAAATGGGTGTATTTGTATGTAGGAGGGAAGCAACCAATAGAATGGGAGAGTTTGAAGATGCAATTATAGGTAAGTCACTCTGGGTCTTGATTTCCTCATCTACAAAATGAGAGGATGTACAAAAAGGTCCTTTCTAGCACTAACTCCCCAAATCCTATCATTCTGTAATTATGTCCTGCTGTTCAATGACAAAGTAACCACAGAGTTGGTAGCTTAAAAGATCTTAGTTAACTTGATTGAAATATAACTACTGGCTTGTCTGAACCTTATCCCTCCTTAACAGTGCCAAGTTTTCCCCTATGATGTGACATCTAAAGAATTAAATTCAAAAATAGTTAAGGCTGATGATTAACCAGAGGATTAATCATGTTGGAGAGAGAACTCATACATGTTTTGGTCTTTTTGAAGTGAAATGAGAAGAAAAAGGAAATTTGAATTCTAGATCCAGCCTTGCCACCAGACTTGACTAAAATGAATCATTTATTTTTTCTAATTTCCTTCTCTGCAAAATGGACAAAAACATCCTCCTGTCTCCTGGAGAGTAGAAAGTATTTTTTAAGTATGGAAAGCATTTGCACAAGAAGGAAAAAATAATACCTGATTAGAGGGCATTCTGCATTCACCATTTCTTTGATAAGATTCATGGGAGTCTGAAAGGTCTTACTCCAGGAACAGTTTGATATTTAATCTGCATTTTGATGTTCTTTTCATCACTTCAGCATTTTTATATTCTATTTGTCCATCTGCTCCATCATATCTAGTTTTTATCAATTATCTTTTTGGGGGAGCTTCATCTACCTTCACTGAGCATTTCTGTGAGTCCTTCAGTAGAAGGAAGAACCTACTATTTGTATGTTTGTGGTAGTTCCTTCTATGGAAGCCTCCACTATGCCCTGGGATGTCATTCATGCATTTTACTACCTCTAAATAAAACAATGAATATTTTAAGGATCATTCTAACATTTTGGAATCAGGGAATATGTCATTTACACAATTACATATCTCCTTGTTTTGCTGTAACTTCTCTTTGCTCCCTTTGTAAAAGATCATAAGGTTGTATATCTTGAAATGGAAAGCACCTTGGAGGTCATAGAGTCCTGTCTCTTCATTTCATAAATAAACTTATACTCAAGTAGGCTGAATAATCTCAGTGGTTTCCACAGTAAACAAATATGAGATGTAGTGTTTGAACCTAGTTCTTTGGTCTCCAGAGTTTATCTTCTCTTCTGTCCAGTTTCTTTAAAAGGTCTTTGTTTTTTTTACAAAGCATTTACTTCACTTGTTGACTTTGGAGCCAAAAATTTGCTCAGCATATTCTATCAAAGTGAATTTTAAAAGAATCTTTTGTACTCTAAAAAAAAATACCTATTAGAGAAAATTCTGGGGCAGCTAGGTAGCTTAGTGAATAGAACCTGGAGTCACAAAGACTCTTCCAGATAAGTCCAAATCTGGCCTCAGACACTTACTATAGCTGTATGACCTTGGGTTGTTCACATAAATCTGTTAGTTTTCTCATCTGTAAAAATGAGCTAGAAAAGGAGATAACAAAGAATATGGATACAGCTGAAACAATCGAAAAACAAAGAGAAAATTCCTACTATTATAGTTGTGTTAATGCTTTGGATTTGAAGTCAGAGGACCTGCATTTGGATAATTAGAAAAGTTTTTGTCAGTCATCATACCTAGCCCCCTCAGAGAGAACTGAGGCACAGAGTAATAAAAGTCATTAGTCTAATAATGCAACTGATAAGTAGCCGAATTACTACTGAAATATAGGCCATCCAATTCTATATCTCAGTGTTCTTTCTGCATTATCACTCTTTTATATGAATTGTTCAAAAGTGAAATGAACCATTTTCTACCAAAAGTGGAGAGTTTAGAAACAAGGAAGGAGAGCATTTTGGTCACTGGAGGACCTCTAATAGAGGCCTGCCTGCTGGCTTGTTCGTATTTTGGACATAGAATTCATATTTAGATATTAGAGAAGATGACATCGGAGTTTCCTTTCAACTCCGAAAAGTTTGAATATTTCTGTGACTTGATTCCTTTGGACAGATGAGGAGTCTGAAGCTCATAAAGGTTAAACAACTTGGCTGAGGTAAAAGAGCTGGTAAATGAGAGAAACAGGATTTAGAACTAAGGCCTTCTATGAATGTGATGTTCTTTCATCTCTATAAAATTACTAAATGTAAGAAAAATTGAATAGATATGGAAGCTAGATTACAGCAAGAAACTAATCCTGAAACATGAGCTTTAGAGCTACCTATTCCAGTCAAATGTAATCAGCTTTACGATGTGCTTCATAGTTTGTCTCATGTCTGAATGAAGGACAGAGAGCTACCCAGTTGTTAAGTCTCTATTTCTGGTTTTCCATCTAGCAGGCTTTAGGTCACCTTTCCCCTAGTTGTTATTAGGTTTCAGGGACTTTCCTGACCCTGGGTCAGAAGCAACATGCTTTCATTGAGTCCCAAGCCACCAACTCCAAGGCATCTATTCCTGCAGTCCCTTCCCATGGAGACAAACAAATAAAAACCAGAGCAGGACAGAATAGATTCATTGTAGGAAGAGGAAACAGTATTTGCAGTTGAGTTAATAGCACTGTTTTCTAACAAGGCCAAGAAAGATTCTTAGATAAGGATATCCTAGTACTGAAGTCTCTTAGGGCAATTCCTTCCCCTCCCAGATACAAAAGAAGTTTAGCACTGTTTGGAACAGTATCTAGCCTACAATTGTCCTTTAATCAATGTTTATTAACTGACTGTCACAGCTTCATTAAATCTGACCTGCCCCCAAATTTGTTTTTTTCTTTTTCATTAAAACAAACTAAATTAGTTTTTTTATTCACATTTAAGTTTTCTGTGAGTGATTGGCAGTGAAGATCAGTCTGTTTGCCTAATTTATGCTCTCCTATTCCCAAAATGCTAAAAAGTAAACTTTCCTAGACTCATAGCAAACATCTTTTTTGAAAATATGCTCACTTTTTAAATATTCTCTTTTTTTCCACTGTATAGAACTACTTCTGGACTTCAGTCTGTGATGTATCCAATATTGCCTGTAGACTTTTATAAAACCAGATGAAAGCTTCCCTCCAACTCCCTTTAATAGGTTACAGTTCTCTTAATCTTCTGCTCACTTTTGTTTTTGTTTCTAAATATGAAAAAAATCACTGCCATTTCAATTTATTGTCTGAAATGTGTTTTCCTTCTTTTTCAGAAAGATATTGATTTTTAAAAAAAACAATTGTACTTATTCTATCTTCTCATTTGACAGGCATATGTGACTGCCTTCTCACTATGGGAGACACTAGATATTTGATGGACTTTATAAAGTTCATTTTGAAAGTGAGGTTAAGAAGTTAGCAGTATTTTCCCTTGGCCTGCCCAGGAAAAGAGACATGGAATGAAGTTCTAAATTTAGAATTTTTGAAAAGTCCATCTTCTCTCCTTTGTTCATCTCTGATCGATGCGATTGGGTGGAAGATGACCAATGATTGATTTTACTCAGTCAATATAGAGGGGTACTGGCACTTGTCTGTCAGTATTGGTGCACTTCTAGTGAATCATGGAGATGAAATACTTTAAAACTTAACTGTCATTCAAAACTATCCTTGTTTACAACACTAACTATTTTGTAACCATTAAAGAATTTTTATTTCTTCACTCTCCCTAAACCTCTTCTTCATTATTTCTATCATCTCAGGGAATTTTAGAATTGAAAGAGACATCAGTGGACCTAATGTAATCTATATGCCACCACCATGTCCTACCCAAATCTGCACTATAATGTCTTTTACAAGTGTTCATCCATCCCCTACTTGAAGCCCTCCTGAAAGCAAGACCCTACCATGCTCCCAAAGCAGCCCAACCCACTTTTGAAAAAGCTGACATTGAGCCTAAGTCTTTTTTCATTTCATTTTTTTCCTGATTTCATCCTCCCGCTCACTTCCTTCAAATAAAACAAGAGTATTCATAGAATAATAGTTATCAAGTTCACCCTCTTCCCATTTTCTAGATGAAGTAAGAGGGTCCCCCAGCAATTAAGTAATTTTCCTAAAGTCACAAGGTTAGTAATTAGTAGAGGTAGAATTTGAACCAAGGTTTTCCTACTCCCAAGTCCATTGCTTTTTCCACTTTATGACAATTCATCAAAAAATGATAGATAGTTACATGTCCTTGAGTTGCTGTTAAATGAAAGATAACACAGGTTTTCCTAGGTAATGTACATAAAAGAATTGGTGAAATTGACTTTATGTGTACCCCAAAACAACAAAACATCACTTCATGAAATACTTGATCATCTTGTATTGTAATAATAATAATATTAATAATGATGATGATAATGATAATAATAACAAATATTTTCAAAAAAAAGTAACAAGCAAATAATTGTGATCTTTGTACCACCATCTCTTGTAGGACAGTGAAGAGATAGAAAAATTCTATTCAAAATGCAATAGGGGGGACAGCTAAGTGGTGCAGTGGATAGAACACCAGCCCTGGAGCCAGGAAGACCTGAGTTCAAATTTGACCACAGACACTTAATAATTGCCTAGCTGTGTGACCTTAGACAAGTCACTTAACCTTATTAACTAGCAAAAGCAAAAAAAAACAGAATGCAATAAGGTACTAGAAATGAAATCATAAATTTCACTTATATAAATTTCTCTTATTTTTAAACATAAGGGAGGGTGGATAAAAATACACTAGTAAATATGGTTCAGGAGTAAAAAACAAGAGAAGTTAAAGGCTTTTAGACCAAAAAGAGTCCTGTGTCTGTATTATGAATACTTTAAGAATAGAATCGAGAGACCCTAAATAACGTCACAAAAAAATGAAATTAGCTATCTACTAGCTGGCAAAAAAAATACTGGTCAATAAATTAATAAAATTAAATAAATCAATAAAATTAATAAATTAATAAATAATTAATAATAACAAAAGAATCAATAAATTAATAAATAATAAAATTGATGAAAATAAATGATAAGTTAATGAATTAATAATAAATGTAAGCTATACTATATAATATATAATATAAAATAATAAATTAATATACTGATAAATTAAAATTAAATTAAAGTTAATAAAATTAATAAAATAAATTAATAAATAATAAATGAAATAATAATAAATTAATAAATCAGTCCTTTCTGAATAAGGTGTCTATCTACAATCCCATGGACTATCAACTTTCTTAAGAAAATTAGGTCAATATAAATCTGTTGCCATAATGAGAAGGCCCAAAAAAGTTCAGAAAGCACTTCTGCCAGCAAACCTTTGAATTTATTGCCAAGTAGAGATCTGTGGCAGCCAAAAACAATACCAAATTAAAAATATAGTCATTTGTAAAACTCTTGTCAAATAAGATGATAGAAAGAAAATTTAGCATCATCTTTCAATAAATAGTGAGGAGGGCAAAATGAGTTTGTAGAAATTTTGTCAAGAGACCTAATCAAACTAGATCATCCCGAGATTATTTAAGGATGACACAAGAAGGAGGCCATCTAACAGATGAAACAGAGGAAAAGAGTCACAAAAACCCTTAAAAGACTTTTCTCCATCAGTGATGGTGGAGCCACCATTCATGGTCTTTCTTAACACCTTAGCCTATTACATATTACATAAATAAATAAAAATGACAATGAAGAAAAGAATCGAAGAATAACAGTTAAGCTGGAGCAAAGCATAGTTTGCAGGTAACACAAATCTGAGAGCTTTGAGATGAGATGCTTCTAGGTATTTGTAAGAATTAATAATGGATAATTTATGATCTATCTCTTCTGACTAATATTAAGAGGGGCATGAAATAGGGAAACTTGTGCTCCCCAGAGTAGTTTGTAAGAGATCTTCCAGATGCTTTTGTATATTATGCTGCATTAATAACCTTGCTTGATCAAGGTCCAAAGTTTACAGAACTTCCTCAATGAGGTCTATAATCAATCAACCCCTGCTTCACCCTAGAGATGGTCCTAAAGCTGAGTAGATGAACTCTGCTCCATCCCCTTCCCTTTTTGGGACAAGTATGTTGGGTCTAGAAGGCCACTGTTTTGGTGAGGAGAGATAGGAGACAACAGAGAAGATGGCAAGGCCTTCAAGGTCCTTGTAGATACCTGGATAGAATGAATCTGGGACTGTGGCCAGCTCAATATAGTACACTGAGATTATCTTGTCCCACTCCCTCATTTTACTGATGGAGAAACTTGAGGTTAATATAGGGTGATAGCTTCTCTAAAGTCACTAAAATGTTTCTAAATAATTTCTCTTTTAGAATATGCATTCCAAACTACATTTTACCTTGAAGATATACTAAATAATCATGTAATTGTAGATGGTGACAATTTCTTTGCTTCTACTTCTTTTTTCTCATTTCAAATGTGGAAGCAAGAAAATCAGGAGGCTCTGATCTGAGTTGAGATCATGCCCGTAGGACTCTCCAGTGAGAAAAGAGATGCTTTGCAATTTTTTTTCTTATTCTACAGTGATTATAAGGTACATTATCTTGTCTATCTATAAAGGTTAAACAAGCCCCTCCCCCCCGGCCAGCTCAGCCCGGCCCGGCCCGGCCGGCTCCGAGGGGCGCCCCGGAGCCTCCGGCGGACTCCAGGTGGTATATATCTATCTCTTAAAGTTGGGAAAAGAAAAACAACTTTTTGAGTAATAAAAATGCCGCCTAAATTCAAGTGCCACCTAAATGATGATGATGTCACTGGTTCTGTGAAAAGTGAAAGGAGAAATCTTTTGGAAGAAGATTCAGATGAAGAAGAGGATTTGGACCCCGGAATGACAAAATTAGGCATGTACAGAATCAGGTGGATGAAGTAATTGATGTCATGCTAGAGAATATTACAAAAGTGATTGAAGGAGGAGAGAGACTGGATGAGCTACAAGACAAATCAGAAAGCTTATCAAATAACGCAACAGCTTTTAGCAACAGATCGAAACAGCTTCGAAGACAAATGTGGTGGCGTGAATGCAAAATGAAGGCCATCATGGCTCTGGTTGCTGTTATCCTTTTGCTGGTGATTATCATTCCTATTGTCCTGAAATATCGGACTTGATTCTGTGACCAGAGATCTCTAATAAAACATTTCTGGGACAATTAAAAAAAAAAAGATTGCTGCATAATTTTAAGATAATTATTTACATGACTTTGAAAAGTGTTTTTTCTCAAGAAGAGGCAAGTGTCCTGTTCAAATTGGAGCATTGACAAATTCCCGATTAGCATCCTCTCCTTTACCAAAATATGCTGTCATTAATTTATTTTTAAAAGAAACATCTACTTTGTCTTGTTATAGAAGCCTAATTTGAAACTAGATACTTGCCAATACATTATTTGTATATAGAGTTAAACGTTGATGATGATATTTATAATTTAACATAACTTCCTACTGTAAATTAGAGAGGGAGGGATTTATTGCATCAAGTTCAGGGATAGGATGGGAGGTAAGAGATGAAACATTATGTAAAAAGGATTGGTAACCATTCAATTAATAATCACAAAGTGTGTAATTTTTTTCATGTAAAAAATTATATTTTGGAAATGGTTTCCATTATTTATGGCAAAACTAATATTTTCAATACTGCTACTTTCAACTGTGACTAAAGACATTCCAGTAAACCTATTTTGCCTGTAAAAAAAAATAAAGGTTAAACAACTCTGGTTGTGTTTAGAATTCTGTGTTCTATTTGACTTATATTCTTAGATTTATCTAAGCATTGCCAAAATTTTGACAGCTTCATCTGTCAATCATAGCACAACCAGGAAAGGAAAGAAAATATAATTTAATTAGTATTTTCAATTTTAGAAATCAATAGCTATTTTGAACTTTCTCTTTTTTCTGCATGAATTGTTCTTTGCATTATTCATAATAGCATAATAATAAAGGGCTTACAGTTATAAAAATGATTTAAGCTATATTTCTAGGTTTGAATAGGAATTTTATCACAATATCTTCATTTTAGGTTGCTTAGTACTATACAGGAATACCCTAGTTACAGTTTCATGTTCATATGGAACTAATATAGACATAATAAAGGATAGTTATAGCCTTTTAATGACACCCAATGGAAGCAAGAGACTATAAAGGATTTACAAAGAATATTTAATAGAGTAATCTGTTAACCCAGGGAAGTTAATTAAGCAATTGAGAATATCAGACCAGTTTGCTTCTCTTCATAAGGACCAGTCAAAAACTTGGAGATTTAAAAAAGGGGAACAATGATGTTTCAGTTAATGGATTAGAACGCATTTATGAATTTATAAAATTGAATTGAAACAAAAATTTTCCTGGAGATGAAATTAACTAAGGTGACTTGGAGATATAGTCTACGACTCAAAGAAAACAATACAAGATATTTAATTATGCTGATACTTGAGAATAAAACTCAGTAAAAAGTGATATTAAGGGCAGCTAGGTGGCAGAGTAAGATAGAGCACTGAACCTGAAGTTTCAGGAAGATTAATTTTTCATAGTTCAAATGTGACCTCAGACACCAGCTGTGTGAACCTAGGCAAGTCACTTAATCCTGTTTACCTCATTTTCCTCATCTGTAAAACAAACTAGAAAAGGAAAAGGTAAACATCTCCAGTATATGTGCCAAGAAAAGCCCAAATAGGGTCATGAAAGCTCATACATAACTGAAAAATGTCTAAATAAAAGAAAAATTTTAAATTCATAAACTGAGAATGTTTTCTCAGGAAAGTAAAGAACTCAAAAAAACCTGAACTTTAGTAGCTTCTTTGTTGCAAATACAGGAAAGAGAAGATTAAAGGCGGATCTCAGTTTTCAGTGGGAGCAAAAACTAATGAAAACTTGACCATTTCCTACTTTTTTCAGTTTTTTTACTACTTAATAGCTTCTGTGTACTTTGACTCAGTGACACTGGCCTCTTGGCTACTTTTCCAACAGAATAGTGTCTCCCAATTCTGGAGCCCTTGTTCAGAATGTTCTCAGCCTCCTCATCTCAACATCCTGGTTTCACTTAAATCTCCTCTAAAATCCCACCTTCTGCTAAATATTTTACCTAGTCCTCTTAAGCTTAATGCCTCTGTATTTATCATTTGTATAGAGTTGTGTACATATTGTCTTTTCCATCAGACTATGATATCCTTGAGAACAGAGCTTTTTTTTTTTTGTCTTTCTTGGTAATAGTACAGGACCTAGCACATAATGATGTTAGTCCATTGTTTTCAAAAAAGACCACAAAATCAGGGAGATGATGCCTTGACAAGCATGTGAATTGAATTTGAGTGAGGGATGCTGTGCTAAGTCACCAGCCTCACTTTCTTCTCTAGGCCTAATAGCAAGATATGAGTCAGGATGACTGGAGGTGGCCCTGGATGGGAGGCAAAATTAAGTGCCTTTCTTTGCCCAAGGTCACAAGCTAGTAAGTGCCCAAGGCTAGATTTGAACTCAGGTTCTCTTGACTCCAGTTCACTGCCCCACCTACTAGCACATAGTATGTGCTTACTAAATGTTTGAGTGACTATAATAACATTCAAATCAAGGCTCTGTAAATAGATATGAGATTTTAAGATGGGGTCCTGACTACTGCCCAACTACAAAGCAACTGGTAGTCTTCTCTCCTCCTCTATGTGGTACTATGTACTTTTGCTTTTCACTTACCACTTTGTGTTATATTTACACCAAATCCTTGTAATTAGTGACTTGTGTGATAGTGGAAAGTACACTCTACTTGGAATAAAATGACATGGGTTAGATTTTCATTTCTGTAACACTCTCCGACCTTGGACAAGTCACTTAAACACCCCAAGTCGATACTTATCTGTAATAATGGAATAGCAATATTCAAATCAGTCTCACCCTGTTATAAAAAGAATGTTTTAAACAGCTGGCATTTACATAGCAGTTTAAGTTTGCAAAGCACTCTGCACACATCTCATTTGAACCCTACACACCAGAGATAGGTAGGTGTGGAAGCTGAAACAAAGTTTAAGTGATTTGACCAGGGTCCCCCTCCCTCCCCAACTAGTAAGTATCTGAGGCTGAATTTGAACTCGGATTTTCCTGACTCCTTGTCCTCCATTCTAATCATCATGCCATTTGTTACTGTTGGTATTATGTTTGTTGTTACCTTGCACTTTAAAATTAAATCACTAATCATTTAATTGAAATTAAAATCAACCTGAAAATTTCCAAGTTCAAAGGTTTCAAAGTTTTAAAGTTTAAATTATTGTTATTTCATTATTTCGGTCATGTCCAACTCTTCATGACCCCATCTGGGATTTTCTTGACAAAGATTCTGAAGTAGTGGGGTGGCTAGGTGGCACAGTGGATAGAGCACCAGCCTTGGAGTCAGGAGTACCTGGGTTCAAATCTGACCTCAGACACTTAATAATTACCTTGCCGTGTGGCCTTGGGCAAGCCACTTAACCCCACTGCCTTGAAAAATCTAAAAAAAAAAAAGATTCTGAAGTAGTTTGCCAAACAGGTTAAGTTGACTTGCCCAGGGTCACATAGCTAGTAAGTGTCTAAGATCAGATGTATATTCAGGTCTTCCTGATTCTAGGTCCAGCACTCTATCCACTGTACCAGTTTTATAAATATCCAATAGATGTAGCATTCTAAGTTATATCAGTAGTTGTCTAGTTCAAGAGCTGCAAAATCTTCCCTTTTCCCCCATCATTTTTTGGATGAGGCAATTTTAACCTAGGGAATTTAAGTAGTTTATCCATGTCTCCCAGGTAATAAACATCAGAGTTCAGATCTGAACAAAGATCATCTGCCAGTTCTCTTTCTGCCTTACAGTACTTTCTGTTTGCAACTTGCCAAAATGGAAAGTACATTGAGATGGGAAATGAGAGATAGGAATCTAGCTTATGTAATTTTATTTCAAATCCAGTGCACTTTCCACTATAACATATTAGTCATTGACCTCAGGGATCTGGTAATTAAATTTCCTGGGTCTAGGAGTGGGCTGAAGCCAGCTCTCCCTCTACCATGGAGTGCTAGTCATTTTCTATGTCAGTATTTTGACCTTGAAAAATCAGCAAACCCTAGAAATCAAGACTTGACTTTACTGATAATTTGATTGCTGTGTTGTTTATCTAGATAAATAGTGGGGTTTTTTTTGTTTTTGATTTAGTTTGTTGATAATCTAGATATAAGGAAGTGATAGAGAAAAATGTTAATAATGCAGACTAACCTTAAGTGGTTGCCCTGCTTTGGAGAAAGTTGGTTGTTAAACATTTATGGACTCACCCATGCCAAGATCCTGTCACTAACTCTGTACCTTGTCAAAAATCTTTTTTTGAATAAATGTCTTTATCGTTTAGCATTTATCTTTCCTTAACTTCTAGGGTGGTGAGTAAAAGAGCACAGATATGGAATCTTAGGATATTGGTTCAAGTTCTTGTTCAGTCATTTGCTATACCTGGTATGACAAGAACATAATCCTTTTAGGGACTCATCTTACCTCATCTGGAAAATCACTTCTGAGGTCCTTTCCACCTTTAAATCTGTGATCCTATGGAACTTCTAAGTTTTTAAGCACTCCTCCACAATACCATTAAGGGTGCTTGGCTTTCTTGAGTAGAAAGGCATTATGGAATTTTAAATGGTATTCTCATTTACATTGTAATTACCTTTGAAAGGCCTAAGTTGTTTTTTTTTTTGCTGTTTTGTTTGTTGGTTTGGTCCTCTAATCATAATTATATTTCCTGTGAAATTATGCTGTAGTCACATTAAGGCACAGAGAGAGAAGGAAATTTGTACAAGGTCATCTCCCTATCCAATGTTCTAGTAATAATAATAATAATAATAATAATAACCCTATGTAGTGCTTACTGTGTTTCAGATACTGGGTTAAGTGCTTTACAATTATTTTCTTTTATCCTTACAACAACCCTGGGAATTAGGTTCTATTATTGTACTACCCATTTTACAGAATAGGAAACTGAGACAAATAGATGTGAAGTGAGTTGTTCAGGGTTACACAGCTAATAAGTGTCAAACTCTGGATTTTAACTCACCTTCCCAACACCCAGCCCAGCTCTCTATCTATTATATCACATAGCTGTCCCATGTAGATTATTCTATCTTTTTCATGTGATGGAATTTACAATACTGGATATTTAGTAATAGCCTTATTAGGGGCAATTAGGTGGTATGACTGGTCTTGGAGTCAGGAGGACAGGAATTCAAATCCAGCCTCAGACACTTGACTCTTACTAGCTGAGTGACCTTGGGAAATCACACAACTCTGATTGTCCTGCATCCAGGGCCATCTTCAGTTGTCTTGATTCATATCTGGGCGATAGACCCAGATAACTCTGGAGGAGAAAGTGAGGCTGGTGACTTAAACCCCCCCCTCAAATCCAATTCACCTTCCTGATGTTGTAATCTTCTTTGAAAAATGAAGGACAAACATTATTATAATAATAGTCTTATTAGCCCAAGTAGGTAGTATTTTCAATTCATAAGCATCTTTTTTCCCCCAATAACTTATAAATACCCCATTAGTCAAATACTTCTCTACATTTAATACATTCCTTTCTGGCTTGGTATATCTAGCAACCCAGACAAGGTCAGTTTGCCACTTTGGTTTCCCACATTTTATGAAATAAACAAGATTATTAATTTCTATTTTCAGAACCTTTTCTTGGAAGATTGCTTTTTCAGGAGATGAAGGGTCTTCCCTTTTTAAAAGCATGAAACAGCAGTATACTCACCCAAATAGATGTATCTCTTGGCTTTGTTTCCTGCTGCTTCTGGAGGACTTCCTTTCATTTTCTGGTTCAGGTTTTTGAAGAAGGAAAAAAAAATCATGGCAAGAGCTGTGAGTATGATTGTTTTCTCTCTTTTATAAGAGATCTAGATCACTTATTGGGGTCATCCTACCTCCTGCTGACCTGACTTAGTGGAGTAGAGAAGAAGCCCCATTTCTTTGTTAGGAGGCATAATACCTTTGACAAGTTTTGATTTTACCTTCCTCATAACCAAGGGCAAAGCAATGGAAAGTTTTTTCTAAGTCATGAAACTGAAGGACTGTTAAGACATGAATGCCCCATTGTGACTGGAACACTCAAAGTGCATCATGAGTAACCAGTATCTGCTTCTTTATCTGAATCCCAAATCAAAAGTCTTTTTCTTAAAATACTAGAGCTGCTATTTAAAATCCACAATAAAAGAAGAATCCCTCTTTTCCACTTCAGAAGTTTCTTCCATTGTGTTTAATTCTGTGTTACCAGGTGTTATTGGTGTATTCATTGGACTCTAACTGATAAGACAGCTTTTGAGCCCCTGTTTTTCTAGAATCATAAATTAATACTGGCTGCATTGCTATGTAAGATTCAAAATCAAAGGACTGATTTGAATCAGAATCAGAAATTTCCATTACTATAAATTTAAATCATAGCAAAATATCTCCACTTACAGGATAGGGAATCAACCTTTCAATTTATCCCTTAAAAATAATTATTAAATACTTTATATATGCCAGATGTTTTGGTCAGTACTGAGTTACAAAGAAAGGTAAATGACAGGTCCTCCTCTAATTTGGAGAGGGGGAGGAACAGCCATGCACCAACTATAGGCAGGATAAATTGGAAATAATCAACAGAAGGAAAGCACTCAAATTAAAGAGGAATGGGAAAGGTTTCCTGGGGAACATGAAATTTTTTTCTTGGTCTTAAAAAGAAGCCAGGAGACAGAAATGAGGAGAGGGAACATTCTAGAACTGGGGATAGTCAGAAAAAAAATGCCTGCAGCAGAGATATAGAGAGTCCTGTTGTTGGAACAAACAGTAGGGGAGATCATGGAATATTTGGGGGAAGAAGGTGAAATGTCTAAGAAGGCTAGAAACTAGATGAATGGAAAGGTTAGGAAGGGCCTTAAACATCAAACAGAAGATTTTATATTTGATCCTACCAATGATAGGGAGCCACTGGAGTTTACTGAGTAGGGCTGAAGGAAGAATTGACAGTCAGAACTACTCTTTAGGAAAATTAATTTTGTCAACTGAATGGAGAATGAACTGCAATGGAGAGAGATTTGAAGCAATGTGCATGGTAGGTTGTGAAGGGCTACATCAGGGTGGTGACAGTGAAGAGGAGAAGAGGAAAAGGGTAGGAGAGATGTTACAAAGGTAAAAATTTACAGGCCTTGGCAACAATTTGAATATAAGGAGAATGAAAAGTTGAAGATGATACTTAGGTGTTAACTTGGGGAAGTGACGTATCCTCAAAATAATAGGGAAGAAAGAGAGATAGGAGGTTTTGGGGCAAGGAAAGATGAGATCACTTTTAGACATGCTGAATTTAAAATTCCTGTGGTAATCTGTAATTTCATAAGTAATTGGAGAAATATTTGAGGCTGGGGATCAGCAGAGAAGTTAGGGAAAAATAAGTAGATATATAAAGGAATCATTCAGTGTTCAAGGATGCCAGTTCCTAATTCTTCAATTTCATAGTCCATTATTCATTTATTAAGGCAGAAAATGAGTCAAAATTCAAACAATATACATCACCAAAACCAGTTTTCTCTACATCTTAACTACCCATTCAAAATTTATTTTACAAGAAGTAAATTCCAAAACTTAACTGAAACAGGTGATTATATATATATATATATATGTATATATATATATAATGCATATTTTTTTGGAATGTATTTACTGATGTATTTACTTTATCCATATTCTTTTATATTTATGTTTGAAAAAGTCAATAAATTTTTAGATTTTAAGAGCTTAATTCAGAATTTACATAAAAGGTTTACTTTTTTCATTGTAAAGTCATATATATTTAAAGTTTTAAGTACATTTCAAAAATATAGCCTTGAGAGAAAGTGAAGGTATAATAACTCTGGCCTTTATTGGGGACAGAAACTTAATTCCATCAATTATAATTTAAATAAAAGGAATTTCTTTATCTTTACTAAGGTGAGAAAAATCTGAAAAAGCAAGATAAAACAGTGCCCAGAGGAGAAATATACAACAAAAAACTCAGTTTGATTAGTTTCCTTTATACTTGGAAAAAAGAAATAAAGCAAAATATAAAAGGACTGAATATTGCAAAGAATTCTCAAATCATAGATTTAAAGTTGGCAGAGACCATAGAGGACTCAGTCCATCATCCACTTCATTTGGCAGATTATAATAGAGACAGAAAGTTTCAGCAACTTGCATCATATCTTAAATAAGATACCTTAGAATAACAGTTTTTGAACTTTTTTGACTCAGAATCTCTTTGAACTCTTAAAATTGAGGACCATCCCCCAAAGAGTTTTTATTTATGTGGGTTATGACTTGTTAAAAGTTAAAATGTCTTATTATTATAAAAATAGTTTTGACCTCAATGGACCCCCTGAAAATGTCTCAGTGACCTGCTGTCCTCAGAAGTATCAACATTATAGTTTGAGATCTGCTGCCTTGTGATCATTCTCAACATATCATTTCTACTCCATCTTAAAGAGAAATATTCAAAAATGAAATGCTACAAAAATGAGAAAGAGTTATAACTGCCATTAAATATACCCACATTTTAAAGAATCTTAATTCTTTGAAAAACCATAGACTCAAATTGATTTCATTCAAATCAATGGCTGACTAAGGTACAGAAATTAACTCCAGGTTGGAGCTATATTTCCAAATAAAAATTGAGTCCTAGAAAGGTAGATCTTGTAATGTATGATTACAAAACAAATTAAGTTAAAATGTTATAATGGAGAGATAAAAATTCCTAGAACATATGATCATACATGTTCATGTTTAGTTCTTCATGACTCTATTTGGCTATTCTTGGAAAAGATCCTGGAATTGTTTGCTGTCTCCTCCAACTCAACTTGCAGATAAGGAAACTAAGGCAAATAGAGTAACATGACTTGCCCAAGATGGATTTAAACTCGCTCAAGCTGGATTTGAACTCACAGAAATGAGTTTGCCTGACTCCAGACATGGCAACTATTCACTGTGCCAAGTTACTACTATCAACTAAAGTAATTTATGGAAGATGTGGGAGTCTCCCTTCCAGCTGTATTTGCTTTTCAATAGGGCATCTTAGGAGTTAAAAAAAATCTTTCAAATGCTAAGATGAATGGGTTTTTTTTGGAAGAGGATGAATGAATTTGGGGACTAGGGAGAAAGCTTCTAATTTTCCCTACCATTTCCTTTCCCTGCCCTGCCTTTTTAAAATTATTTCATACTGTTCAAAATGGTACAAATATAAAATGTAGAGATTTTTTTTAAAAGTTATGTGAGAATGACAGAAAAAATTTGCATAGTTAATAGAAGATCTCCCTTGGATCTCCTAAAGTAATTTTTATTGACTACCTGATTGAACTTGTTTGTAAATTATCCAGAGTGCTCTTCTAACACATTAGCAGCCTAATCCAGAGGTAGCTGACCCAGGTGTGGACTTGCATAGTTAAAAAGTTGCATAGTTAATAGTAGATCTCCCTTGGATTCCTATGAGTTATTGATTCTGATAAGTCACTTCATGGGGATAATAATCGTGCCTACTTCCCAGGATTTTTGTGAAGATCAAGTAAGAAAATATTAAAACTCTTCTCAAGCCTTAATATGTTATATGTTAGCTATTATTAGCCTGTGGGATTGCTACTTGAAGGGACTGATCGGTTTTTCTGTGATCTTTTTCCTTGTCTGTACTGTTCCAGTGATAAGCAGCCAATTCAGTAGGTACTGGAGTTTTACAAAACTTCCTTTTAATCAACTTAAAATTCTACCTTCTCTATTTGTTTTGGAAGCAGCTGCCCTGACCTTTTCTGGATATTAATGTCTGTGATTCCCTTTTTAGGATGTGGTCTCTCTATATTTCTTTCCACAGTGACCTGAAAAATGCTCATTTAGTGGGAAAAAAAAATTACTTTGACTCTTAAGTCATGGATCAGAGTAGTGACTAGTGTATGCCCTAAGGACAGGCTTCTTCTTTAATCCAAAAGTAATAACCTTGCTCTGACTCTTTTCAAAAACATAATTGATTGAGGAAAACTATATTATCTCTTTAAGGAAAGAGATCAGAGATTGTTAGCTAGAAGGGAACCCTAGACATCACTTAATTCAAATCCTTCCTCCACACTCAGCCACAGAAATGGGAAAGTGCCATCAAGGTCACATAGTTAGCTAGTGCCAACACCAGGACTTCAAAAACTGATCTTGCAACTCCAAATCCAATTGTTCTTCACTAAAACATCATTACTCAGACATGTTATTTACACAAATTGTGTGAGCTTAGGTAAGCCACTTCATCTCTGTGGGGCTATTTCCTTCTCTACAAAGCAAGGATGCCTTCCCACATCCAAAGCCCTTGCATGTCTTCCTTCAGGTGAGGCTCTCCTGGATATATTTAAGTAGGTAAGTATTCCGTGGTGCTTGTCCAGTGCTTTTAGATTTCTTTGGGGCCAGCAGAGGGCGGCAGCAGTCTAGCTGAACAACTGCTTCTCTCCAATACTAATGAAAGGCAGCAGCAGTTCAGGTACCAGTAGATTCCAGGATGGGAAGGAATAGAGGCCGCAATGTCGGATGATTAGAAAATGAAATAAAATCTTTTTCCAGATAAAATGTCCAGAAATAATCAAACAAAATGAAATAAGAGCCTGTGGACATAGAAAACAGTGATGGATGTCAAGAGTTAGGAACAAGCTGGGGCTGCACACCTGAATCTAAGGGCTACACCTCTGGACTGGGCTGGTAAAGTGATAGAAGGGCACTCTGGATAATTTTAAAACATCAAGTTAAATCAGGTAGTCAATAAAAATTAGATTATATCCAGAATCAGGACCAAGAGTGTCTCATCCAACACAAACTTCAGGAGCATCACCATACTCTAATCCTACCATTTTATGGAATAATGATAGTAACTTTATCCTTTATCCTCTTTTTAAAAGATGCCTTCTTATACTTTGTGTAGGACACTTGATGGAAGTTGTCAATAATCAAGGCCATACCTGACTGTCACACCAAATAACCACTATGATTCCCAATCAAGACCAGTTTTAGTTATTGGAAGCCACTGCTTGAGAAAATGTTTCTTTTTGATAGTTGGACATACGTGTTCTTTATTTCTTTTTGTGATGTTAAATCATTTTCATTTTACATCTCTAGACTTTAGTCCTTTCATCTACATAAGAGGACAGTAATAATTATACTATTTACCTAATGAGACTTTTTTGAGAAAATGACTTATAAATTTATGCTATCTTTATTTTTTTAGATCCTAGTAAGGAAGGTTTCTTATCCCTTTGTCCCAATTACTAATCTGTTCAGCAGGTAATAAGATTTACTCATACCAGGCTTGGGAAATAATGTCTTTATTTAGAGGCAACTAAGGCTGGTCAGAAAGACCTGAGTTCAAATTCAGCCTCAGACACTCTGTGTGATCCTGAACAAGTCACTTGACCTGGGTCTGCCTCAGTTTCCTCATCTATAAAATGGAGATAACAATATTACCTACCTAAGGATCCAGTAAGAAACTATTGTAGTGCTTAGCATAATACCTGGCCCATTGTAGGTACTTAGTAAATTGTTTTCTTTCTCCTGCCTTTCCTCTCTCCATTATCTCTCTGTCTCTCCCCTCCCTCCCTCCTTCTCCCCTTCCCTCCCTTCCCCCTCCCCCCTGCCCTTCCCATGCCTCCAGACGTTTCAATGACAATGGAATAATTTCATCATTTCTTTGAAAGGGACTAGGTAATTGGAGACCAGGATGAGACTCCAGGGGTTGTTTACACTGATAGAATAAGTTTGTCTCTGGCTACTTTCTGGTTATATATTATAAAGGAAAGGCATAAATTGAAGCAGTTATTCTGAATGATCCAGATAAAAGCACTTTAGAATTAATTATCTGACTAATTTTGGTGAAAAGGCTTATGAATTTATTGGGATGGAGGAGGGGAAACTGAATTATCTTATTAAGTGGTTCACTTCCCCAATTTGTATGATTAATTCCCCGGTAGCAATACTCAGAGGACAGTCTGTATATCACTATATTTTTTGTTTATTCTTTTAAGATAGTCTTCATAATAAAACTAAAACAATTTCAGCTAATTTTAATCAATTAAATAAACAACATGAAGAATAAAATCTCAAATAAAACTGTAAACTCCAAATAATTTACATTTTATTAAATAAAAATATAGATATTTGCTAAACTTTAACATCACAGGAACTTTTCTGTTACTCATTTATCTCCAAATCTCTTTCTCATCTATATACTTTTAGTTTTGTTTCCCATTTCCTTTTGTCTTGTAGTCAATCAGTTGCTAGAAGGTTGAAGGGGCTAAAATGCAGAATTTTGACCTAGCCAGGAAAACCTCAGTTCAGCTATTGTGTCAGATATTAGCTGTGTCACCCTGGACAAATAAATTAACCTCACATAGCCTGTTTTTCCATCTGTAAAATGGGGCTAATAATAGCAAGCTCCATCATGGAATTGTTATGAGGATCTTGTAACTAGGTGTTAGGTATAACTGGAGTCAGGAATACTTCAGTTCAAACCCACTTTCTGGCACATCAGCTTTGGACCCTGGGTAACATCTGTCTGCCTCAGGTTTCCTATAATGTTACCCACCCCTCCAAGGGTTGTTTTGAGAATAAAATGAGATAATTGTAAAGTATCTGACAAACCTTAAAGTGCTCTATAAATGCTATATTTATTATTGTAGTAGTAATAATAATAATTAGCAAGGTAACATCTAAATTGTTTTATACACCTTGAAATAATATATAAATTCTAGTTTATGAGTCAATGTGTATGTTTTTTAATTCTGCTTTCTTTCCTGAATCACTTTAGACATTTACTAAGTACCTATTTTTTTATATTCATGATTGTCATATTTTAGATTCAATAATATTCCATTATATTAGTTTGCCTCAGTTTATGCTATTGTTCACTGGTCCTTTGAATAGTTTGTACTTGTTTTTTCTCTTCCAAATAAAACAGAGTTGCCTTAAAAATTAAAAAAACGCAGATAAGTCTCCTTCTTTTAATAACATTTTTAGAATATCATCCTAATAGAAGGATCACTGGGTCAAAGTATCTGACTTGACTTTATCAGACTAGGTTCATAAAACCTGTAAAGTTCAGGGGCACTGTCCTCAAACATCCTTCTGTGATAGGCAGTACAAAACCCTAAATATTGACTTAAAAACTTATGGAAATTGGTCAGGGTCTCTCAAGGAAATTTCTCTGTGTCAGAGCTATGACTCAATTCCCCACCCCCTCTCTCAGTGTCTTCTGATTTTGTCTTTGTTACTTTTTCATTCCATCATGCCGCCTTTGATTGATTTAGTAACTGTACTACACACACACACACACACACACACACACACACACACATATATACAGATATATATTGCATATATATGTATATAAGCCATTTTTTAGAAAAGGACATCATTCCTTAGTTTTATCAAAAAATATAAAAGTGTGCTTGTTCCTCCACAGCCTTTCCTTTCCTGAGTTATATGATTTACTTTTTTTGCCAATATAAGTACTATAAGGCAAAACCTCATAAGTATTTTCAGTTGTTTATTAATTTCTTTGATGTGCATTTCTCCATTTCTCTATTAAGAGTTTGAACAATTTTTCAATTGATTAGTGAATATTTGTGTTTTTTCTTCAGAAATGGTCAGTTTATATGCATATATAATGCAAACATATATTGAATCATATATATATTTGACACACATCATTCATATCCATATGCATAACACATGTTTAAGTATGGTACAAATAAATATATAACTAATATATATGGGATGTGAATATACATATATTCCTATTGTTCTATATACCCACATATATGGTCTATGTATACACATGTATATGTCATTTCTATAGAAGTATTTATATGCATGTATATATGTGCATTATATGTTGTAGTATCAATGAATTTTTCTAGAAAATACCTATCCTTTTACCCATCTATCCCTCCTTCTAGAAGCAGAGATTGGTGTTCAAAAGGGCAGAACAGCAAGAGACCAAATTGCTAATATTTGCTGGATTGTGGAGAAAGCAAGGGAGTTCCAGAAAAAACATATACTTCTGCTCCATTGACTACACTAAAGCCTTTGACTGTGGATCACAAAAAAAAAAAAATGCAGCAAGTTCTCAAAGAGAAGGCAGGACTAGATCATCTTAACTGTCTCCTCAGAGACCTTTATGCAAGTCAACAAGCAGTAGCTAGAATCAAACAGGTTTCTAACTACTTATTGGAAGCAAAAATACTGAAACAATCTTAAATAGTTTGGCCATCCAATGAAAAGACAGGATTTGTTGGGAAAGGCCCTGGTATTTAGGAAAGATTGAAGGCAAAATGAGAAAGCGATGGCAGAGGATGAGATGGACAGATAGAGTCATGTGCAGAATTTGGGAAATAGTGAAAGACAGAAGGGCTTGGCATGCTTTGGTTCATATGGTCATAAGGAGTCGAGCACAGCAATCTACTTATCAAATCTTTGCATCAGAATATCCATCTATCTCCTGTGACCATTTATTCTTTGTAGAAAAAATTTTATCATTTTGCATCAGTTCCTTAAAGATTCTGGGTATTAGATTTTATCTGATACATTTGCCAAATTTAGGAATCATATGGTATTCAGATGTATGGCTTTAATGGGTAGACAACATGTACATAAATATGCATGTTAGTGTGTGTTTGTGTGTGTGTATAATGAGCAAATGGACCTTTGCTCAGAATGTCTTTTAATGCATAAAATAAAATGCATAAGATTCAAAGGAAAGCAACACTGAAATGCAAAAGTTATCAAAATGTTTTTTCTAAGTTGATAGAGGTCAGGTTAAGAACTTTTAATTAGATCTTATTATAGATATATGATATGAAATGTGAATGGAAACTCATAGCCAAAGAAGCTAATGTAATCTTTTCTAAGAGATTAGCTTACAGGAATAAGGAAGTGGTAGTTAGTTCTTCTGTTCTCTGCCCTGGGAAGATCATTTCTGAGGTTTTATGTTCATTTATACATATATACATATATATATATAAATTTTGAAGGTAAGTATGTATGTATATTTACACATGCACATGCATATTTGCACATGTGCATATTGCTATTCCCATTAAAATTGTATACACAGATAGCATGTGTTCCCAAAATTTGTACACATGAAAATGTGTATGTGTACACACACATTTCTATACATGTATTTATATGTGTGTGTGTGTGTTCATATATACCAGGTATGTGTTCATATATACCAGGATATATGTGTATTTATAGGGGGGGTGTATGTGTATATGCTTATACATTTATACACATATATGTATGCATGCCTTTATAATTCCCTAGTAAGTGGTGCTTGAGCTGAGTCTCCAAAGTACCCAGGAATTCAAAGTGGTGAAAATGAGGAGGAATGATCCCCTGGAATGGAGAACAGCCAGTGCAAAGTCACAGAGATGGGAGATGGGTCATCTGAAGAGTAGGAAGACAAGTGTGGAGATAGTTGTAGAGGACATAGAAAGGAAATAAAGACCTTTCAACAGTCTTCACATGCATTGGAGTCAATGCCGTTTATTAGTTGCCCTCCTGCTGACCAAACTACCCTATATGAGGAAAAGTGATAAGGAGAATAGGGTTGTAAGGCAAAAGTGGAGAGGAGGGAGCTGAAGTCCTTAGGTGAGAATGGCTATTTGGGAGGCTTAGGAAATTTAAAACAGCTGCTTTATTAAGCACAATAGAGAAGCAATTTTGTTGTTGAATTGCTTTCAGTGATATCTGAGTGTTTGTAATCTCTGTCTCCAATTTGGGGTTTTCTTAGCAAAGATCCTGCAGTGATTTATCATGTCCTTCTTCAACTCATTTTCTTGAAGAGGAAATAGGCAAGCAGCTTTAAGTGACTTGCCTAGGGTCACACAGTCAGTATCTGAGGGCAAATTTGAACTCAGGTCTTTCTGACTCCAAGCCCAGTACTCTATCCACTGTGCAATTTAGCTGCCCAGAGAAATCAGTTGGGGAGGAGATAAAGGGGTTAGTTGCCTTGATGCAGGATTCCCCTTTAAGCAAGGGCTTTATGTCACATATAAATTGACTTCTTTTTTTTCATGCACTGTTAGATTCAATGGCTACTAATGTTCCTTTTGAAATGACTTTTTCATCATTGACATCTTGCTATCCAACTTTTACAGTAACTTTTAATGAAAAATTCCTTTCTCTAATATCTTGTGATGTTGGATTCATCCAGTATTAATTTCTCATATATACTTAGCTATCTTTGTTTTTCTTTATTTGTTTCATTTTTCTGTTTTCCATATAGTTTTGATGTCTATGACATTTTAAAATAGCATAGATAAGATTACTTGATTTATAGTTTTATAATTCTTGAGATTCTCATCTCTTCATTTTTCTGTTTTGTGTTAATGTATTTAGATTCTATTGTTTCTTAGCTCATGGTATTGTAATTAACTTCATCTTTATGTTATACAGTATTGCTACTATAAATACTGGAGTATTTAAATTGAAGTTAACTTTTATTAACTTGGTTAGTATTGACTTTTTTACTATAATTGATGATATTATCTTGTTTAGTGCTTTAAAATTTACAAAGGGCTTTAAAAATATCAACTGATCATCACAATAATCCTGAAAGATGCTTGTCATTTTTATCCCAATTTAACAGAAGAGGAAATTTGGAAATTGAGTTATATAAAGGTTGAGTGATTTTCCCCAGGGTTACAAAACTGCAAAGTGTCTAAGGCTGTATTTAAATTCAGATCTTCTTGACTTATATAGGACCAGTGCTCTATCCACTAAATCACCAAACTGCATTTATATTAATTTCACCTATTCATAAATAGATAGAGTACCCAGCCCAACCTGGAGTCAAAAAGACTCAGCTTCATGAGTTCAGATTATGTCCTCTAGCTATGTGACCCTGGCTAAGTCATTTACCTCTGTTTGTCTCGGTTATCTCATCTGTAAAATGAGCTAGGGAAGGAAATGGCAAAACAGTTCAGTATCTTTTTTTAAGAAAACCCCAAATGGGGTCATGGAGAGTCAGACATGACTGAACTGTGTCAAATTCTTGGGCAGGATATATGTTTCAGTTGTATAAGTCCTCCATAATTTCACCTCCCAATTTCCATTAAGTTGTCCTTCTAGAGATCTTGTATATGTGTGTATAAATATATATGTGTATGTATATACATATATTTATATGTAGATTCTCTGCTTTTATTATGTTGAAATTACTTATTATTAAGTATTCTTATTTCTCAATTTTCCAAGTTTATAAAATGATTTCCTATTTTTTGGTATTGATATCTTTAGTAAACAGACATATTCAATTTCCTGATTAGACCAAAGTCCTAGAGGTTTTTATTTTTATGATATTTATAATCCCATGGATGTGTAAGCAACTATTGAAATATAAAACTGAAAAAAAATCAGGTCATTTGTTGAGGCTAACACCATCAATTTAGCTTGCTCTAAATAATCATTACCATAACTGTTGTTTCATACAGTTTTCTGACCTTTTCCCTGTTTTTCATTTTCTACACTTTTAATATCAAGAACTTGATGCAGTTTGCTGATGAACCTAACTGTGTGCCTGTCTCTTAATATCATTAATGTGCTATTTCTCCTATAAGCAGATTTTTTTGTTTCAGGTCATTCTAGGTTCTTTGTAAAATTGTTTCTCAGTGAGCTAAGAGGTTTAGTTATAGCAAGTGTAATATCACGTCTGTGAAATTTGCTCTAAAGAATAACTACATTTGTATATTGATGTCACTCGTTGGAATTCCAAATCCTGGTGGCCAAGTCTGGGGAGGAGGGTGGAGGGAGGGAGTAGAATTCCCATGTAGATTTTTGAGATCCTTCTGATGGCCTTAGCAGCGTGTGGAAAGATTATGAAATAGCTTTGGGACCAAGTGACCCTCCTTCCTCAAAGCATGTTGCACAATCAAAATAAATCAGAAATGTTCCCCTTCTCCTTTCCTGTCCCCCCTTGGAAGCACGTCAGGCTGACACCTTGCGCCCACATCACCTGGCATGGTGTGGTTTAGGTTGCTGCAGCAACAGCACACACTAGTTAACACTCGCCGTAACAGCGGGTATGTGAGTCAGTTCAAAAGTTTTACTAGGTTTTTATTAGTCCATGATGCAGTCCCAAGTCATCTACAGTTACTAGCTCATCCATGGGCTCACGAGTGATAGACTCATAAGTGATAACTGAGAAAACTCAATGCTAATCACTTCCAATACTTATTTGTTCCCTGGATCTATGGGTGCTCCCACCTATCTCCAGAAGCACTGCTTGTTTATCAATGCCAAGAATAACGGGATCTTTTGGCAGAGAAGAATATGGGGCCAAGAGAATGGCTTGGATAATGCCTGTACCGTCTGATACATTGTATGTCTGTTCCTCCACCTGATTGATAAATTCTATTGAAATTGGATTGTTGCAGAAATTACATTCTTTCATGGAGGTGTGGGACAGCTGGACAGTTATTTTAATATCTTCTATACATACGAAGATTAGTGTCCCTTGGTCCACACCCCAACTGCACCATACAACCAATGACCAGGAACGATATGCTAAAGAAATAAGATGATAACATTTGACTAAGAAGAATCATGATAACTGAAACTTGTTTATAAAGAGCCAAACAGACATTGTCAGTGTCTGATATGAATTTGGTTTATTTTTCAGACATGGAGATGACTTGATCGTGACTCCATTTGCTCAGGTAAGCACAACTTCCGTGGGGATTTTTTCCATGGCCCAATTTCTTAGGAATTTAGAAGTTAATTTGGGGGCTAGAATTGAGGTAGGAGATTAGGGAAGGAATTCTTTGTTTTTAAATATGGATATGATTTGATGGCTAGTTCAGATAACTAAAAGGAACATAAAAGAGAAACAATGGCTTCTATCTACATCATGAGACTTATAGTGAATCTTTTGTTTCTTTTTATATTAATCAAGATACTGGAGGTCCAGTTTTCTTAAAATGCTTTATACCGCAAGGATATTGTATCTTAAAAGGGTTCTTTGCTTTCCTGCTCTAACTATAAGGAGTAGAAAACTAGATCAGAGATCGATACAGCTAACACAGACTAAGAAAAATGTGCTTATTTTTACTATAATATTACTTCTAATTACACTTTGCTTTTACTCATTTAGAATATCATTTTTACTCAGAATTGGTCAACATAGGATTTTTATGCTACTTGTTATTATTATCATCACTATTCAGATTCTAAAATTTTTACTTTTTTGATCCAAACTTGTGATTTCCTACCTCTAAAGCACTTAACAAGGCTTGTCTCTTCATTTCTAAAATGAGAAGTTGAACTAAATGATCTCCATCACTGGAGCTATGATTATTTGATTTTTATCAATGTGAGAAATTCCTTGTGTGGAAACTTCTTCCACCAAAGTAAATTAGTCCCCCTTCCAAAATCTGCCATCTTAAGGAGTTGGGGGCAAAGTAAAGTTGTATTATTTGTCTGTGGTCATATCACTAGTGTATATAAGGGACATGACATCTGATTTAAAATCCAGTCTTTCTATTTATCATTCTCTCTCTCTCTCTCTCTCTCTCTCTCTCTCTCTCTCTCTCTCTCTTCCTTCCTTTCTTCCTTCCTTCCTTCCCTATTTCCTTCTTCCCTCCCTCCCTTCCTTCCTTCCTCTCTCTCTCCCCCTCTTTCTCTCTCTCTTATACTTTCCCTCTTCCTTTCATTCTCTCTCTCTCTCTCTCTCTCTCTCTCTCTCTCTCTATATATATATATATATATATATATATATATATATACAAACACATAGGTAGATATGTAAACATAAATTATCTAATAAAAATCAACACAGGATGATGATTAATGAAATATCCACTTAAGACCAAAAAAAAGTGAGTAAGGAGGGAAATAGATACAAACTGGTTTAGGAAATTGGTTAATAAGAAGTCTGAAAGGTAATCTGTATATTAGAGGAGCAGCTAGTTGTGTAGTGGATAGAGCATTGGTCCTGGAGATGGGAGGACCTGAGATTATATCGGGCCTCAGACACCTAATGATTACCTAGCTGTGTGACCTTGGGTAAGTCACTTAACCATAATTGCCCTGCCCAAAACAAAAATAATTTGTATGTTAAGGATGGCTAGTAGCTAAACAAGTTTATGTATAGAAGTTTCTAGCTATATATATATATATGTATATGAATTGGGAATATTCTGGATATATGTATATTACAAAACTGTGATTGCTTGCTTTGAAGGAAATTGGTTAATGATAATATCATTAATTCCTGGAACACAAGTCATCCATCTCTTGAAACACTAAAGATAAAATAGAATACGTTGATTTCAAATGATTAATATTTCCTGGTTGTGGCATAACTAGAATAGAGGAGATCAACACTTAATCTACAATCATCTTGACGACTGTAGGTGGAAGGGCCCTTGGAGATAGTCTCATAAGAAAATTTATGCCCAAGAATATAAAGTAATTTCTAGTTAAGTTAGTAACAGATTTGTGCCTTGAAGCCAAGTCTGTCGAATCCTTGTTGATCATTCTTTCAACTATAACAGGCATAATCTGATGGATATTTGGTTTACCTAAAGATCTTATTTTTAGTTTAATGGGACAGTAATATCAAGCCAATAAAGTAATTGGTCATTCAAATCCCTTGAATATTTTAGAGATCACATAGTTATTCAAATGATATTCAAATTATTCAAATGGTTCTCAAAAAGTCCCATCATGTCTTTGTCACAGAATCTTAAATTTAGAGCAGGGAGTGGGGTGGAGGCAACCTTAGCAACCATCAAATTCACCTCCTCTTTTTTGCATATGAGGTACAGATTAGGTTAGTAACCTGTCTGGGGTCTCACAACTAGTAAGTGTTTAAGTTGAGATTTGAATCTATTTTCATCTTTAAATTCATTGTCTATCTACAATATTGCCTCTTTTGTCCTTAATTATCTTGCAATAAGCACTAAATAGCTAAGCTTATCATATATAAATGTGGGACCTTCTGTTTTCTTATAATGCTAAAGTGTATTTTGAATTTGTTGTAAACATCACTTACATGTTAAATATTCTTGAGAAATCTTCTTGAAGGCCTTTGTAGAACTGTATTTCACTGTGGAAAAGATAGTTAACTTTTTCATAATTTGACACCACCACAATCTGGTCATGTCCAGAAACTTATAGAGATTTCTAGATAATTTTTTTTCCTCCATTTATCAAATCTATGAGCCAAGAGTTGGGAATGTGGGGTGGGAAGGGTTGAAAAAGCTGAGATCTCCTTCAGTCAGTCAGTAAATATTTATTAAGGGCCTACTATGTGCTAAAGGTTGGAGACATGGAAAGAAAAAGTCAAAAGCTAGTCCCTGTTGTTAGTGGAGAAGATAACATGCAAACTTGAATTTTATTTTTAGTTAACAAACATTTCACTTTTCCATTTCTCCTTATTGGAGAAAAATAAAAAGAAAGAAACACCAAACCCTTATAACAAATATGCATAGTCAAGCAAAATAAATTTCCCTCACTGGCTATTTCCAAACATATATGTCTCATTCTTCTTCCTTGTGTCCATCACATCTTGATTAGTGAATGTTTATAAAGTACCTAAGACTCTTTATGAAGAGTGATTATAGAAATTCTTCTACCTCCTAGAACCTTGCCAACAAGTCTTAAATATGATAGTGATTCAAAAAGTTGTTTGCTTCTGTGTCAATGAACACCTTAATTGTGACCACATCTAGCCCCAAATTTGTGAATATTAGAGAAACTGTCCACTCTCAGACAATTTCAGAAATTTCCACTCTCTCAACCTGGTAACAGAAATTCATCCCCATTATTTTTATCTTTATTACTATCACCTTGCTTTTTTACAATCCATTGTAAAGACATAAGAGAGAAGAATCTTTTATTCAAATTATATTTATTTTCTTCCTGAGGAAAGTCTCATTTGTAATCTACATTTCCCTTATAATCCCTAAATTTAGGTGTTGGTAGACCATGAAATGTGTTTCTCTCCCAAATCTTTCCTAATATATGAAGAATATCAAAATCATAGTTTTGGAAAAGTCACGATTGATTAGCCCTCATGAAGCCCACAAAACTCCCACATGGCAGGAACCAGATTAAAATGTAATTGGAAAATATTTAACAAAATTTATAAAATTAAACCACAACACAAATAATCTCAATTTCTCTGTCGGGGGGGAGGCAGGTTGAGGGGGAAGGGAGGATAAAGGAAGTGACCTGGTAAAGGTCTGTTTCTTTTTGAGTTTGATACCACTGATTTGGAGTTTATACCCCTAAAGAAAACAAATATGAGCTAGTATTATCATTGTTATTTTTTGAAAGGACTACTGTACTTAACATAAGCATTCCAGATGAAGATACTTAGAGAAAATTATAGAATCTTTGGTAATAATTTGGAGATTCAGAATGATACTTGTTTAGAACCCTAGATTTACAGTTCAGGAAGATCTGTTTAAATTCTAAGTTTAACTTTTAATAGCTGTCTTCTCAGGAAAGTTACTTAACCAATTTTGGTTCACTTCCTTTTTGGTGGAATGACAATATTATTTTCAGTACCTATTTACAGAGTTGTATATTAAGTCATTTGTAAATTCTATGTAAATATTAATTATTTTCCAAATGATTAAGCAGACGGCAAGGTTAGAAAATGCTTTTCTGGGTTTGCATGAAATTCCTTTCTTGTTGTCCTTCTTTGTTTCTCCAAGTATCTCCTGTGGGACCTCAAAATTACCGTAAACCTTAGAAAAACTGACAATATCTCATCAAATATTTAACTGATTCTTTTAAAAAAAATCATCCTTGCGCTTCTGATAGAGACCTTTCAACAGATAATTCCCTAGGCAGGAAAATCTAAGTGTCACTCTGAGAAATCCCACAGCTTTACTACTACTTTGAAATTGGCATTTTCCCTTCAGAAGTATGATGGTAAGTTGGCTGGGTGTCAGTGAGAAGCCCCCAGGAGTCACAAAGCTGATGAAAATGCAAGAAAAGCCTCTTTGTATTTGGCAATCCCTAGTCTCAGCAGTCCTGTTGTTACAGTCTGACTACCTTATGTTTATTTTTCATTTCAAATCATAAAACTCTTTTGGGAACCATGAAGCTAAAAAAAATAAATAAATAAAATCAAAAACAAAAACAAATACCACATCAGTTCTATAAGAGTTCCTATTTGGGAATTTGCAAAGCCAAATGGTGAGCCTTTGATCAAGGGAGATGGAAAGGACATCCAAGCATTTTTCTGAATCAATGGGAAAGTCCTTAAATTATTAATGAAGATTTGAAAATATAGATTTTTTTGGTTTTGTTTCATACAAAACCTTTGTATACATTGGTATAGGGAATTCCAAAGACAAGAACCTTCTTCTACCAATGAAGGGCCTACTTTACATTGTTTTAAAGTATTGCGTGGAGTATTGAAAGTAGAAATAACTTGCCTACAGTCACATAGCTAGCTTGTTTGAAACAGGGCTGAGGAAATAGAATATAGGTAATAAGGACCAAATAACTCTACCCTTTTCATTGTCAAGATAAGAGTTTTGAAAACTATAAGTTCACAGAAAAATTTTAGCATTAATAAAGATAGTGAATGTGGCCTAAAAAAAAGTCAGTTAGTTCCCACTTTATGCCTACAGTTTTGTAGGTGTACCCAAAACAAGTAGGTGACACCAAAGTCAGGAAGATTCAGTTTCATGAGTTCAAACCTGGTCTCCGATACTTACTAGGACAATCACTTTACCCTGTTTGATTCCATTTCTTCATCTATAAAATGGAGAAGAAAATGACTCTAGGATCTTTACCAAGAAAACCCCAAATGGGGTGGTGAAGAGTCAGACACAACTGAAATCTATTGAATTAAACTCAGGTAGATTATGGAAAAAAGAGGACCCTGATAAAAATCAACTTGCTCTGACTATACGCATTTTAGTACAGTGGAAAAAATAGTGGGTCTGCATTCAGAAGATCTGTGTTAAAATATTAGTTTTTCTACTAGTACCTTTGATGACTCATTGAACTTCTCTAGATCACTATTTCTTCATCTCTAAAATGAGACTGTGTGATCACCAGGGTTCTTTTTTAGTTCTAGGAGCTATGTTTGCTGAAGTCACGATTTACATATTTTTTAAATATTTTAAGATAAATTAATATTTCAGTTAAAATAGAATCATAGGATTATCAATTTAGACAGTGAAAGAATGTTATAGGCTATTGAATCTGACTCCCTCAGTTTTCAGGTTAAAGAGTCAAGAGCCTAAATGACCTGACCAACTCATTAATATAAGGATGAAGGATATAAGCTCAGGTCTTTCTGACTCTTAATTCTAGTGATTTTGTACATAAATCTTTCCTCCCTATTACCTAAGCATCCTAAATAGCTTTCTTGTGTGTCTATGTGATGGAATTAGGTTATAATGAAAGAGATGTTCTCCCCTTCCTAATTAGTGTATTTTCACATTTTGCATTTGTTTGGGGATACAAAAGGTAATCAGCACTTTAAAAAGCATCGCCTGTCTTCCCATTCCAGTTTCATCACATTAAACATTCATGGTATGTAATCGGAAGCCATCTAGTGGCAGAGAGTTGAAATTGTCCCAAAAGTACTTGTGCAAATCTGCTGAGAGGTCATTCCTTTACGTTAGGTATTAGAATGTTAGATTTAAAGGTGGCAAGAATTTTGAGTCACCTAACCCTAAACTACTAATTTTAGAGAAATGGAATAGGAGACCAAGAGAGATTAGGTATCTTGCCCAAGGTCACACAAGTAATTGGTCATGGGACATTCCCAAGGTCATACAGAAAAGAAGTTATAAAGGCATGACCTGACTGAATGTTACTCCTCTCACCCCCAAATCTAACTTACCACTCTTCATGGTAAAAGCATTCCTAACATGTTTTTAAAGATTTACAGTCAGATTTCTATCAGGTTTTTATTATTAATTTGTTTTTATAAGTTACTAAAATAATTATACTTTTCATAATAATAACAATAGAAAACATACATATAATGCTTTAAAGTTTATATGTCATTGTACCTAGGTTATTTCATTTAATTCTTAAAACTTCCAGGTGAGGCAAGGCAAGTGCCATTCATGATCCCATTTTACAAATAAGAAAATCTCTGTAAGAGAGAAGTTAATTTGCCTAGGGTCAGACAGCCAGTAAGTAACTATAGATGAATTTGTACCTAAGATTTTCTAACTCACAGTTCAATTTTCTATCCAATGTGAACCTGATCTGTAAAAAATGAGGTTATAATTATTTAATTGTTAGTAAACCCAGGTCAGTTCTCATTTTTAATAGGGAATTTATTTCATTTACTGTCATTACTAAAGAAAATTCTGTACCTAAAAGAGGCTTCAAGTTATATATGTTACATGATGAGAGTATTTTACCATTCCCCATGGGAGCCATCCATGAGGAGATGTCTTCCATGACCTTGTAAGAATTTCTTTCCTAATGTGTTTGTCAGCTTCATTATTCCCAGGATGTTGAAAACTTATTCTGATCACTCCCTGAAAAGGATAGATGGAAAGGAAAGGGTTTTAATTCCTTAAGCTTCATTTTCATTGAGGAAAAGATGAATGATACTTTTTTGGTCAACAGCCATTAGGCACTGAAGGAAAACAGAAGGGGGGAGTTTTGATGTGGATGCTCTTAGGGATTCATTCAAGAAGGACAGAATTTGTCTAGTCACAGGCAAAGGACAAATAATTCCCAAAAAAGAGGCCTCAATATTCTTTGAAATAAACTATAATGGAGCCCAAATCTAACTAGGTTTTTTTCCCTCTTCTCTCTTATGAATTGGAGATATAAACAATCACTTGTCCTGCTTCTATTGGTGCTCATGAAGGATTCATTTGCCATCAGTTTCCAAGTCTTGTCATCCCCCCCACCATGGCATCTCTCACATCCATCACTTTCTTTCTATTTAGACAGCTACCAATCAAAACCAGGACTTCATTACCTCTGACCTGGACTATTTCAGTAATCCTCCTAATTGTTTTCCCTGAATCAAGTTTCTTTCATGTCCAATCTATCTTCCATTCAGATGCCTTCCATTCAGAATCACACTTCTGACATCATTCCAATACTCAAACTTGAGCTACAATGCAATATGCAATATGAAATCTTATTATTATAGTATTTATCCAGTTATCATGTAAGTTCCCTTAGCAATTATTTGCTAGTCAGACCCCATTAAGTATAACAAGACAAAAATATTTGCCTAGAAAAAGCAAATTGGTATGATGGTTATATTCTGAATGCTTCAGTGGCACGTCTGATAGAATAGATGCTTTAATGATACAGAATAACTTATAGGGATTACTTTTACAATAGTCAAGGCTTCATACCAGAGAAAGTGAAATTGTCTGATTCAGTCAGTTAATAGACATTTATTAAACCCCCATTGAATATTAGGCATTGTGCTAAGTTCTAGGGATAGAAGAAGTCTCTGCTTTCAAAAAAGATCACTGTCTAATGGGAAGGCAACATGTATATAATTATTTCCAAGCGACTTATATCCAAGATAAATTTGAAACAATCAATAGTAGGAAAGTACTAGAATTAAGAGAGTTAGGGAAAAAGACTTTCTATAGCAAGTGAGATTTTTGACTGGAACATGAAAAGTCAGGAGGCAGAGATCAGAGTACATTTTAAGCATGGGGTGGGGAGGGGGGATAGTCACCCTTGTGAAATGCCCATGAAGTGTCTTCTGCAAGAAACATCACAGAGTTGTGAGAATGTATGCCTTAAGAAGACTGGAATAGTAAGGAGGGACCAGGTTATGTAGGACTTTGAACATCAAATGGAGATTTTTATATTTGATTCTGAAAGCAGATAGAGATTTCCTAGAATTTATTGAGCAAGGGGATGACATGATCATGGCTACACTTTTGGATGTCAGAAGGTATCTGAATTTTTTTTTTGATAAATCAAGTTCTGAAAGTTGGGATATACCCATTCATTCAGGAGGAAATATTTAATGAATCTACCATATGGAAGAAACTATGCTAAACTTTGGAGATATAATGAGGGGAAATAGCAATCCCTGCACTTAAGGATCAAGAGCTAGATTTGACATGTGCAAAAATAAGCAAAATATCAGGTGGAATATAACACTGAAAGGAATAGAGTATCTTGGGAAAATTGGAAAAGGTAAACGACCTTTTGATTGGGGATAGAGAGGGTGAAGGCAGGGTGTTGACTCAGGGTTGGAAAAAAAGTGGAAGACTTCATAAAAACTATCTGCACCTTGAAAAAAACCTAAAGATTCAGTAGGGACAGATAAAAATATGTTTCAGCCTCAGAAAAGAGGCTTTCCAAATATATAAAGGTGGGAAAGGGTATATAAGGGATATAAAATATGTAAAAGGGAGCACAATGAAATGAGGCTATGGAAAAGTATTTTGGAGCCAGATTGTGGAGAATATTAAATGTCAACCTTTGGAGTTGATATTTTATTTTATAGCCAATATGAAGAGAGCCACCAAAAAAAGTTTTGGAACAGAGGAGTAGGCATGGACAGACCTATATTTTAGAAGGATTATTTTGGCAACTGTTTAAAGACTATACTGGAACAGGAAAGACTGGAGGGATAAAAAATGGTTAGGAGTCTTTTGCAATGATTCAGGCAAGAAGCAAAGAGAACTTGAACCAGATGCTAATATGGAAGCAGAGAAGGTGAAGATGATATACATGGAGCAGAGAAGCTGGCCTGGAGATAGTTTTCTAGAATCTGTGATAACAAGGAAAAGTAAAGAATCAATGATGACTCAAGTTGCGCTCTAGCCAAGGTGACTACCATCAATAATCAGAAGGAAACTGAGAAAGGAGTAAGTTTAGACAAGAAGTTGATGAGATCATTTGTCTCTGTTCTGAGCCTGAGTAGGCAGCTAGGATACACAGATAGAAATGGATGCTATAAGGATTGTAACTCTGGGAGCAAACAGGTCAGAGTTGGCAATATTTTCAAATGTTAGATTTGAATGTCAGATTCAAATGTTAGATTAATCCAATTCTTGAATGTATTCAAGTTAATCGTGGCCATAAATATACATTTTTATTAACTTCAAACAATTCTTAAATAGAATAACTTTTACAACACCATATCCATGAAGTAAACAATTCATTAGTGACCTTAAGTAGAATCTAAATTATATTGCTATTCTTTTCTTGAACCATGTAGTGAGTTAGTATCTGAACTGGGATTTGAAGCCATTTTCCTGAATCTGAAAATATGACTGGGGTGTGGTGGGGATGGAACCATACTGGAATCCTGTAGGTATCTGGAAATTTATGTGTTCATGGTCAAAAATGATAAGGGAAAAATCTCAATTTCAGTGATTTCTCAACATTCCAATTTGATAGTACTACACCTAACACTGCTGTACCTTTTAAGCTGAGAAGTCCTCTCTTTCTTGAAAGCAGATCATTTAAGATTTACTTAACCTGAATCCAGTTCTCAATAGTCAGTGGGAGAAAGTAGAAAAAGAAAGCTATCTAACCCTTGTTTTTCATTCCAGTGTGATATCTAATCCCTTTATCCTCCTTCTAGTATCACCCAAATGAAAAAAAAATATATGAGAAGGGATGTTGATCACCATGATTTAGAGTTAGAAGTCATTGAATTCCTATCTTTTATTTTATTTCATTTAAATTAAAAAAATATTTTCACTCCTTTACTTTACTGATGAATAAACTGAAGCTCAGAGAGATTAAATCATTTGCCTTTGATTGTGTAGTTAGTGAATATCTAAGGTGGAGTTCATTTTCCTGGATCTAGTTCTGTCTGCTTTGCATTCTGCTTCTTGTGATCAGTGACAATAGCATTTTTTGGTAATGCTAGCTTGTATAGATCAATGACAAAATTATATTTGCCCAATTCATAAGCTGTTTTGAATTATACTATGATCCTGGTACTAAAATGTATATATATACATATATGTTTGTATATATGTATGTATATCTGTCTTTCTCTGTTTCAGGTCCTGGCCAGCCTGCGTACTGTACGGAATAATTTTGCTGCATTAACAAATTTACAAGACCGAGCACCTAGCAAGTAAGTTGTACTTCCCCCAATTCCTCACTGTGATTAAATGGACAGACGTTTTCCTCATTTGATTGAACCCAAGATAAAAGATTAGATTTTCCAGCATTGTTCCATTATTAGCCAGCAACTCAAACAGAGTCATATGCCAGCCATTCCATTTTCTATAAATACTTTGCAGGGATGGTTCTATGGCAGAAGTGGAACAATATGACCCCTGAACCCAGGGATTCCATCTGTCAGCAGTCACTTGGCCTGTCATGTCCTTTGCCAGTTATTTAAACTCAGGGTAACTTTAGATTTCTGACTTGTTATAAATTAACCATTAGTATTTGATCCCTTGGGCCTTTGAGTCAATTCAAAATCAGATGAGTAGCATGCATGCAATTTTTAAAATTGTAATTTATATCATAGTTTTATATTCTATCAAGGCAAAAGAAACTGCAAAGAAACCTTTGGAAATGTCTTCCACTAACAATAAAATTCTTTAAAAGCAGAGCCACTATTTTAGGATCAAATGGAAAAAAATTAGTGTGAATTCCTCACTTCAAGTTTATTCAATTCTTATAATTAAAAGACTCATTTTGGAAAAGGACTCATTATCAAAGGTTTGATAAACTAGAAAAGGAAAAAAAATGCTAGAATTGTTTTTTTTTAAGTTAAGCATGTATCTCTAAAGATCCACCAAAAAACAGTGAATAAAAAATTAAATGTTCATCAGATTTATAATTAATGTTATTATAGTTCACATTTGAACTACTTATTTCCAAAAGGTATTATGAGCTAGACGACCCACATTTTCTTACAAAGAAATGAAAATTAACCCTATAATAATTTATAAGAGTTACATTCCTCTCTATAATAGAGAAGTGAGGTCTAAAGTGATAACTTTGTAGAAGTCAACAGGATAGACAGTTTCTAACTCAAATTCCCTGCTTTAAGAAAAGGAAGACAAAAAGTACTTTGTGATTGGTGGATTAGCCAAGCAATGGTGAAAACAGTATATGAAACTTGAGAGCTTATGATGTATATAATCCATATACATCTATATAATAATTATCAACACTCATATACCATAACTTTGGAGGTCACTTACAGGTTTGAAATCTGTGAAATCAGAGGGTTCCCTCTCCATCTTTGTAAGCAAACAGAAAAATAAGATTAGTGCAGTGCCCAAAGCCTCACTAAAATTAACAATTTTGTTAAACACTAATGCTTTGTTGTTGTTGAGCTGTTCTTTCTCAGAATATTTTTAAATGAAAAAGTGAAACACATTATTTTAAAGAAAGTTATTATATGATCTCCAAGATATATAATATATATATATTATACACACACACACACACACACACACACACACACACACACATGCATATACATATTTAAATAACAAGTTCATGAACCCCAGGTTAAGAGCCTCCAGACCAGATTTGTCTCTAAATTATCTTCTGATTCTGAAATTCCATAAAAACTTTAGAGCAGGCAAATGACTGGTCATCCAATTGTGGAGACATGATGGCATCTAGGTTTGGATGCCCATATTTTGCAAATCAGAAGTTTAAAAGGTACTTTAGTCCCCATCTGACTTACAAGGACATAAAAGTTTAAATAGAAAGGCACAGCTACTTCTGAATCTGAGTCATAGACTCACCATGTAGTTGTCCTAAACCTCCTTGGATTAACTTTAAAACCCAGCTGACTTTTAAGACAAATTTCAAGTGAATACTTGAATCGATCTTTTATATCTTCCTCTCAAAAGACTTACCCACAGCCTGTTCTAGACTTGTTATCTAGATTGATAAGAAATCACAAGCTCTCAGAGTGTCAGAGATGGATTGCCAGTTGTACCACATGGCAGAGTTTCAAAGTTGTTCATGCCACCTGTTAGGCCAAGAGAGGTTAGCCATTAGCTGTGTCATTGGAATGTTTCAACTATGCCCCCTGGATTCTGCAGACAGTGGGAACTGGTAATGGTCTTCCTTGTCTTATCCAATTTTTAAGGATGTAGGAAGGAAGTCCTGGAAACCTGAAGAGATAACATTAAATGGAACTAATGTCTATTTCTTAGTTTTCTTTCAGTTATTTTCTTCATTCTTTCCTTGTCTTGGTAGTGAATTCTTTTATATTTTATTTAAAAAAATTTTTCATGTAAAGTATGACTGTTGTCTTTTATATTTTATTAAAAACTCTTTTCATGTAAACTATGACTGTTGTCATATAAAGTATACTGTTGTCATGTAAAGTATGACTCTCTAAGTTAGATTTTTTTGGTCATTGTTCTCTAAATTTTTTTCTTTCAAATAGAAATCATTTTCATAGCATTTTCTGGAAAGAGATATATGACTGGTTTAAAAACTCAATTTTGGTGGCATGCTGAAATGATGAAATATCAGGTGATTGAGTACCTATATTCCCTGTGGTCTCAGAAATGAGTTTTATTTTAAAGAGAAAGAATGTGAAGTTAATTTTATAGAGAGATATCATGTAGCCAATAATTCTATTTTCTGAAGAATAAACTAATAATTCAAATTAGTATGTCCTAGTTTAAATCTATATTATATATGTATGATTATATATATATATTACCTTTCTTAAGAAAAAAAATTCTTTTGCCTAATCAAAGAATGGTGAAAGAATATTCTTTGGCTGGCAAGCAGAGGATGTTGACCTGACTAAGGTAATATAGCAGGTAGAATGACAGATTTGGAGTCCAAAAGATCTGATTTCAAATCCTACCTTAAATACCAGTTTTGTGATGCCGAACAAGTTACTTAGCTTCTTCCAGCCTCAGGTTCTTCATCTGAAAAATGAGGGTAAACAAATGAGATAATCTATGTAAAGTGCTTTGCAGATTTTAAATCTCTTTAAAAATGCTAGCTATAGTGTTTTATGACTATTATTATAATTGTCTGCAAGTTAAAGACAGTGCATTACCTCTTGTCAGTCAAATGCATTTCAAAGTAATAGGAGAAATGCAATGTTTGGGAGGTCATAAGTTGCTTTGCTACTCTTAATCAGATTTCCCTATCACTTTATTTTCCTATTTGGCAAATAGATCGTCACTAGTAGCATTTCTTATTTCATATAAAACTAAATAAATCCTCAGTAGTAAGTCTAGGTATATTTGGCAGAATTTTTATTTGTGTTAAAATTAAATTGAATAAAACTTAAAAGGAAATAGTGGTCTATTGACTAGGATTCACATGAATTATGAGAAAATGTTCTCTGAACCTAGGGAAGAGTTAAAAACCTTGGACTGTTGCCTTCTTAGTTACAATTCTTCAAATAGTTTGTCCAGTGCTTTCCTCATACAAACTCTATGAAACTAGGCAGTGCATGTATTGGTACCCCAATTTAATGGATGAAGAGACTGAAGTCTGAGGTAAATAAAAGTAATGACTTACCATAATGCGGGAGGTGCACCCTTACCTTTTGACAGTAAATCCCATACTTTCTCTCATCTATCTCATTCATTTTTATCTGACAAGAATATATTTACTTTACAAGACTATATTTAATAGGATCTTCATATCAGATTCCTGCTTTTTGCACCACTTCAGATGGTCACAGAAAGATTAAGCATTGCAGCTGTTATTTATTGTTTCAGTCATTTTTCGTTATATCTAATTCTTTGTTACACCTTTTGGGTATTTTGGGGTTTTTTGGGCAAAGATATTGGAGTGGTTTGTTATTTCCTTCTCCATCTCATTTTACAGTTGAAGAAAATATGGTTAAATGACTTGCCCAGGATCAGATAACTAGAATTGGTGTTTTTTGTACTGTGCCACAAACATGCCTTATTGTATACTCTGATAAAGGGCCTAGAACCTTCACCCAGAATGCCAAAGGGGTCCATGACATCCACAATAAAGTTAAAAGGTCCTGATCTGGTCCAACTCCTTTTTTAATAGATGAGTATATAAAAGTTTAGAGAATTAAGTGATCTGTGCAAATAACAAAATGAGTACATGGTATTTAGTCATCCAGTAAGAACAGATCATTCATCTTTCCAAAGAGCATACAATGAAGTCAGATTTTATAAGGAAGTGCCAAGAGTAAGAAACCACCAGAGATTTTTACAGGTGGGGTTGGAAGAGGTAGAGGGGAGGTTTTCATGATCAAGGAGACACCTTAAAAAAAACCAAACTGTACTGGCAACATTAGTCATTTCATATGGGTATCATCTCTTTCCAGTTTAAAGACATAAAATGACATGAATACATTTAAGTCCTGATACATGACAATTAAGTAGACCAGTTTTTAATAGAGTCTGCTTTCTGCAAGGTGCAATTGATTTCAGTTAGTCCAAACCTGAACTTTCTTCTGTGCAAGGAGCCTCCCACTGAGTAAATGCCCTCTTGCAAAAGTAGATAGGCAGCTCTTCCACCACTTGTGACCTTAGAAAGTTGTTCATGGTTCTAAAAAATGAAAATCTGTCCAGCATGTTCAAGTCAGAATTTGAGCCTAGGTCATCTGAGGCAAGGGGTTCTTAAATAGGAGTCCATGAAATCTTTAAAAGAAAAAAATTTGATAAGCATCTCAGATCAAAATATTTTAAAATATTTTAAATTTTAATTAATATGTTTAATTTTAAGGTTAAAATTTGTTATCTAATTTTAATATCTCAAACTTTAAAATTTAACATTAAAAGTTTTGATAAGTATTTTAATGAGTAGCTAGGTAGTGCCATGCAGAGGGCACTGGATCTGGAGTCAAGAAGACCTGAATCCAAATCCAGCCTCAAAAAGTTACTGGGTGACCTTGGGCAAGCTACTTGTTTGCCTCAGTTTTCTCATCTGTAAAATGAGAAGAAGGAAATGGTAAACCACTTTGGTATCTTTGTCAAGAAAAACCCCAAACAAGGGTCACGAAGATTCAGAAATGACTAAAAAAAAGTCTAAATTGTAAAAAGTCTAAACAGTAAAAATGGGTTTCCTTTATTATTCTCTACATTTTATTTTGTAAATTTAAAAACTTGTTCAGAGAAGGGGCTAATAGGCCTCACTAGAATATCAGAAAGGTCTATGACACAAAAAATGTTAAGAGTAACTTCACACTGTGAGGTACTGCCTCTAACAATCAAGCTGTCATTCCAATTAGGATTAAATTGAATAGCTTCCCTGGAATGTATCTCCCCAGGTTTAGCATGGTGTCTTTTACAGAGTAGGTATTAATAGATGATTAATACCTGAATAAATGAATACATGAAAATTTACAGAGCAAAAAGGAAGTTGGTAAGTATTAGTTGTCAGTGTAGAAATACTCTGTAGTCTGCTCCCTTTTTAAAATGTAAATAGAAATTCTAGATTTTCTCTCTAGATGCTACCTCAATTGAATGCAGTTTAACAAACATTTATTATAGAATGAAGCCAATGATAACAATTTTCCCTCTACCAAGTCTTTAGATGACAAGTATAGTAGCTTTTGATTTTCCCCATATGTATAGCACTATAAAATCTAACATTTTCCTATTCTTTCATGTCTAACATGAACTGCAGTGTGGAACTCAAACTGGGACTTTACTGATTATAAGAGAAAGTTTCATTTAAGTGAGTCTATGTATATATGTATATGCTAACCTAAAAATATTGCTTAAACTAAAATTCTATCATTGACATAACATATTTAATTCTTGCTTGTGTTTTCTTCCTGTCAGAAGATCACCCATGTGCAACCAACCATCCATCAACAAGGCAACTATAACAGGTAAGATTGATTTCTTTTTATATAGGGTATATAGGAAAAAAAGACTTTTTAAAGCCTGGTTAAAAAACATTTAAACTTGAATTATGCAGCAATTCTTGAAAACTAAAAACAAAAAGAGAAACTTCCTTCTTGCTTTATTATTATTTTTATTATTAATTATCTGATTATTAATATTTGATCTACTCAATTTGTTTCCTTAGAAGGTGGTATCTGGGAATCCTTTTGCAGTGAAATTCTTTATATGTGCAATTTTCTTTCTCCCTTCATGTAATTGCTGTTGACTTTCTAATAGATGCACTTTGAAAGACATTATCAGTAGTAGGTTTGAAAGTGATAGGTCCAGTCTTGGTGTCATTATTTATTTGTATATATTGAACTATGAGGGATTTTCACTTAATGAAAGCACATAAGAAAAAGAGTTAGGGTGTCAGAAGTCAAATGTCCCTCTTCTTTATGCTTTCCCTTTGTGCTGATCAGGAGAGTAGAAGGTAGTGTTTTAGGTTATTTTGTGTTTGGGTCTTCCAAGGCTAAGAAGACTTTAGACTATAAACTAAAATTGGTGACATTTGAGGGTACAAATATGAAATATCATTTTGTTGTCTGCCAAGTAGCTATTGCTATACTAGAGCCTTCATTCAGCTCTATCTCTGACTTATGGATTTTCTTGTACTTGCATGTTGAAGTCCTTGTTATTTTCTTTTGCTATTAGAATTCTATGGAATATCAGCATTCTTCTGCTATATATTGTAGATCTCAAATAATAGTGATCACATTTTACTATATTTGTAGAAAACATAAATAAATCCAAGTGAGATTGTTGTTGTTGTTGTTGTTGCTGCTTTTAAGGAGAAGCCGTAGTTATAGATATCAAGGATGTATCATTAAGATTGCTATAAAATAATTATGTTGATTGCATGATATAGTGGAAAGAATTCTGGATTTGGAAATCAAGGACTTGTGTTCAAATCCCAGCTTTCTTGCTTACAGCTTCCTTTTTATGTGACCTTGAATAATCGACTTCATATGCGTGGGCCTATGACCTCGAAGGCTTTTTCTGTTTCTAAATCCATGGTCCTGTGGTTGTTAAGAATTAATTACTCATGTGGCTCCTTCACTGGAAGCAAGGAGAGACCCTTTTCCATTGGAAAGAGGGATCCATTTCTACTGGAGACCTCAGCTGCTGACTGAATCATCATGTAGAAATATATGACAGATCAAAAAACTGATTAATATACTAGAGTAATCTCTGACTTTTTTCTCTCTCTCTCTCTGTCCCTATCTCTGTCTCTCTGTCTGCCCTCAGCCCTGTTAAAGAAGCCTGTTCTTTATGTGGCTCTGGAGCCTGCCCCTGCCATTGCTGTGGTCCTGGGCATGGCTAACTCCATTGTACCACAGCCCTAAATTCTCTTCTGAGGTAAAATATGAGACTATTGTATGTACTCAAGTCATCTATAACTTAGGGTGAGTGATGGATCCAAAAGAAAGATTTTTTTTAGGGGCTAGAAAATATTAGAAGTATTTAAAATATTTAGCTTCCTTTATGTGTTTTAAAACAGGCTATTATTATTATTATCATTATTTAAAGTATCACACATGATGTTTTGGGAATGTACTTTTGTAGAAAGCAAGAAGACAGCCCTGCATTGACCTTAGGGCAGAAGCCAAAAATTAAAGTGCATAGCTTGTGTTACAAAGTCAAGACATCTTTTCTAACTGATAGCTGACAATTCTCCATCCTTTTCTTCATCTTTTTAAAACACATACACACACACAAAGTGAAAAACACGAACAGGATTGAGAATTGGAAAAAGGTTTGCATCAGCCTAGAGTAGGAGCTAAAACTAAAAGTCTGTGCTGAGCCATTGGGGGGCAGCAGAGAATAGCAGATGACTGGCTCTTGGAAATTGTTCCAAATGCCCCCAAAGCAAGACTGGTCTGATTTCTAATGGCTCCCACCATTCTTGGAGGACAGTTCTTTTGAGCATCATTTCTTGACTGATTTGAACCAACAAAAAAATCGTTCTGTGTCCATTCTACATTATCCTACAATGTAATTGATTGTAGAACAGAAAGAGACCTTGGGGATCTTTTAGGCTAAGGGCTTGTAACTTATATGGTGTTGTGGGTGAGTGGGGAAAAGGCTTTTGGAGGGGGGAGGGGGTATCAGTCTAGTAAAGCCTGTGGTTCTCTTCTCAGAATAATATTTCTAAATACATAAAATAAAAGGCATAGGATTACAAAGGAAATCAATTGTGTTAAAACGCAGTTATCAAAATAAGTTTTTTTTTAAAAGTTTGTGGTTCCCAGATTAAAAACCCTTAATCTAATCCATTGTTTTCAATTTACTGATAAGGAAACTGAGTCTTAGAATGGCTAAGAGTCACAACACAGTTAAAGAACTGTGGCAAAACCAGGGACAGAGTCACCAGGGGTGACTAATTCTAAATCTATGTATGGCTCATCACAAAACACCAGTCTTACTCTGTTAAAAACTTTTTTTTATAAATATTAAAATAAATAAATCAAGTACAAACAAATATGAAAACTTTTATAAATTGAGAGGAATCATATTAAGGAATCTATTAGAACTTTCTTAAAGAGGTGATTTTTTTAAATGAGAGATGAATCAACTTATCATTACATTGTTTGGAAATGACAGATTACCAGAAATAATTGGTTCTATATATGTAGTGTTTGTTATTGGCAGACTCAAAGAATGTTAGAACTTGAAGGCGCTATTTAATCCAACCATCTAATTTTGCAGATGTGGAAATGAAGTACTTGAGAGATGAAGACACTTACCCAAGGTCATATCACTAGTTAATAGCAGAGACAAATCTAAAACTTGGGTTTCAGAATGATTTGTAGTGCAATAGTTTTTCTGCTCTGCTATGTTGACTCAAATTAAATCAAAGTCCTTTATATTTAAATAACAGACTTCTCAGAACTACAAAGCACTGTTGACTTGTAAATTATATAAAATTGCATTATATGTGTGGTACTCATTCTAAACTCTTAAAGAGCTAAGAAAATATATTCATACAATATACTTCATTTATAGAGAGAAAGAGAGAGTTGCAAAAATTGGAAAGAGCAAATATGAGAGACCAGTGCACAACTTTTGACCTTTGACTTTAAAAATCCATGTTTTTCCACAAAAAAAATGTAAATAGATGATTTCTCACTTTTCACATATGTAGGGAAATGAAACATTCAGACACAATTATATCAAATAGAATGGTAGGATCATAAGATTTAGAGCTGAAATGAATCTTAGAAATCACTTAGCCCAGCTTCTGCAGTTTTCTCTTTCTATATTCTCCTTTGAGGATATAGATCATAGATGGGATCATAGAAGAGAAGGGACCTCAGAGACCATTTAGTCCTATGCCTTCATTTCCCAAATGAGGAAACTGAAGGTAAATTATTACAAATAGGAATTATCAGAGGAAAGATTTAAACTCTTTGAATCTGAAGCCTGTGGTATGTTACAAGATGGTTTCAACACATACATACATATATATATATACACATATATATATATATATACACACACATATGTGTGTGTATATGTATCTATATATTTCTAGTACCCCTCTTAAAAATTACCAATGCCTTTTGAGCACCTCCACCAGGATAATTTCATCAATATTTCAAATTCAATATATCCATTATAAAACTGTATATTTAATTCTTCCATTATAATTAAATAGTGAATGTAATCCTAGGTTCTTGACAATGCCAGCAGATAAAAACTCTAGCATCTTCTGTTAAACTGGTAAAGTATGAGTTTGGGGCCTGGAAATGGATATTACAACTATAATTAGAGGTGAAACCTAATTACATTCAGGTAGGTGCATCATAGGCCTGGTTTCAGAGGAAGGTTCTTTTTTTAACTGTGACAGCTCTGGATCATCATCTATTAAGTTATAAATCACATAATCTTATTCAATGGAGGAAATATTCACATCAATGAAATCATGGGTGTTTAAAATGTGAAACTATTGTATTATTATGTACACCTTTTTCTTTCTTTCTCCTCATCCAATGATAATCTTGGTATGATTTAAAAAAACCCTCAAAATCTCTTGTTTTCATAGCTCTTCCCCAAAACAACTTTATAAAGTAAATAATGCAAATATTATCCACATTTTTGAGATGAGGAATTTGAGACTCATAGTGATTATGGGACTTACTCATGTTCACATGGCTAATGTCAGTGCCAGGAATCTAGATTGTCCAAATACATCACACTACTTGATATATGATAGTAAAATGAGATCAGAGATGAAAAGATAGGCTCTATAGATATGGAAAGGAAGGGTAATAACACATGTAATGACAAAGACATAAAAGAAATTCTAAGAAAAGTCTGTGAGGAGAGAATACATGAACTACCATGAAAAAATGTCTGAAGGACTTAGAGCTAAGAAAGAGGACACAGAGGCAAACCAATTCCATGAAAACATCATTCCAAATATCACCAAATACCAGGAACTATTCATTTCAGCAAGCATTTATTAAGTTCCTACTGCTGTTTTCCAGGCACTGTGCTAGGGTAGGAGGATTACAAAGATAAGAGGAGAACAATTTTTGCCCTCAGGTGACCAGCATTTTATTGGAAGGAAACAAATTTAGGTTTACTCTTAAGTTTGAACTTCCACCACAAAAACTAATGGCAAATCTATGTCAATATATTTAGCCAAGTTTATTATTTCAGTATAGGACTTAATGGGGTTAACTGTTTCTGTTGTGATTGAAATTAGGAAGGCAGCTTGATTCATTAGAGCTCTAGATCTGAAATTAGAAATTTTGGGTTCAAATGCTACCTCTGACTCTTGTTATTTAGATAACCTCAGTCAAGTTGCTTCATGGACCATGGTTACATCAAATATCAAATAAGACATTTGGGTTAGATGACCGCTGGATTCCTTTCCAATTCTAGATGTATGATCTTTGTTATATTTCTACTTGTGGGGACAGGAAAGAGAGTCTATGTTTTTTTAAATGAAAGGAGTCCACTTTAAGAATAGATTCATAAAGAAGAATCTTTTTTTTTAAGAAATCACACTGGTAAATCATGTGATGTGTTAAAATATGTGAATGCTTCCAGAGTGATAACTATTCATTAGTTATATTTCTGATATTTTACAGATGCTATCATTTACTTTCTTCTTGAAAAACTAAAGCTGATGATATTTTTTAGTAAATAAAGTTGAATTACTTAGAAAATACAAAACCAAAAAACTTAGTGACTTTTTAACCAGGAACCAAATGAACATAATAGTCTCAGGGAAAAACTCTTTTTTTTTTCATTTTCAGTCTGATTATCTGAATATCCATTCTCTGGGCAAGGGACAGTGTGGGGAAAGAAGACCAGTACAGTTTTACATGTCATAATAAAAATGACAGTGGATCTTTAAGGGAGAAACAAAATTAAGAGACACAAATATAATGATATTTATTACTTGAAGAGAGAAATATAGTAAAATCCTCAAATATAAAGTGTTGATTGAGCAAGAGTCTTAACCCTTAACTAGAGAGAAGATAAATGAATGAATTCAGAATGAAGCATTTTGGGTTTTTTTTTAAGTTGTTAAAGAATTTCCTTAATCTAATGACCCAGGAATCAAATCTCAGATTTAAGAATTACTTTGAGGTTTTTGTCTGATAACAGATTTGAAATTATCATGAAGTGGTCACATGTACTTGAATTTGGATTATTCAAAGTTATAATTATGTAAAGTATAGTAATTAATTCCAGTGTAATGAAAATATGCAATGTGAATTCAAATAATGTGAACACTTCATGAGTTTGATTATTCACACTAATTGGGACATAGTTGTAACAGGATTTTGTTATGAGAGCCAGTATAGGCTCTCATATAGGCTTAGGTTTGAATTCTAAACTAGACTGATATTTACTAGCTTAGTGGATGAACAACTCATCTATTATTTTGAGTCTCAGTTTGTTCAATTGTAAAATGGCAATAGTAATATTTTAACTGCCTGCCTCACAGGATGGTTTCAAGGAAAGAACAGTTTATGGAATAAAACAAGCATTTCTAACATGGGGAAGGTGATTCTTTTTTAGATGACAATTTTCTACTCTTTCATTCTTTGATAAATTTCTTCATGAAGTGTTGCTGCTCTCCCTTGACCAAACCTCTGTGAACTGGGACTGTGTGTTGGGGGGGGGGGGGGAGATAAGGGACCCAGTATAGGATAATGGCTCACTGACAGAAGACAGTTGGGTAAACCAAGGTCACTGGCAACCTCCTTGGGAAGAGAAACAAGAACAGTTCTGCAACCTTATAGAGCTGTTGACTAAACATAAAATAAAGCCACATTCATGTGTCATTTTGTATATAATTAATGATTAATTAGCTCAGTATCAAATATATAGGAATTCTCTGGGGTCTATTGTGTCATGTTCCTTCATCTCAGTCTTATTAAGCTCCTAGTAAGTTGTATTATAATGGAAAGAAAGACAATTCTTTAGTCGGAAGATCTGGATTTTAGCCCCACAATCAGCAGTTATTTGACAGCTAAGAGTTTATCAGCATTCACTTCTCTTTCCCAAGCCTCAGTTTCCTCAACTGTAAAATGGGGGAAGTACATTTTCTGTTATCTTCTTAATAAGAATATGATAGGCAAATTGTAAAGGTTTATATAAATGTGGAACATTGAATTGTAAGCTATTATTTACCTTGATTTGGCTCTACTGTCTCTGAGGTTTAGTCCTAGACTAGGGGGTCTTAGATCATAATGAATAAAGGATGTAGAACCAAAAGTGGTTCCAGTCCTCAAGGAACTTACATTCTACAGGTGTTCTGTAATATGTACATTGGAGGATTCTAACATGGACATAGATGAGAAACTAAAAGATGTTTATAGATAGCACTGACATTTAGAGTTGTCAAGAAAGGCTTTGGGTACAAATGGCATCTGATTTGAATCATGAAGAAAAGCTAGGTTTTGGGAGACAGGTAATGGAGGAAGTGGAGCAGGAATAGGGACAGCTTGTATCTCAAAGGCATGGAGGTAAAAGATGATATGCCAAGTTCAGGAAACAAGAAGAATGCTTGATTTGGATATAAATAATATATGGAGAAGTAAAATGAAATCAGGATAGAAAGGTAGTTTGAAGCCAAGCAGTGAAGAGATTTAAATGCAAAATTGAGGAGTTTTATTTTAACATAGCCACTTCTAAGGTGCCATTGAAGAAATATGAGGAACATATCTGTGCTTGGGAAGAATATGTTGTAGCTATCTGGAGGATAAATTAAGGAGGTGAAAGTCTGAAGCATGGAATCTATTGCAGTGGTCCTGGCAAAGATGAATTATTGTTGTGTCCACACTATTGAAAAGCAATTCAAGAAAGATTATGGCAGGAAGGATTCATAAGACTTGGCAACTAGGTGATGAATGAAAGATCAGAGTCAATAATTACTTTGGAATGTGAACTGGAATCTCCAGAAGTAGAATAACACTCACTAAAAACAGGGAAGTTTGGAAGAAGGGTTTGATGGGGAGGGTGAAGATAGTAAGAAGATAAATGTTCCTATTTGTTCAGTTTGAGTTGCCTACAGGTGGAGATGTTTAGTAAGCCATTGGTGATATGGAAATAGGAGTGAGAAGACAGATAAGAGTTAGATGTTGAGATCTGGGAATCATCTGCATAGAGAAGATAAAGAGAATAACTTTTTGTGTGTTCTTGAACTTGTGTCTGAGCAGATTGTTATCATTATTTTAATCAGTTTCCTACTTACTGATTGACTAGCCACGGGCACTACTGAGCTTGGGGTCTGGGCTTTACAAACTCAGTCTGTACTTTTGCTATACCTTCTGCATGAGTTCGAAGAGGGTCTTGATAGACCCAGAAGCTTTCAATGCCTTCACTGTAGACACTGGTTCATTTTGAAGGCTGAGAAGGCACGAAGATTTCTAGTACAATGTGCATGAAGATTTCAGCCTCTATTTAAAATGAGGCAGTTGAAATAAATGAGATAATATGTGCAAAATGTTTTGAGATTATTGAAAATATATACAAGGTGATAATATTATCATTGTCATTCCCGTCATCACCTTCGTCATCATCTTCGTCATTCAAAACATGCCTGGTTCTGATTGGATGAGCTTATCCTCTCCTCCTAGACACAAAGAAAGAAAATTAAGTATCATGTGCTTGTTCTCTGTGGAGGGGGACAGTTTGGGAAACTTGATGTTTAGTTACTGTGTACTTTTTGTCTTCTTTGACGTAGTACGAAGTTGCCTTTTGAAAAAAAAAAACTTCATTCTGTAATCTCACTCTTTTTCCACAAAATTTCCCACCCTTTTATTCCCTACAAAGTATTCTGCACATACAATATGCTGAGCAACACAATGACTGTGGTGGGGCAAAACAATTCAAATGGCTCTTTGTCCAATTTTTTCTGCTGTTTTCAATATTCTTCCAATGATTGATGTTTGCATTAAAAATGTTAACTTCATAAACAAGTAGAGAGGTTCACTTTCTTCTTTCTCTATTGTAGAAAATATTGAAAATAGCCAATTGGCTATATTAAACCTCTCTCTCTCTCTCTCTCTCTCTCTCTCTCTCTCTCTCTCTCTCTCTCTCTCTCTCTCTCTCTCTCCCTCTCTCTCTCTCTCTCTCTCTCCCTCTCCCTCTCCCTCTCCCTCTCCCTCCCTTCCTTTCTTCTTTCCTTTTTCTCTTTCTAAAATGACATATTTCATCTCATAAGCCATTTGCTTGTAGGCTACCATTCTCCTATATCTGCCAGGCCATATAAAAGAATCAGTTTAGGGATCAAGGCATATTTACCTTAAGATGGGAATACTAAAGGGATTCTGCTGTCTTCAAATATTTGAAAGGTTATATAGAAGAGGGATTATACTTGGCCTCAAAGGGTAAAACTAAGACAAATGAGCGGAAGTTATGGACAGGTGGCTTTAAGGAGACACTTTATGCTGTTATCAAAGGAATTCATGTTTTGGAAAATGGGTTTGAGCTGGATGGCATCTGGTTTAGCTATTTTTGCTCCAGTATTTGGTGATTTCTCTGCACACGTTGGGTAGGGCTGGGGGAAAGGAATGATGGGGGGGGGGGAATATGGAAAGTAGGAAAGGGTTACAAATCTCAAACCTTTCATAGGTTAGATGACTTCTCAAGATCTTTTCCAACTGGAGGATTCTCTGATTTTGAAATCTTCTTGTGTCAGCATGCCCACAGCTGTCCCCCCCACCCACAAACTCTAACCATTGTGGGAGATAAGACTGGAATAAGCCACCCTCTTCTAATACTAAGTACTTCAGAGGTTTCAACACTATTGGAGAATTGTCCAAAGCAAGACTTCTTGCTCAGCTTCCAGGGTCACTTGAATTGCTGGAAATGACAATTCTGAGGTCAGTTCACCAGTTGCCTTGGTCAGTCTAATTGAAGATTTTTTTTTTTTGCCTTTTAAAGATTAAAATCTGATGTGTAATTTTGTGCCTCATTCTTATTTTCAGCCCATGTTTCCATATCTTGAGTTGGGTGGTACCTCAAAGTCAAACACCCTCTTTTACTTTTATAGATGAGAAAACTGAAGCACAGAGAGGTGAAATTACTTTCTCAGCATCATATAGGAATAGGTAGCATCATAGGTGGGATTTGTTGATCTCACAGATGTTCATAGGATCATAAATATAGAGCTAGAATGGACCTTATAAGTCATCCATTTTACAGATAAGGAAACTGAGTCACAGAGAAATTAAGTAACCTACCCAACATTACACAGTTGGGTTCCCAGTTCCTCTTATCCTAATTTCAGCATATTTTTCACTGCTCCTAGGGAACTCCCTCTTTAAAAACAGATTACAAACCTTCCATAAAATTTCCCAGCAGCTAAGATAATGGTAATAAACCATCACACTAAAGTTGCTATTGTCAGATGCAGAATTTTCCCATCATGGTAGGATTCAATCCCATTTAATTTATCAGGCATTGTTATAGAGACAAGAGAGGGAGAGGTCTGTACCTTCTTGAAACTGATATTTTTCCAGTCAGAGTTTATGCTCTCCCATCCTAGCCTCAGCATATCCAGCATCATCTCCATTTTATGTTGATCCCTTGCCTTCCTCTCATGGAGTTTGTACCTCAGCATGCTACATGTGTTTATGATTGCTTCTCTTGGTCTCGCCCTGTCTGGGCATGAAGCTTCCATGGCTACTTCCTTGTCTCACCAACCCCCAAATGAAACCACCCTTGACATGTACACTGTGAATAGTTGTATTGTTCAAGCTTTAAGGGTTTTAATTCTGTTGTCTATTGCTATTATTTTTGACATACTACCACATGAAGGTCTTCCCTCTTAGAATGTAAACAAGGATGATGTCTATATAAATCAGTTAGAAATGTTGGGACTCGGCACATAAAATATATTCTTTAATTAGGCTTTCTGATTATTTTTATGATATTGACACAGAAAGAGCATAATCCCCTTTCTTGTAAAATGAGACATTTCTGCTCTTTGAATATATATCTTCTTTTAAATTCTGAGGAATGAGGGGAAAGAGCAGGAGGTTTTAACTTAGACATTTAGTAATACTATATAATACTACATATAGTAATATATCTATATCATTTAGTAAATCTATATAGTAACTACTATATATTTAGGCATATCACATCACAGAACTTCTCTGAACCTTGGTTTCATTATCTATAAAATGGGAATAACAATACTTGTGCTACTTTTCTCATAGTTATTTTGATAGGTACATTTGAGATAACTCTGTTGTGTATTATTAATATCATAATCAACAATCATTTGTTAAGTACCTGCTATTTGCATGGTACTGTACTTGTGCCTGAGAATATAGAGAAACCTAAGATCCTCGAGGGAGATGATATCTGAAACTATTGCACAAGAAAGAAGCAAATAAGAGGCAATGCAAAAGTAAGGTACCCAGTTTTAGAGTCAGAAGATCAAAGCACAAACCCCAACTCTGCCACTTTTCTGAGTAATTTTTCTAAGTAATTTATTTGTTTCATCTTCTCAAAACCTCAGTTTTCTCATTTGTAAAACGAGAGGATCGGATCGGATAAAGTCACTTTCTGCTCTAAATCTATGACCTTATGAAAAAATAACTGGCTTATATTCCTACAATATATTAAAGTTAAAAAACATAAATTTGTATATACATATATTTGTATATGTATTTACTTACAGAGAGAGGAGAAAAAGAAAGGACAGGAAAGGGAAGGGAAGGGGGGAGAGAGAGAGAGAGAGAGAAGAAATATAGAGACAGAATGAGAGAGATGCTAATTTGGTCAGTTACCTTGAGGGAAGTCAGGGTTAAATAGTATCCTTTCTCCACCCCACCCCCCAACAAAATATTTGAGGAAAGAGGTATTAAGTAAGTTGAGTGAACTGTGAAAATAGAACTTGTCTACAGGTATCTTAGCTACAAGTTCAATGTTATTTCTACTTACCAATACTCCCTAAAGTAAACTTGGGAATAAGGGTGGAGAGCAAGCAGTGAGAAGATAAAAGAAGAAAAATCAATTATAATTATAGATATAAGGTGGCAAGAAGATTAGAGATCATCAAATTCAACATCTCTCTCTCTCCCTCCTTTTCCATTCATTCTAAATATGAGAAAACTAAGACCTATAAAGATTGAATGATTTGATTCCTAGTAATATAGGAAACAAGTAGCAAAAGTAGTAATTAAACTTAGATTTTTTGATCTCCAAACCCAGCAGCCTTTCAAACCCCATGCCCTATTACCCTCTCTTTATTTAAGGAGTAGGCATTAACTTTGATTTAGAGAACTGGAGAGCTGCTCAGATGAGCTTTTGTCTCACTTGTGGAACCAGAGAGAGAGAACCTAATTCCTTAGAGTGACAGACATGGATGGAGGTTCATATCCTTCAGATATGAACTGTCACTGAATTTTGCTATTCTCCTATGTGCTTCTTGACTGTGTTATCATGCTTCTCCAAATCCCAATTTCCAATTCTATGTCCCACTTTAAAAGTACTATAAGTTTTTAAAAGTGATTTACAAATATTATCTCATTTTATCCTTATAAGAAACACTGGGAGATAGGTGCTATTCTTAGCCCTATATTACAGATGAATAAACTGAGACAAAAAAGATCAAGTGATTTGCCCAGTGTCATCCAGTTAATGTCTAAAGTTGGATTTGAACTCAGGTCTTCTTGTTGCTCTGTCTTCTTTGTACTACCTGGCCACCTCAGAGCTACCATCTAGAACTTAAAGGGAGCTCAAAGGACATCTAGTTTGCTCCCTTCAATTTAAAGAGGAGGAGACTGAAGTGCAGGGAAGTTAAGTGACTTGTTCAAGGTCACACAGAAAGTAAATAGCCAATAAAGAGATTTCATTCCAGTCCCATGAATCCAGGTTAGCCCTTCTTCTGTGCTGCTTTGGAATTTGCAGAAGTAGGAATCGAATAGAATGATAAGATTGTGGGGTTTTTTTCTGTGACCATAGCTTAATAGTAATATAAATCCACCCCATTCTAACAAATAAAACATTGATAGTTTTTCTTATAGATGCTGGAAGGGGGGGGGCAGCTCAGTGCCTTAGTGGATAGAGCATCAGCCTGAGTTCAAATCTAGCCTCAGACATTTAATAATTACCTAGCAAGTCACTTAACACCATTACCTTTCAAAAACAAAAACAAAATAAAAAAGAAGTTGGAAATGGAAAAAAAAGGAATAAGAAAACATTTTTTAAAAATATCCTGAGATCTCTGAGAACAAAGTATAGTTAAGTTTCTAGTCTATGAACTGGTTGTGTTCCCAAAGTTTGAAATACCCTTGTTTGACTTTCAGAACGGTTTTTAGGGTCAGAATTCATTCACAAAGGCCCATTTAACCAGTACAGATGAACTCATGCTATAGAACCTAGCTACAATGTTTAACAATGTGTCTAAGAGAAACTCAGTCAGCTTGGGCACCAGAGATGTAGTAGCTCCTTCCATTCAACTCTCTAGTGAGATTTGGATTCTTTAAGCCCTCCTCCTTCCTCCCCCCACACACTCTTCTAGCCAAGACAGTGAGATTAGGAAAAGAAAAGAAGGAGAATAGGCTCCTGATGAAAAAGAAATGTGTATCTTTCTAGGAAATATCCACAGGCAGATGTATTGATAAGAGAATGAGACAAGGCGTACAGTGACTGTGGAAGAGGTTCCCAGGATTTTAATTCTGGGAGGAATCTTAAAGGCCATTAATCCAATTTCATTTTATAGATGAGAAATTAGAGAGAAAGTACTCTCTAGTTTGGCCAAGAGTAGGTAAATAAACAACAGAACTGGAATTCAAACCTGGATCTTCTAAGTGATCTTTCTACTGCATTCTCATTGGAAAGACTAATGAGTAGATCTAAAGCAGTGGCTGCTGTAGCTAGAGCCTTCCTATGACTGTGATAAGAAGGTGAGTCTCTGGGCAGGGATGTTGTCCATATGGAAAGAACATTTATATTTGTGTGCTGTCTTTATGATCCAGAAGTGATTGAGACATATCTTCCTTGGTATTATTTATTTTAAAAGCATTACTTGTATTTTTCTAGGAAAAGGAGCAGTTAAGCATCATCTGTTTCCATGTATAACATACTCACAAGTAGAGAAGTGAAGAAACTACTTTCTCTCAAACTGAAAGCTAAGCCTAGAGAAAGCCCAGGGAAGCAATGGCAGTTTCATTTTGCTTGCCTAAAATGGTTTCGTATCTCCATTTGTTGTTTGTTGTCTCTCTGCAATAACCATTGTCCAGGTCTGAAGAAATGGCTGCCTGTTTATATGGCTAACTCTTTTTGGCATCTTTAAATTCCTAATTGTGCATACAAACTTAGTCACTATATTTTCATGTGCAAGCAATTAAAACTTCCTCCCTTTGGAAAGCTTTACTTTCCATCTGAGGCAAATCACATTCCTCAGGAACGTGCCTGATTTTGAAATAATGTGAGAGAGAGCTGTTCATTTTGTTCAAATTTCATTTGTATACCATTAAGAAAAGCAATTTGAAAGAGTAGTCACCAAAAACTCAGCAGCTGGTCAAAATACAACATCAAAGAAACTGGGGATGAAGATCATGGGGGCAGTTAAAAATCAATATGACACCAAAATGGACAACTCTCATGCAAATTTGAGTCATATTTTTTCCATATGAGATTTAAAATGTATGAACACATAGGGAAATTGGGAAGTCCCTCATCTATTTCTGAGTCTCATCTGTCTGGGGTTATATCAGGCCTTCTAAGGAAGGAGAGTGAGAAAAAGACTGAAGAGGTAAACAGGAAAGAGATTTGGTTTGTGGCCCTTTTTGGAGAAACATTTCAAAGCTACAGGTTTAAGCAATAATGGTTTCTGAAGGATGCAAAAGATTAGGATAACAAGCTGCTTTTTATTTTTTGCTTGATTTGCCTATAAGTTTTCTTTAGGTTTATCACTAAAAAGTGAAATCATTGAAATTAACATGATAATGACTTCACAGAATCATTACCAATCCATGAATCTTCAGGTTGCAAAAAGTCCACACTGGAGAGCTAGAAACTGTTGAGTTTACCAAAGTGAATGAATGGAGCAAGGGCTTTGCTTCACAATTTTGAAAATATGAATATATATGAGAAGATGACCTCCCTGAAATGGCTGATTCTGAGTCAGCCTCAGTCTCTCTCTCTCTCTCTCTCTCTCTCTCTCTCTCTCTCTCTCTCTCTCTCTCTCTCTCTTCTTACATACATATATATATATATATATGTATGTATTTTACAATGGTCCTTTGATAATATCACAACCATATTTGTTTCTTTAATTTCTCAACTCATAAAATGAATGGAACATTTCTTTCAGTAGCTTCACGGAACTCTTGAAAAGAGATTCATAAGTTAACATCTTTCAAATGTTATGAAAATTTTGGGTGAAAGCTGTTTTGCAATTACAAAACACAGTTATTAATTGGAGTGTGATTATGCCTGTATGTTTAAAATACATTTTTGTGTAATTTAGCCCAGTCTTTTTTCACGTAGATGATCAGATGTTGACAAATTTCCTCAGCTGTTCATCCTCAGAAGAGCATTGGAATTCTAAGGGAACCAAGACCAATAGCACCAAAAATCTATCCTAATGTGAAAATATACAGTAACCTGACAGGGCTCCCTTGGTTACTCCTACCAATAGAATATAAACTCTTTTTAGGTCAGAAACTATTTGGGTTTTTTTTTTCTTTCTATCCCTAGTACCTTGAATATAAGTAGAGCAATAATAGAATTGTTTGTTGAATTGAATTTTTACACCCATCATGGCTAAGTTTAAGTTTGGAAAAGTAGGCCATGATAAGACTATGGAGAGCTCTGCAGGCCAGACTAATGGGTTTGGATTGTTACCCATATGTCTTAAAAAAGATTAACTTTGTGAAGAATGGACTAGAGATGAAAAAAGTTTGAAATTAGGGTGACATATTAGGAGACTAGCAGTAGTTTTAGTATGAAGAGGTGAAAGTCAATGAAAGTTGAAAAGGTAAATAGGAGTGCATATAAAATGATTTTATGTATGTATATATACACTCATATATACAGAAATACAGAAATACAAACCCATACATATTTGTGTCTAATGGTAATCCCCTCTAGGGAGGGGTGGAAGAGGGAGGAAAAAAAAAGGAAATGTACATAATAGCTATTTTATATTGAAAGGAATAGCAAATCACCTTTTAAAAAATATATACTATGTTATAGAAATGTTTATTTTATTCTATAAATTAAATTAAAATTTAAAGGGAAAGAATAACTGTAGCAGATTTATTAAGGAAGAATCTCAATGACTGGCAATTGTGCTACTTGAGTGAGTGGATTTTAGATAAAACTAAGTATCCTAGGATATATCAAAGGAAAAATAATTTAAGAACTGAATTATAACCCTATGTTTACCACTGATTTCTCTTTGTGACCCTCAAAAAGTGATTTGTCTCAATCTATCAATTGCCTACAAAATTAAATATAAAATGCTCCTTTAGCTAGCATTGTTCAGGAATTACTGTGAGTGAATTCTCCAGATAGCAAAGGCAGGATCCTAGCTTTAGAGAAGTAGGCAAATTCTAGGTACTTTCATCCTGTCCCCATCTCTCATTTTGCAGATGAGGTATCTGATTGATAGAGCATAAGTGACTTCCTCAAAAAGAGAGATGCAAATTTTGACCCCAGATCTTCTTATTCTAAATTCAACTCTTGTTCCATGGCAATGTATTGCTTATTCTTCAGGCACTTTTTCTATTTTTAACCATCTTCACATAAACTCTTCTAAATATGTATTTCCCTATTTTCTTAAACTGAGAATACTTAATTTTTTTTTGATAATGCTGCCCTACATTCTTTCTTTCTTTTTTTTTTTTTTAGGTATTTTTTTGCAAGGCAAACGGGGTTAAGTGGCTTGCCCAAGGCCACACAGCTAGGTAATTATTAAGTATCTGAGACCAGATTTGAACCCAGGTACTCCTGACTCCAAGGCCAGTGCTTTATCCATTATGCCACCTAGCCGCCCTACCCTTCATTCTTGAAGAAGACCCTGACATCAGGGAGGTGATGCCATGACAAGCACATGAATTGGATTTGAGTGAGTGGGGGCTAAGCTAAGTCAGTAGCCTCACTTTACTCTCCAGAGCCATCTGGGTCCAGTGGCCAGCTATGGACCAGGACAACTGGAAATCACTCTGGATGTAAGGCAATCAGGGTAAAGTGATTTGCCCAAGGACACACAGCTAGTAAGTGTCAAGTGTCTGAGGCTACATTCAAACTCCTGTCCTTCTGACTCCAAGGTCAGTGTTCTATCCACTGTACCACCTTGCTGCCCGCTTTGATATATTTAATGAGTTTTTAACTTTGTATACAAGACCCAGGCTCATCATTGTACTGTACTGTGCAACCAGTTATTGTACTGTGCTGGGAATATCTCAATGGTTATTGGCATTTAGGCTCACCTCAGGTAGCCCATCTCCCACAGGAAACAGTGCCTGATCTCCATAGTTGTTAGTACTCACTTTTTCTCTTTCCCAAATTGTCAAATACATATTTTTTAGCTTGTTAATTGTACTCCCCCCGCCATGTAAGTTTCTTAGGGGCAGGAACTATTTTTATTTCTTTTGCCTTTCTGGGAAGAGTATTTAAGTCCTGGTCTTCTTTTATTTAAGTATGCACTTAATTAAAACTTGTTGGATTGGATTTGTCCCTACATTAGATAACTGTATGTTATGCTTTTTTTTCCCATCTCATTATGAAGGTTTTCCTTTTTTCTCCTTTTTCAGGGAGGGCCAGTCTTCTTCTCTGGGTTTTCCTCCTAACTTATGATGTCAAAATCCTTCAAACAGAATAATCAGATAAGATTTGTCAGGGCCTTGTCTCTTGACTGGCTATCACCCTAGCAACTAGACCAGTTCAGCTCAGTTCTTAGGCTTACAGACAGATAAGACTAGCAGGGATTTCCACTCCCCCACCCCCCCAGGGTTCTTGCCTCTCTCTTGAGACCCAGGAGGACATGTCTTCTTTGGGTCAGGCTCCAAGGATTCTGCTGCAGAAGGACTCAAGGGGATATCACTCCTGCAGTCACTGACTTATGAATAGAGAGGTCAGCTAAGTTTCTGAAGGCCATTTATATTCTGTTCCATGACTGTACTCCTGTGTCTCAAGGCACCATAGCCTGAAGAGCTGTCAACCGTAAACTGTGACAACCCCAATCCTGCTAGCAGTGGCAGTTAGCTGCTGTTTCATGTAGCCAATGTCTCTGTACTTCCCTCTGGCAGTACTCCTGCCCATCTTCCTGTCTGAGATTTCTAGTGATCCACTGTATGCTTAGAAGCTAAATAATTCTACTTGTTAGGACTATATGTAAAAAAGTAAAGAGGTTCTGAATTAAGAAGTTCTTTTATTAATGAAACAAACTTTTTTTTAATGCATGGACTTTGACATTTAAATAATTCAAATAGATTTTTTTTCAAATTTACTTCTAGATTCTCATTGAATATTTGAAGTAAAATGATACAAGTGATTTTCAAATAAGTAAGATGTTATTGTATTATCATTGTATAAACATTATAGTCTGATCAACAAATAGCTAAGTGGCATAGTGGATAGAGGGCAGTCCCTAGAGGGGATGCCTACTAGCCATGTGGCAAATCACTTAACCCTTTTTGGCTCAGTTTCCTCATCTGTAAAATGATCTGAAGAAGGAGATGACAAGCCACTGTGGTACCTTTGCCAAGAAAGCCTCAAATGAGGTCACAGATAGTCAGTCACGACCAGAAAGAACTCAACAAGAACAAGTCAATTGACAGTTGTTGCATTAGTTTTGGTCTGGATTGACTTTGATATAACTTGCTCAGTATCACACAGCCAATAAGCATTGAGGCCAAATTTGAGCTCCGGAAGAGCACCACTATACCACCTAGCTACTTAAAACATTCAACTAGAAAATACTAGATGAAGACTGGCTCAGTCTAAGGCACTCTGTAAGATAAAGTAATAAAAAGACTGACAGTTCCCACTCCAAAGAAACTTATATAAGTGTCCTTGGGGAGATAGATACCTAAAAATAGACAGTAAATGGTAATACCAGGTGAGTGTTATAGATAGTGAGGGCTACGAGACTTCTAGGTTGGCAGAACTCATTTCCAGCAAGGGAAATCAGAGAGATTTCGTTGAATAGGGGAGATTTAAATTTGGTTTTGATTACTTTTAAAACCTTAGGGAGTGACTTACTCAGTAATGTATGCACTGTATTCAGGTACAATAAGAGACTCGGGTTTCTATCATGGGAAGCATGAATAGACAACCACTAGCCCTACTGATTTAAAATTGGTTCTGATAGCACCACTTCTGGTCATTTTCTTTAATTATCATATCTTAGGGGAAGAATGGGGCATCATTATTTAAATGCTTTCATTTTGCATCTGTCATCAAATGGCTGAATTGTGTGTTAAGAATCACTGGAAATGAGTCAGGAGACATTGGCTGCCTTTCTCATTATGCTTTCTAACAAGCTATGTTTGACCATAGGTAAGTCACTTCCCCCATTCTAGACCTGTTTCCTCATATTTCATATGATAAGGCTATCTCAGACGTAAAATTCTGTAATTCTTATAAATATGTCCGTAGATTGTTATCTCTCATTATTCCATAACTATATCTATAAAAAGCCTGACTAAAAAAAATGTTATTTACATATGATAGGAAGGAATCATTATACTTCTTGGTTTGAAATTGCATTGGTTGCCTTTTAATGCTTTTTTTCCATTCTGCGTTGACAATATAGTTGGGAAACAAATAGTTAAAAGAAAAATTCTGACTCTCTTGGCCAGCCATCCTCTCCAGTTGGCAGAAGTCTTCATGTGGAGTTGATGGTTGCCTACAGCAACAAAATATTAGGGACAGCAACATGTTCAGAGACTTTTGATTATATGAGTGACTCAGGACTGGGAATCCTTTTCCAGTTTTACTAGAGCCTAAACTAAGTTAGAATAGGCATTTGTCTATGCCTGTCATGTTATCCCTATTATTTTGCCTACTATAATACAAAAGTCAGTGGAATAAAGAGGCAGGATAAATTCTAAGAGTAAAGAGTATGTCCTTCCTCTTAAAACTTTGTTAGTGGGTGATCAGGAACATTGAAGCTTCTAGAGGTCAGAGACTTGCAATTCATTCACTCAATCTAATTTCATCTTAATTTTTGATGCACTGCACTTTAACATCACAGTCATCTTTTAACAAACACCCCAATAAGCCCCCTCCAAAGAATATTCTTATGAAAGAATTTGTACTGATTCTTCACAGAAGAAGGAATTTTAGACTTTTTTGTTTAATCAGTTTTTAAAGCATTTTAATATTTGCTTTACATATGTGAACAATTTTACACATCATAAAACTCTCTGAAGTTAGTGCAATTATTATTCCTATTAATTGATGAAGAAACTGAGTCTGAGTGTTTAAGTGACTTTTCCAGGCTCACATTTGTCTCTGAGGCAGCATTTAAATTCAGGTCTTCCAGACTCCAAGTCTAGAACCCTATCAACTACTTACTTTATGCTATTTTCAGTTTCGTCCAAAATATATCATGGATTTCCTATGAAACAGAATTATTAAAAAACCAAATTACAAAAACTAGTAATCTATTTTTATGTCACAGACATAGAGACCAGTATGGTGCCTTCTTTCTCTTGCTTGAATCCTCTCCTTTGACAAAGAGTAGCAATTTAGCAAAAATCAGATACAGTGACCACATCTGAAGGTGTTTACATATTTCTGTAATGAAGAGGGAAGTATATTTCATTATATTTTTTTCTGGAACCCTCTGTATTCTGAGTTTGACTTGCCCTTTGTTGTCATATGTTTGTCTGGAGACCCAATTGAACCCAATTGTAGACTATCTTGGGGAATCATATCTTTTCTTTCTTCCACTTTGGAATAGATCCTCTCTATTTGTGGAATTTTGCTCAGTTTTCTTTATCAAAAAAAAAAAAACCCTTCAATCCTGAAGTGATTTCTTATTTCTTTCCTCAGTTCTCCTCTATGGCACTTCTTTCTTAGTCAATTAATGACTTTATTCCTTTCCATGTATCATGAGATTTTGTTTCTCTTCAGTCACAGCACAGGTGAAAACTGGGAAGAAAAATTTCATTCCAGCTTTGTTTCTCAAAAGCCTTTGTTTCTGGCAGTTTACCCAAATTTCATCCTAATTATGTGCTTAGTCAGTAGTGTTCTAACAACCTGCACATATTTGCCACATTTATGTCAGTATTTTGGATATTACTCCCATTTGTAAAGTCTTGAGAAATTCACAACAAGGTTAAAAACCCAGGATGATCTGGTCTAATGAATAGAGAACTGACCTTGGAGCTGAAACACTTGACCTAAGACCTGACACTGATGGATAATAGTAAATTCTCAGTTACTATGAGCAAATCCCTTAACTTCCTGATGCCATAGGAGGCTCACAAACACAAAGGTTCTTAATATTTTAGTGTCACATAGCTTTATGGCAGTCTGGTAAAGTCTATGGATCTCCACTCAGAAGAATGTTTTTACCTTCATAAAATGTAAACATATAAAAATTAAAAAGGAAAATAATTATACTTAAATAGTTATTAAAATAAAAAAAACAAGGGGTGGCTAGGTGGTGCAGGGGATAGAGCACCAGCCCCTGGACTCAGGACAACCTGAGTTCAAATCTGGTCTCAGACACTTAATAATTAGCTAGCTGTGTGGCCTTGGGCAAGACACTTAACCCTATTGCCTTGCAAAAAAATAAAAAAACAACCTAAAATAAAATAAAATAAAAAACAAGTTCAAAGACCCTACATTAAGAATCCCTTCTTTAAACTTGTAGACCAGTTGCCAGTGTTCACATTTTTAAATAATTATATACCTTTTTTCTAATATTCATTGAATATAATTTGGATAACAATTTATGCATGTCATGAATCTTTAAAAATAACTGTAAAAATTGAATTGTTAATGTTGGGTAGTTAAAGGACATTCTCTGAATGACTTGAAATAATAGGGCTCAAGATCAGCCTCTGCACAGTAATGATGAGACTTCAGTCATGTAGCTATGGCACCCATTTTAAAATTTACTGTTAAATTCTTTGCTATCATTTTTGACTCTGGCATAGGGAACAAAGTAAAATTCATATAACTTAGTCAACCTTTGAAACTAATTTGACTTTAGTTCTTGATGTTCTTCTGAACCACTGCTGTTTAATTACTTAGAAAACAACCACAGGTTAGTGATCACTCAATTTTGACTAACATCCCTTTGTGCTGACTGCTAGATGCTCTGAAACCCAAACCCACTGATTTTTTTTTTCTTTTAAGACAACAGGAACTTGTCATTCTAGGTACAAACCCTGCTATACACTTGACATTTATGTTTTCCAGTGATGAAGGAGCAAGGACACAAATCCTTAGGGGTAGGGAAGAGATAGTGTCACTAAAGAGTAACCAATGAAGACTCAGTCTTTATCATGTATTCAATCATCTCTTCTTGATAATAAATCACGTCTAGATTTAGGGATCTTGATCTTGACAATAATTAATGGAATGATCTGCTCAGTTCCTTTTCCTCACTTATATTAAAAAAAATTTAAAGCAATTTCCTCTCCTTTAAATAAGTGCCTCTTTCCTTTTCTCTTCATTAACTGCACTTCTATATCAGTTAAACCCATTCCACAGTACCCAAAGAGTCCTAGTTGGGGGAGGGGGAGGAAGGGGGAATGCAAACATGGCCTTTGAAGTCAAGGGGACTTGAATTTGAGCTCCTCTTCTGATTCTTACTAACTTTGTGACTGTGGTCAAGTCACTGGATCTTCCTCAGCTTCAGTTTCTTTATCTTTAAAATGAGAGGATTGAATTCAGTGGCTTCCAAAGATTCCTTCCTGCACAAGGCTTCTTTCAGATGGCTCTTGATCTTATGACCTTCCCTTGACAATACTTTCATCTTTCCTTATAGGTTCTGCTCTTCCAACTTCTCAATTTCTTCAGGAATTGTATTTTTAGCCCTTTCCTGGAAGAATATATTTTGTTCTCTGCAATGAGAGTTATCTTGTCTTTTTAATTCATAAGTAATATGCAAGTTGTTTTTGTTGTTTTTATAGATAAAACAGATGATTTTGGATGAGGAATGGTAGGCTACCTGGCATTTTTTTTCACCTTCTAAAATAGTACCTAAAGAAAAAGACAGAAAGAAAAAGAGAGGAAGGAAGGAAGGAAGGAAGGAAGGAAGGAAGGAAGGAAGGAAGGAAGGAAGAAAAAAGAAAGGAAGAAAGAGAAAGGAAAAGGAAGGTGGGAAGAAAAAACAGAGGAAAGGAAGAAAGAGGAAGGAAGGAAAGAAAAAGGAAGCAAAGAAGAAAAAAGAAAAAAGAAGGAAGAAAGGAAGGGGGTGACAAGGGAAAAAAGAAGAAAGCATTGAACAAGAAGAGAAAAAAGATCTCAGTTTGCTTCCTAGCTCCACTACTTATGACTTATGATCTTTGGTTAACTTTAACTCTTCTGACTCTGTTTTTACATCTGTAAAATGAACCTTATGATCTTATTTGTGCCTTTAGACTTTGTAACACTGCTTAAAGCAAGTAAGTATAAACCAAGTTGCTGAGGTTCTTCTCCCTGTTAAGAACCTCTTTTGCATCCCTGCTTTAGGAGGGAAAATGTTTTCTTAATTTATTTTTTTAAAGAATACCACAGGAGCAGTGGATAGAGTACTGGCCTTGCAGTCAGAAGAACCTGAGTTCAAATCCAACCTCAAACACTTCATACTTACTTAGCTGTGTGACCTTGGACAAATCATTTAACCACATTCCCTTGTAAAAACTAAAGTGTGTGTGTGTGTGTGTGTGGTTTGATTGATTCATCCTTAAGTTGTGTTTCACTGATCAATATTTGCCAGCTTCAGGTGCTTCTATTGCAGTAAAATTTTGTCAAAAAACTTTGCTTCCTTTGTGACACTGGCACAGATCAACCTTGGTGCTCTCCATATTGGCCTATTGCTTAGCCACCGAGGTGTGTATTTACTGCCACTTAAAGGTTTCACTACTCTCATACCAAAGAATGTGTCTCAGTTATCTTCACAGTACTATGTAGTGTTGTGTGTCCTTCAATTGTATACATAGTACATTTTTTCTAATGATTATTTTTCATATTCTTCCCCTTTCTCCTTTTAGTTTTGATGTAACCTTTCTCATAATCTAGTTGACCCTTCTACTTTCCTGTTTTGCTAATTTCATAAAAAGGAAAAAAAGACTTGATGTGTTCTTTCTGTTCTGCTTTGGGCCAGTTATGTTGTGTCATCCCTAGTCTTGGACTGAGCACTCCCTTAATTGCTCTCAGTTTCACTCAACTCTCATTCTCAGCACCACCACAGCTGTAGTAGTAATGAAAAAAAGCAAAATGACTTCAAATAAAAGGAAGTGGTTTGTGTTGTGGAAAGAAGTGGGGAAGGAGACATCAGCAAATACATTTGGGATTATTTTCCCCAGTATCGATGGCAGAGTTTACACAGTAGCAAAAAAAAAAAAAAAAATCAGTTACTTCTGTCAAATAAAACAACTGGTTCTTTCATGAATGGAGAGAAAACTCAATGACAATAAAGTGAATCTTTGGATGACTGGTCCATTGGCCAGTGTAGATATGAACTGATTTAATCCCCCATTCCTAGGTAGGAAGTTGGGAAGTATTAGAGAAGTCTTTGAACTCTTTCATACTATTTAGGGGGGGGTAAAATGAGATACGTTGATATTTTTCAGGTTATGGATTTTATTTCCTGGAATTAGTAGATTTTAGATAAGATATATAGAAATCTATTCTATGACATCAGAAAAGGAAGATCATTGCTCCTGTAGTAGCTCCTCTTCTCTCTCAGGTTCTATACTTAAACATTTATTTCTCTAATTTTTTCTCCTTCCTTCTTCTTCCCTTAAAATCCTCTTCTTTTCTACTTCCCTCTTTCCTCTCCTTTTCCATCTCCTTCTGTTTTTTCCCTTCCATTATCATCTCTTTAACAATGATTATTGCTCTCACTTATATAGTGTCTTTAACATTTGCAAAGCAATTTCTTTATGACCCCGTGAGGTTGTAGGCAGTTCAGATAGTATTGGTTCCATTTTACAGTTGAGAAAAATGAACTTTAGCATAAAGAAGAATCTTGAAATTCAAGTAGTCAAAGGCAGAAAAGACCCTGAAATTCTAGGAGGGAAGGGAAGAAAAAAGAGGGAACTTCAACTTCCCATCTGACAAATGAGGAAACAGAGTTTCAGGGTGACTTTTACCCAAGTTGCACCTTAATTTTTCAACTCCACATTTAGTTTTTCAGTCTCATAGCTTCTGGGGCTTTTGTAAAGAGTCAATTTAAATCTCACTACTGAGAGGGGCCTTTTCTGGTCACTGTAGCTGCTAATCCTTTCCCATCTGTGATCACCTTCCATCCACTCTGTGTATATCCTGTATGTACCTGGATTATTTACATGTTGTCTCCCCTTAGATAGTGATTGCATTTGGAGGACAATTAGTGGGTTTTTGTCTGTCTTTGGGTCCTCAGTACTTAACCAGCTCCTAGCATATAACCTGGTCTTAATGTTTTGTTGGTTTTTTTTTATTTATGAATAGGTTGATTGACTGGCCATAGTCACACAATTTCTCAGTGTCAGAGACTGGATTGAAACCCAAATTTTCTCACTATAAGTCTGGTGCTCTTTCTAATACACATTTTTCCCTCCTATCAATGTGCCTAAGCCCCTCTTTTTCCCAAATCATTCTCCCCCTTCTCCATTATCCCTTCTTCAAGTATCATGATTATTTTTAATAATATTAACAACAACAATAACAAATATTAGCTAGCATTTATATAATGCCTACTATTTGACAGACAATGTGATAAGTACTTTTCATGACAATATTGTGGGGTGATTGAATTTATATTCATTTATGTTTATATTATATGAGGATGCTTATATCCCTTATTTTCTCAGTTGAAGAAACTGAAGCAATCAAAGGTCCAGTGACTAGTTCCAAGATCACACAACTAGTAAGTGTTCTCAGAAACTAGTTTCGAACTCAGTTCTTCCTGACTCCATGCTCAGTGTTCTGTCCACTATAGCATCTGGCTTCCCCAGAGATTGTCAGGCCCCAAACTTCTTCATTTCTCTTCTCATCCTTCTACAGGTGGTTGGCTTTCAAGGGTACAGCTGCTGTTTGCTCATTACCTTCTATTTCTCTTTCCAGTTCAGAGTCATATCTACAATTCATTGTTTGTAAAGTTGAGGGAGTGTACACCCAACAAAACTTCTGTTCAGTTCTATTAAAGGAGCTTGATTAATTTGCTTTTGAAGAGGCTTGCTGACTAAAGGACCCCTAATCAAATATTTTCACAATCTCTGGTGACTGAAAATTGAAATGTTTCTCTAGGAATGTGATTCTGCAAGTGGGTAAATTCTAGGTCATAAGAAATCTAGCCCTAGAATTTCCAGACAAGAAAAGATGTATAGAGGAGTCTAACTACATACTTTGATTTTAGGCTAGGAGCAATAGGACATTTTCCTTGAAACATTTCTGCAGACAACCAATGAAGACTAGGGTTAGGGGTAGAGGTAGAATGCAAGTCTTCACTTCTGCTTTTCAAAGCAGTATGATCACTCCCTCCCCCCAGTTTAGCACTTTGTCTTTTACAGTATTAACTATTGACAAAGTACATAGTATTCTGAAAGACTCTGACTAGTTTTTTTTCCTCTCCTAAACATTAGTAATTTCCAAAAACTTTGTATGAGCTTACTTTGATATGTAACACACAAAGAAACAGATTTGCACTTCATAGTTTGCCTGAGAGAGATCAGAAGCAGAGACTTCTCTTCCACAACTGGAATCCAGGGAAGAAAAGGCCAATGATCCAGACCATGTGAGATAAACCTGAAAGTTCATGGCCAGTCTAGGAGAGCTGATGAGACTGAGCACAAGAGGGAATAATCCTTTTTTTTTTTTGTCAAATGCTTAATCTTGTTCTCTTGTTCCTCCATCTCCAAAGACCTTCCATTGGCTCCACTATAATATCTCCCTTCAAGCTAGAAGATGCTAATCCAGACCTCCCACATGGTAGAGCATTAAATAGTCTGTTGGCCCACTAAATCTGTTTGATTTCCAAAATGCTCATGTAAATTTAAAGCGCCCTAGGCACCTCGAGTAGTTCTAGTTCTGTTGATTACTTGTATATGTGTAGGTAATGTATGTATATATAAAGTCCCCTAGAATCTGTATTTTATCTGAAGAGTGTATAGTGATTGCTTCAGATGGTATAATAATGTATTGATAAGAAAAACCTATGCTAATGGGTCTGTGGTCCCTCATCAACCTTGAAGGCAAAGAGGCAAGGAAGGGGCTGATTTTTCCAAATAATTCTGTTACCCTTTGTCCTAAATGTGAGCAAAGATGAATCCAAGGAAGTGGGAAGGGAATGTGTACTCTGTCTTTTGTCTAGCCAACAAAACCGCAGAGGACCTACCCATGGGATAGACTTATTTCTGACAGGCATACACCCAACTTACTCACATGGGCAATCAAAGAGAGGACTTTTGGTCCCTTAAGAGAATGATGTGAAAGACTTCTCTATGTCCCTGAAATTCTCCTTGGGTCTGATGACCAAAATCCTTGCTCCAGCTCTCCTCAAAGTTTTCAGAGACACCCAATGAGTACCTGGGCACTTATTTGTATCTTGGAGCCCTTCCAAGGTTGCCTTGTGGTATTTTAATGGTATTGTTTGATGCTAGAACCAGCTTTGCCATGGTTTGAAAGTTAAATTGCATACACTAATGAAGAGTACTGCAGTCATTCATGGAGAAATATGGGGGAAAAATAGATTGTGAATATAAAACAGCATTCTTCCTTACAAACGGATCCTTTTAATGTTTGCTAAAGTCTGAATAATGTAGAAAGAACATAATGTTACTCATTCACATTGCAGTTTCAATTGATTCTCACTTCAGAGTACCTACAGTTATGCAGAGGTTTTTCTGTTACCCTTTTCTGACATATTTTTCCAAACCATATTTATGGGAATATGGGACTAGAAAAGCAAGGGAAAAAGAATTATTTTTTGGCCACAACACTAGTCCTTTAAAGTTATAGTAAGTCCAGGGTTGAACACAAACTATTGTGAACTATGGAACATCTATATTCCACCTAAGAATTATGGATCCTGTTATGGGTAAATTTTTGATATGGATATCTTTGAGCCATTGTCTTAATAGTAGTAGAAAGATGTTTACTTTTTAAATTTTTTTTCCTATGTGCTATTTTGTCAATCTAGAGTAAGAATGAAGAAAAAGTCTAATAAAATGCATCTTTCTTGTTTTGTCCAAAAAGCATCCAGGGTTTATTGAGAATATTTAAATAGGAAGTAGGCAGAATGCATATCTCTCATCTAGAACCATTTGAAGTCCTAATTAAAATGTAAGTAGCAAGCTACTGAGATGAAACCCTAAATCTATGTGTAGACTAGAGGGGAAAGGGTCTTTATATGTGATCCACTGACAAAAAAATTTTCTAGAAAGAACAGATGTTGTGGAAGATTCAGTTAATCGAGGAATCCACACAGTACCATGCCATTTATTTCAACTCCGTCAAATCAGGGATGAACTCCCCCTGTTAGCAAAGATAATCACTGAGTGAAGGATGTGAAGATGGGAATTGTTTCTTTGAGTACTAACTTATTTATTGTGCTCAGGAAACAGGAAATAAGTCAGTTGCAAATTGCACAAGAGATTGTTAAACCAGAAAGACATCTGAAAATTATCACATGTTAAGTAAACTCAACAAAAAAAAAATAGTTCAAAAGGCCTAGAATAGTTCTCTTCCTTGAAGGGTTATGGGCATAGGAGAATTAAATGATATTGAGTAGGAAAGTGTGACCAAACATAAAAGGAAAGTGCTTTCTTTTTTTCAAGAATAATTTAATATAACCTGGTTACTTCATCTCCCTGGAGTTGTCAAAGAGCTTCATGAGAGAAGGGTTCACAAAAGAAAAAAAGAGAATTAGGACAGTCGCTAGGTGACACAGTGAATAGAGCACCAGCCCTGGAGTCAGGAGGACCTGAGTTTAAATCTGGCCTCAGACACTTAATTATCTAACTGTGTGACTTTGGGCAAGTGACTTAAGCCCATTACCTTGTGGGAGAAAAAAACCTAAAGAAAGAGAAAATTAATGGGAGAGAATACAAAAACTAAATTGAAGAACACAAAAACTAAAGAGAACTAAATCAAGATGAAAATTTGATAAAGAAACAAAAAGGCAAGGAACCTTTTAATGTTGGACCAGACAGACATCTAAAAATTATCTTATGTTAAGTAAACCTAACCAAAAAAATTATGTAATGTAAAAGTTCTCTTCCTTGAAAGGTTATAAACATAAGAGAATTAAATGTTATTGAGTAGGAAAGTATGCCCAAACATATTGAGAGTGCTTTTTTTTCCAAGAACAATTTACTATAACCTCGTTACTTGAAGGGTTCACAGAAGAAAAAAGAATTAATGGGATAGAATGCAGAAACTAAGTTTGTCTTTTGTTTCCTTTATAAAGAGAACTAAACCCAGATGGAAATTTGATAGATTAAAAAAGGAACCTTAAAAACTTGCAATTGATGTTGACAGGAAATTCTAATAATAATAAGAGCATTTAGATAATATTTTGAAGACTTACAGAGTATATTACGCTTATTATCTCATATGATTCTAACAGCAACCTTGAAAAGTATGGGTATTATAATACCCTTTTTTCAGATGAGGAAAATGAAGATATACAGAAGATAAATGACTTACTCAGGATCACATAGCTAATAAGTGTCTGAAGTCAAATTTGAACTCAAGTCTTCCTGATTCATTATTATAAAAGACTTTTCTTTGGTGACTCAGACAACGTTTAATTCTTCTTTGAAGGATGAGTGATTTGTTACCTTGGACACCTCTCTCCACTTCCATAGATCCCAACTTTTTAACAGCTTCTTATCCCATGTGATTCTTTTTATCCATATTACTCCATCAATGCTCCCGAAGCAGCCTTTCCAGAGCTCTCCTGATTTTTCATTCTTTTAATTCTTCAGGCATACTAGACATATATAGTAGCAATATAGGGGGGAATATATTGGGAAAATTGCCAAAGTTGGAGTCAAAACTTTTATTTAGTAAATAGTAAATTTTAGTAAATTTAGTAAATTTAGATTGCATCACCTCCTCAAACTTCAGTTTGCCTCATTTGTAAAATGGGGATGTTTATTATTATCTTAATCATAGGGCTGTGGTGAGGAAAGTGATTTTTCAAAATTTAGAGGACTTCATAAATATGTGTTTACAATCTTATAATTTGAATCACTTGAACTGGCATCTCTTGTTTTACATTTTGATACTGTTTGCTGTCCTAATTTTTGTCCCCAGTTCACCATTATTGTCATACTGCCTAACTTCGTGAACCTTTGTCATACCCTCTGAATTACTATCTGTTTTAGTTCTTTTAAAAATGAAGGGATTTAGGGGTGGCTAGGTGGTGCAGCGGATAGAACACCGGCCCTGGAGTCAGGAGGACCTGGGTTCAAATCCAGCCTCAGACAATTAATAATTACCTAGCTGTGTGGCCCTGGGCAAGCCACTTAACCCCCTTTGCCTTGCAAAAACCTAAACAAAAAAAGAAGGGATTTGCTCTAGCAAACAATAAGAGATTATTTAAATCACTAAACAATTGAACTGTTGCATCTGAACCAATTTAAAAATGAAATATTTCAATTAGTTCCATTATATCACTAGTTGATTGAGTGAAGGGAAAATGTAAATAAACTATTGGTATAACTGAATCATTGTGGAGTTGTTAAACTGGGCAAATCACTCAAAGCTATGAAAATGAACAAGTCCTTCTGGATACTTAAGTCACTGTTGGTGGGACAACGTTTGGAGTCTGTTTTTTCAGTTTTTTTCTTTTAAAATTTGTCTTTCTGCTGCCTCCTGTCTTTATGTCATAGTCAATTTCTGAAAAAAAAAATGACATCATACATTTCCTATCCAGATTGAACTCTCCCTTGGAACAAAGGAAAACATTTAAGCAAAAACATCCAGTACAGTGAACACATATATTACATATGCCATTTGGGTCTAGAGTTATGTTTCATGATTTGTTCTTTAGGACCATTATTAAGGTTTGGTTGGATTTGGAATGTTTTCCTTTTAGGTATCCGTTTGCTTACCTTATTGTAGTCATTTTGTGTATTGGTTTTCCAATTTCATTCTGAATCAGTTAAAGCATATCTTATAATGATTTCCTGAATTCCATATAGCTATCATTTCTTCCTACACAGTAACATTTTATTCATTTATTACATTTCCCCCCAGATGTTCCCCAATGATATATAAACTTTCAACAAATGATAGCTTCTTTAAAAAGTCATTGTTGTTCAAAAAGTCATTGTTTTCAAGTTCGAACCAAAAATGTCCCAGAAGTTGACATGAATTCAATCCCTGTGTTTCAGTTATGACTTTCTATTTGTTCTTCCTTGTTGTTCTAATGACTTGTCAATCAGAAATAAAAAGAAATCCTTTATTTTAAAAATAAATATGTGTCTACCTCAGTCAAACTTGAGAAATTTTGCTGACAAGATAAGAGTGATAAAGAGGATTCAGAGGGAGATTTGCCTATAATTCTAACTTGAAGAAATATTTTTTACTTCAGAAAGTTATGAACCTCAGCATTCATACCTACTTTATTAATTTAAAAATTGATACATAGACAAACAAAAGGCACTCTATTTTTATATAATTTCTGCAGCAGGGAGCCTTAGCCAATTATATTCTCATCCTAGCAACCTGATGCTCAATTCCAAATAGCATATCAAAGTACACAATTACTCCAAATTTATTACAAATACAAATGCATAAAATTTCTCAACAATTTGCCCTGTGTATAGTAATGTCCTTTGGAAAAGATAGAATACAGCTATTTTCATAGTATGATGAAAAAACCATGGTTTTGGATTTAAATATTTATAATTTATCGCTTTCTCACTTTGGCCAAGTCATTTCACTACTGGTCACCAATTTGCTTATTCTCTGTAGCATTTGGCTAGATTAGATGCTAAAATTCCTTTAGCTATATATAGTGGGATCATTCTCTCTCTCTCTCTCTCTCTCTCTCTCTCTCTCTCTGTCACACACACACACACACACACACACACACACACACACACACACACACACACACACACACACACCCTTCTGTTAACCCTTCCCTCTCCATAAAAAACTAATTTCTTAGTCTTTTTTAGTGACTTCCACAATTATAAATAACTTGGCTATTGCTTCTTCTCATAACACATCTAGAAGCACAGGACAATTTTTGAATACATGAATGCAAAGATCTTGTGTGTGCTCTAATTTAAAAAACAAAAACCAAATGTTTATTATTGTAACTAGGAGCAGGGGATATGAATTAATGATTTCATGGATTGAATTGGAGAAGTCAAGCAACTTTTCCAAGATCACACATCTAATTAGTGAAGAAACTGGGTCTAGAAACCAAGATTCCAGACACCCAATCAATAAATACTTATTTAGTCCCTACTGTGTACATTGTGCAAAAGCACTTTGCTAAGCACTTGATTCAAAAATAGGCAAAAGGTTACCCTTTCCACAATACTTGGCAATTCTGAAGAAGATATCCTAAGCTTAGCTAAAGAACAGAGACAAAATTGATTCCTGTCTGCTTCCAGTCAAGTAATCCAATGGATAAGTCATCTCCATGTTTTTGTGATTTTTCTGCTATATGTACTGATGTTTAAGGAAGCAAAAAAGTTTGCTTTCAGAAGTCATTAAGAAATTCTTGACAAAAGGGACCTGGAATCCTGGAAGTGAAAGAAAGTAAAAGTATAGGAGGGCACTTTATATCACTTTAAGGGATTCTGTTTTATCCTCTGTTGGCTTCTTTATATACAGACTTTTCACATTCACTTTCAACTTTTCTGAATTCAAATTCGGTTTCAGTTAAAATAGGATTTCTAGCTTTTAATAAAAATGTTTGTGTGGGAGAGAATGAATGAAAGCAAGCTCCTTTAACTTCTGGGAAGTAAAATGGATGGTATTTTTTAAAAGTGAAATCTTATTTTCAAGAGATAATTATATTCATTTGAAACCTATGAATGCTTGTGAATATCTATGGTCTTCAGAACAAAATTGGGAACTACTGGGAGGTAGCATGCTACAGTTTAGAAAACTCAGGTCAATGGGACCAAGTTTAAACCGTTATCTGTGTAACCTTGGGTAAATTGCCTCAGTTTCTTCATCTGCAAAATGAAGGCATCTGGCTCCATAACCTCTAAGATCTCTTCTAACTAAAGATCTGTGATACCTAGCACAAGCCCTTCCTTTTTTGATCAAAGCTGAAATGTTTCTAAAAAGACTTTGAGATGTTTTGTTATTTCATAAGTCTCTCAAAGAAAGTTTGATCAAGTGTATAAGAAATGTTTTTGGTCCTTAAGTGGTAGTATCCAATAGTTATTGATGACTTTCAGTTATCTCATTGCTAAAAAGTTCCATTTCTATTAACTGGAACTTTCAGTTTAATAAGATTTTGGAAGTAAATTGAGAATCTTATAGTTCATTTATAAAATTAAATCATTGTTACTCAGGATCAATATTTTAATCATCTTTGATCTTTTCCTTTATATATTTCCTACATCAAACAATTTTCTAAGTTCTATAAATTCTTTCCCTAAGATCTCTTATCTGTCTGGGTCTATCTCCTCTTCACTAATAATGCTCTACCACAGTTCATGCTCTAATCATCTCTTGCCTGTTCTATTATGATAACTGGTCTTCCTGCTTAGAACCACCTTTTTTGTTCCAATCAGTTGCCTGAGTATGTTTCCTAATGCACAGTTATAACAATGCCATTTCATCATGCAAATAATTTTAGAATTAGAATACATTATAGAAGTAGCATAGGCCAAAGCGTCATTGGACAGATGCAGCAGCTAACTGCCTAAAGTCAAATGACTAGGAAGAAAGATCAAATTTGAAACTAAGTCCTTTGAATCAGAATATGATAACTGCTATATTTTTTCTTTAGGTTTTTGCAAGGCAAATGGGGTTAAGTGGCTTGCCCAAGGCCACACAGCTAGATAATTATTAAGTGTCAGACCAGATTTGAACCCAGGTACTCCTGACTCCAGGGCCGGTGCTTTAACCACTACGCCACCTAGCTGCCCCTAACTGCTATATTTTTGACATGTGTAAGAATGACTAGAATAAGACAACTAGAGCTTTGCTCCAGTAAGGGAGGGAAGACAATTTAGCATCTACTGTACTTTACTAATACTATCTCATTTGTTCTTCAAAACAACTCTGGGAAATAGGTGCTATAATTATCCCCACTGAGGAAACAGAGTCAAGCAGGGGTTAAATGACTTGCCCAGGACACACAACAAATAAGTGTCTGAGGCCAGATGAACTCAGGTCTCCCTATATTCTATTCTATTCATAATGCCACCTGCTGCTCCATGGTGTCCAATTTAATGACAATGTCAATACAAGACTGAGAATTGGGGTGAGAAGCTCCTCCTCCTCCTAAATAGCAGCCTCCCCAACAGTGGTTTTACAGCTATGTTCCAAAGTCTCTGTTTCTACTCCTTTATGGGATAGTGCTTCTTCTCCCCTTCAGATATGGTTTGTGCATATTGCAATTCTCTTGATCCTATGCAGACCTCTAGACCCTTTGGAGCTTCAGTTTCATCATTTACAAAAATGGGGATGATAAAAATACACTGCCTGCTTCATGAAGTTGTTTTACTGTACTTTGTCACTATACTTATTTTTGTTGTAGGCATCTAGCAGATTTGGACTGCTTTCATCATTTTCTTTTTCAAATGAGAGTTGATAAATTCATTTGTGAAAGGAATTCAGTTGTGGAATTTTAGACACCAGTTCATTTGATGAGCAACAAAATATATAAAGGAAAAGATCAACAAAGGTAGTACTTAACATATGGTAAACAAGATAAGAGCCTTTTGAAATAATTTCATATAAGATACCACCTGTCCCTTTGCCTGCACAAAGTATCTATTCCCTTGAAGTTGGCAAATATTCATTTAAGATTGGTTGATGGGTGGCTAGAAGGCACAGTGGATAGAGCACTGGCCCTGGAGTCAGGAGTACCTGAGTTCGAGTCCTACCTCAGACACTTAATAATTACCTAGCTGTGTGTGTGGCCTTGGGCAACCCACTTAACCCCATTTGCCTTGCAAAAAAAAATCTAAAAAAGATTGGTTGAACCCTTTATAATAAAAAGCATGAAATTATTTCCCTTAGGAAAAAGTATTTTCCCAGGTACTGAGAGATTATCTGTATCATAAAGATAAGGTTTCCATACTTGCCATTCCCCTTCTCCCCCCCCCCCCATCTTGACCTATTTGGGGTTTAAAAAAATTGTTGTTTTGGGGAAAAAATGATTGAGTAATTTAGAAAATGAAACTGAGGACTTAAATTGTTTACTAAACTTTCTTTCTTAGTGTTCCCTGACTGATCATCAGGTCCTTCCAGAAATTTAGATTTCCTCTCTAAGATGACTTGCCTTCATTTTTAATTGTATGGAATATGAACCTATTTATTTACTTGTCTCTCCCATTACTATGTAACCATCTTAAAGGCAAAAACTATTTTTGAATTTTGCCATTCTTGACATTTTCAGCACAGTGGATTAATTGATAATAGTGAATGAAAAGGTAGCCTACCACAGTGAAAAATTTAGTAACTTTTAGTTTCCTTTTTTTTTGCTGTGAAAGTTTTTAGGATGTAGCTGTATTATTCTGATCAACATAAATATTATGGAACCAAGTAACTACTTGTTCCAAGGAATCAATTAATTCCAATATCTTTATGATATATTTTGCCTTGGTTTTGAGTATTTGAAAAATATACATGTTATAGGATCTAACATTACTAAAATTTGCAGGCCAAAAATGTGAGACATTAAGCTGGAAGTATACTCAGACTCTGAGCATCATTTAAAAATTTCAAAGGAACAGAATCATTTTATGGAAGTGCAGCCTATAAAACTCCTTCCATGCATTGTCTGAGTGCAAGTCGAGAGAGCTTATATTTAATTCCAACCCTTCAGTGTCAGTTGAGCTCGAATAATTACTGTAAAAAGGATAATATTTTCCAGGTAACAGTTTAATTAGATGTGACCTATGATTGCACAATTTTTCACAATGGGTTCTTTGAGATTTTAGGATAGGAGGCAGAGATGAGGAAGGTGAGTTTTCTAGGTATCAAGAACAACCAGAGAAAATGTCCAGAGCTGAAAGATAGTTTCCTCTTGTTCATGGAACAGCCAGGAGGCCGGTGTCACTGGATCACCGAGTACATAGTGGCAGGTAAAGTGTAAGAAGACTGAAAAGGTAGAAAGGGTCTAGTTTATGAAGGATATTGAATCCCAAAGACAGCATTTTCTATTTTCATACTGAAAGCAATAGGGAACCATTAGAATTTGTTGAGCAAGAAAAAAAAAAAAGAATTTGTTGAGCAAGGAGTAATATGGTCAGAATTGAGCTTTAGGAAAATCACTTCAGGGACTGAATGGAGGATTGAACGGGGAGAGACTTGAGATCAACAAATACAGTATTGTAATAGTCTAGGCATAAGATGATAAGGTTCTGTTCCAGCATGGTTTGTACAGTGTCAAAAAAAGAGAAGGGGAGTATTCAGAGGTAAAATCTGTAAGCCTTGGCCAAAGATTGGATATGGGGAGTGAAAGATAGGAGGGGGGTCAAGGATGACTCCTAGACTAAGAGTATCAGGGACTAGGAGAATGATGTAGAAGTAATGTACATGATGCATAGAATGTAATAGAATTTGTAGGATGTTTTATCAAAACTTGCTTCAACTATCCATTAGGAATAGGCTAAAGGTGAAAGACTGTTCTTTGATTCCTGATTTAGAATTGTATAGAGAAAATAACTAAATATTCCAAGATTAAGAAAAACAGTGTCAACAGTGACAGGCCTGAGTTCAAATTCTGTCTCAGACACTGTGTGAGCCTGAGCAATTTACTTAATGTCTCTAAGTCTCAGTTTACTCATCTATGAAATGAGGGAGTTAAACTAAATAAATTCTAAGGTCCTTTCCAGCTTTCATCTCTGCTTCAGCATTTAATAGAATTGAGCACTTTTTTCATTGTAAAAAAATCTCAGAAAGTGTCGCCAAGTGAAATGGTGTTAGTTTTCATGTGTATTTATGTGTGCGTGTCCTTGTGAAACAAGCACCAGGCCATCATGAGAAACATATGCACAGGACGACTTGCATCAAGCATACAATTCTCAAATCAGAGAAGCTATCATTTTTTCATGAACAAGCTTAGTGTTGTAACTGGTCCTGACATTTGGCTTCAATCTTGATATGGGAATTGTAACTAAAGAGATTCCCCAAGGACTTTTACTTCAACATTTCAAAGAATAAGAGAATATTTTTCTTGCTGGAAAACCTCGCTATGGCTTGTAACTAGAAATAATTAAAGCCTTTAACTGTGTTAGCCAAGTATTCCCAACTGAATCCTCTCATTCATGGAAAAAGTCCAGTTAACTGAACATTTCCTCCAGTCACAAATTCATAGAAATTAAAGAGGTAGAAAAGAACTCAAGAAATCCATATGTTCTAACCCTTACCTGAGTAAGGAATCCCTTCCATCATGCTCCTGGCAAGAATGAACTTGACCTCCAATGCTGCCCCTTCTGCTTTTGGGCAGCCCTCAGGCAGGGTCTTTACATAGAGGAGTCAGAATCCCTTTTTGCAATTTCTACAAGCTGTTTCTAATTTGGTTCTTCAGAGCTAAGTGACAAGTCCTTGAAGAAGAGATCTCATAGCATGTTTCCAATTTTTTCCACCAGTCTATGGCATGATTTTTGTCCTTTTTCCTCAAAAAGGTGGTCATGGTATCAGAGAAGTGATGCCATGACAATCACATGAATTGGATTTGATGAGGGTGTGCTATGCTAAGTCTCCAGCCTCACTTTTTCCGGAGTCATCTGGATCCAGTGTCCAGACATGAATCAGGACAACTGGAGATGGCCCTGGAAGTGAGACAATACTTGCCCAAGGTCCCATAGCTAGTAAGTGTCAAGCATTCTAGGCTGGATTCGAACTCCCCTCCTCGACTCCAAGGCCAGTGCTCTATTCACTGCACCACCTAGCCCCATACTTGGCTCATGCTCCAGTTCACTTGCTATTCTGGTTGTTGTGTTCTGGACATTCTTGGGTTTGAATGACTTGTTTCCAAAATGCAGGATGTAGAAATAAATATAACACTCCTGAGGCAGAGTTGGCAGCAAGGTGGCATAGAAAAACAGAATTCTGTATTCTCTGATAAGGAAGATAGTCATTCAAATCTTGCTTCTATTATTAGCTTTTTGACCTTGGGCAAATCATTTAGCCTTTATGTAATTAAATTTCTGCATTTATGAAAGGGGATCATATTATGACCTGCCTCCCAGGGTTGTTATGAAAGTGAAATGAAATAATAATGTAAAGTGCTTTTTCATACCTTAAAGTGTGATGTAACTTTATACTATTACTACTGCTACTACTACTTCTGGTCCTTCTACTTCTTCCTGCTAATACTACTCAAATTAGCAAGACAGAATTCAGCAGGATATTACCTTCTCATTAATTATATTCATCATTTTCATAGTTTTCTTATTATTCCTCTTGGATTATGAAGTACTGGTAGGATATATCATTTCCTTTTCCTCCTTGTGGACACAGTACCTCCCTAAATGGAACTGGGGTTAACAGTAGCTTTTTTGACTGTCTAATTACATTGTGAATTTATATTAAATAAAACATCCTGATCTTTTTCAAATAAATTGTTGTCTAGTCTAAGAACCATACTTGATTGAATTATCTAATCCAGGATTTCCTAAGCTTTTTTTTGTTGCTGTTGTTTACTTGTTTTTCAATTATAACCAATTCTTCATGACCCCTTTTTATATTTTCTTGGCAAAGATACTAGATTGGTTTGCCATTGCCTTCTCTAGTTCACCTTATAGAAGAAGAAACTGAGGTAAATAATGTTAAGTGACTTGCCTGGGGTCATGCAGCTAGCAAGTGTCTAAGGTAGGATTTGAACTCAGGAAGATGAGTTTTCCTGACTCCAGGCCTGTGCTCTATCTACTGCACCACCTAGTTTTATATGCTAATATTTCCCTTTATCTGACTTTATTTCACAGTTCACCTTTTTCTAACTGATCCCTTCATCCTAGTTCTTCCTATACAGAAGTTCTGTTTCAGTTCAAGAAATATTAGTTGTGCATCTAAAGATAGAAGCAAAGCATTCTCTTCTTTTTAAGGAGCTTATACTTGGGTGGGGAAAAAATTGATGTATTCACAGATAAACTTTTAGTAGAGAGAGAAACTGAAGAGACCAGGGAAGGTTTCATAACAGTTGACAGTTGAGCTAATCTCTTAAGTGATATAAAAACAAGAAAAGATAGAGATGAGAAGGGAGGGAGCATATTTCTAGAAATGAGGGACAGCCTATACCAATGTCAGTTTGAGAAACTCAGCTTTCCTAGTTGGACTGTTCTGTAGTGTATGTTAAAGGAAATAATGATAAATGTGACTAGAAAAGTACATTGGAACCAGAAGCTCTTCAGGTGAGGGGTGTATATTTTGTCTTAATGGAGAAAGGGAACTGCTGAAGAAATTTGAGTAATTGAAACACATGGTCATAACTATGCCTTAGAAAGATTATTTTGATGATTGTGTAACAGCTGGTTTAAAGTGGAGAGATAATGGAAGCAGGGAGATCAATTAAGAGGCTATTATAATAGTCCAACTGAAAAGTGTTAAGAACTTAAACTAAGATTGGGCTTGCAACCATACAAACAAAACATAGTAGTTTGTTCTGTCAGAAAGTTCTATGCCTGTAGTTGAAATTGTACTCAGATAGGTGGCGCAGTGGATAAAGCACCGGCCTTGGAGTCAGGAGTACCTGGGTTCAAATCCGGTCTCAGACACTTAATAATTACCTAGCTGTGTGGCCTTGGGCAAGCCACTTAACCCCATTTGCCTTAACCAAAAAAAAACCTAAAAAAAAAAAGAAGAAATTGTACTCAGAGAACACCTAGCATATCTGCACTATAGATTCAATTGCTCACTTTGACCATAACTTTGAGGAATCCCATATAGCTGTTGAGAGAAGTGGCATGGTTTCCTCCCTCCCCCCACTAGTGTTATTAAAAAGACCCTGATTCAGCTTTGCCTTAGTCATTAACTAGCTGTATGATCCTGAGCAAGTCACTTAACCCTGTTTGCCTCAGTTTCCTCATCTGTAAAGTAGACTGGAGAAGGTAATGACAAACCACTTCAGTATCTCTGCCAAGAAAAGCCCAAATGATGTCACAGAAAACAGGACAGAGCTAAATTGACTTAACAACATTTATATATCTGCTTTGTGTTAAGGGCTAAAGAATGAGGTCCCTTAATCTCATCCAGCAAAATGGCATGATTGCCTCATACTTCTAGAAGAAGAATGGCAGAATTAGAATGATAGACTTGAACTCAGGGAAAGCCAGGTTAGAATCCTTCAAACTCCTACTTCTATTACTTACTGTGTGACCAGAGGCAAATCTGTCTAAGGTTCCTTGAGCCAGTTTTCTCACCTATAAAATAATAATAATAATAATAATAATAATAATAATAATAATTCTACATTTGTAAATTGTCATGAGGGTCAAATTCAATAATAAAGTGCTCTGGAAACATTTAAGCCCTATTTAATATCATTTTCATGGGATTATGAATAGAGTGAAAAACTTGGAAGCAGAAAGACCTGAGTACATATCTTTTCTTGGAGGCTTAATAGCTATATATTCTAAATTAGTCTCTCTGTGACTGAGGTCCTTATCTGTAAAATGGGAGTAATATTGGTACCTACTCCACAAGTATATCATGAGATTCAAATAGCTCACACACACACACACACACACACACACACAGACATATATATATATGTATGTATATATATATATATATATGCAAAACATTTTACAAAGCTTAAAGCACAATATAAATTCTAACTATTACCAGCATTGTGATTATTCTGCATGTAACACTACTGAGGTTATTCTTTGGTTACTTCTTCTCCATTTAGAGAGTTCATACTGTTCATTTCAACCCAATTTTGTATTATCAGCAGGCTCTTAATTTTATTGCCAAAGATGACACATTCTTTAAAAGTTCAATTATTTCTATCAGACCTTAATATGAAGGGCTTAGGGCTAATTTGCAGGGAGATTCAGCAGCCTGTCCATTCTGATCAATTTCACTGGGCTTTTTTTAAATATAGGAGTTTTGTGATATTTAGAACTTAAGTATGCAAAAAATTCAATTTCTATTTTGGTTTCAGTTTTAAAGTAGTTTCTCTATTTCTTCTAGTCATCACTTCACAGACACTTTGAACACTAAAAGGGAAAGTAATTTGTTTTGAAAATTAAATAATGAAGCTATTGCTTCCTCTATCAAAAACAAGACTGTAAAATGCAAAAGTTCTCATTAACAATTAGGAGTACAGATTATGATTTCATTGATTAAAGTGAACTCTAGGTGGGGAAAACACCTTTGCCAATATAGATCAGCAACTGTTTGTCAACTTTTAGTCTGAGAGTTACCAAGTACACTCACTGTTACATTAAATAATTAATACAAAGTCACACAGGCAGTATGTGACAAAGGCAGAATTTGATCCCAGGTCTCCCTGACTCCAGGGCTAGTTCACTATCCCCTGTATTTTGTTGCCTCGTATTCTCTAATCACGAATAAAATGACAATTATTATTAATGATAATAATAAATGTCTCTGTAACCATGCTAAATAGCAAGAAGTATTTTATAAAACCTACAATTTACATTGACTAGTCACTAAGGTAGGTATTAACATTTAATAAGGTCATTAACAAAGATGACAGAAAGGAAAAGTGACAGTTGCTGAATTACTGGGGGGAAAACAAAAACTAAATTATTAGAAAAGCTACAAAATGTTCAGTCCATTTTGGAAAACAATTTTGAACAATGCCCAAATGTTCCTAAACTATGCATCCTTACTCTCACAGTGGCACATACCCCAAAGAGATCAAAGTCAGTGGAAGAGGAAACTCATAGATCCAAAAAGTCATAATAGCATTTTTTTGTTGTAGCAAAGAACTGGGAAGCAAAACATCATTTAGAAAATATCTGAAAAAAACATGGTCTACAAATCCAAGGGTATATGATTCTAGGTTTCACAAATATGACAAGGTTGTCATGAGGCAGAATGAAATGAGCAGAACAAGAAGAACAATATAAACAATGACTACCATAATACCTAAAAATCTCTGATCAGTGTAATGATAATAATGACTATAGAAGACTATGTTGAAGCATTCTTACCAACTTTTAGGAGAGAGATCATGACCTGGAAGAACAGAATAATTCATATTTTTCCAGATATGAACAGTGTGTAGATTTGTTTTCCTTGTTGTCATTTTCCCAATTCTTTCTGACACATCATTGACAAAGATATTGGAAGTGGTTTGCCATCTCCTTCTCTAGATCATTTTTATAGATGAGGAAACTGAGACAAATAGGATGAAATGACTTGGCAAGGTTCACACAGCTACTAATTATCTAAGGCTAGATTTAAACTCATGAAAATGAGTCTTCCTGATTCTAAGCTCAGTGCCCTATCTATCTGTGCCACCTTAGTTGTTCCTTGTTTTCCATAAGTATATTTACTTTCCACTTTAGAATGTTTTATTTGGAGAGGAAAGAATGGGTTGTAATAGTGATGTAAAACAAAAAAAAAATCAGAGAAAGAAAAAAAGTGTTAATAAAAACATTAAAAAATCAACAGAAGAAAATAGCTAAAAATTCAGAAAGGGACACAAAATAGCTAAATATATAAATTTAGTAACTAAAATATATAAACATTTGACATAAGTATGAAGCATGAATTTAATTATAAATCTATTCCGCAAACTATACTTAATAGGTATTTACAATTTCTTATATAATCCTCTTTCTCTTCGTACATGAAAATGTTCATGTTTGTGATTTTTTAAAGTTCTGAATAAAAAGAGAATTTTAAATAAAAGCATGAGGCAAAAATCCTGACTTCAAGGAACTCATAGTCTCTTTGGGGGGAAAATGAATTGAATGTGAAAAACAGTGAGAGAACATTCCAGAAAGTATAGAATCAAGAGTCACTTCATGCTCTATATGAGAATATATGGAAAAATAGGCATGAAATACTTTGACAGGAAGGAACGGTAGCATGCCTTTATTAAATGCCTACTATGTGACAGGCATTGTGTTTCCCATATTATCATAGTTGACCCTTACAGCAACTTTACAAGGTAGCTTCCCCATTTTAGTTGAAGAAAACAGAGGTTAAATTAATTGCCCACTAAGGGTGACATAACTGTAAGTGTCTGAAGCAAGATTTGAACTTGGATCTTGCTGACTCTAGACCCAACACTCTAACTACTGGGCCACCTAGCTGCCCTTTTGTGTTTCATAAAGAATCATAAAATTCCTTGTATAGTACTTAAGAGTTTTACAAAATACTCCTCTCACAACCCTATGAAATAAATGTCTAAAGAATTTATATAGATATTGTCTCTTATGATAGAATCTAAGTTCTTTGATGACAATCTGTTTCATTTTTTATCTTTTCATTCCTTACATATAGCAATGTCAGACACGTAGAATCATAATTTTAAAAACTTGAAGTAAAGATAAAGATTTTCTTGTTATCTTGTGATAAAGGAACAAACCTGAGAGAGATGAAGTGACTAATCCATGGGTAGTATGAAATTTGAATTCAAGACTTTTGCCTCTTAACATTCATTCCACTTCATTACTATCTATCTCTCTATCTTTCTCTCTATATCTATATCTATCTCTATCTCTCTATCTCTATCTCTATCTATATCCCCTACAAAATGTATGCTTTTTGATTTATTAAAAATTATGAAGTTGTACTGATAATAAGGGTAAAATAATTTTTAAAAATCAGAAAAAAATTTCTGAAATGAAACCAAGGCTAAGTAAGATGGGGGCTGGGAGGAGGTAATCCTCTTCAAAGTACAACTCTATTATTATTGTTATACAGAATTTGAGCTGTATATTTTATTTTAAGTAAGTATGGAGAGAGAGAAAGAAGTATAGAGAAGTATAGCTTCTTCAGGCCTACATGTGAAAACAGGTAACAATTTTTAAAAGTAGTGTGCCTTTAGAAATAATTTTCTTTCACTTTAAATATTTATGGACAGAGGAAGAAATGAAATGACTTTATGGAGATGGTGAGTCACAGATAGTACATATGGTTGACAGAGCAAATGGCCCTAGACCTTTTGGTCTTAGCAACCAAAATCTCTAATGAGGGAGAGCAAGAAAGATAGAGAAGCACATATATGCATGTGTAACCAAAATTATTCAGTCAGAAATGAGGAGGGTCATGCTGTGGAGAATGGGTTAAAACAATTCCTGTTAGGTCTATTAAATACTTTTGTATTTTATTACCATACTATAGCTTGAACACAGATTATTGCCTCCTGATCATGTGACTTTGCAACTTTAACCTAAAGCTTCATTTCTTCCTCTACTTATTAATATTTCAAATGAATGGAAAGATAATGATTTCTGAAGTCATACACTTTTTAAAAATTAGTATATGTTTTTATGCCTTGAGAATCTAGGCATTTAGAGAGCAGAGAAGAACGTAAAGAGCTGTTTACTTTTTCATTAGAGTTATCTGAGGTTGCATGGAAGGAAGTTAAAGAATGACAAAGAATACTATTAAAAGGTTGAATTTCCTGGTCAATTGATGAAGTGTACCTGGAAGAGAAAAGTTTCCATATCTTCTATATTATAGTATTCTTGGGCTGATAACTTTTATGATTATCCAAATCATTTCATAGAACCTCCTTTTTTCTTGCTTATGTTAATCTTTCACCCATTCATTCACTTTTTATTCATGCCTACTTTCAAAAGTGTCTAATCACTTAACATTACTATTTTTCAGCAGGTCAGATACTTGAATGAGGGAAAATTTTGAAACTGTTGACTAAAATGAGGTTCTAGAGTTTTTCATAGATTTCTTTTATCCAGTATCCTATTACCAGAGTTAACTAGAATTGTATGATCCTGAAACAGAGCTATCCTAGACACAGAGACTTCCTCAGACCCCTTTGGAAAAAGACCATGGGAGTTTCTGGGAGATAATATCAAGCCATAGCAATAGCTTTTTTGTGAACATTGTCAAAAAAAAAGGAGTTACTTTTGATTCCCCTGTACATATTTCTTGCCTAAGGATATTTTAAAACTAATTGTTTAATTGAGCTAGATATTAATGTTCATGTGAAATCAAGCTTGATTTCAAGTACTTACTGATTCTATATTATGTGAAGAAGTTATGGTAATGAATAGTGAGGAAGATAAATAAATATGTCATGGTTGAATGAAATTTTTAAAAAATCAAACAAGAACTATAAATAATCATATGGAAAATTTTCTTCATATCATTAATAACAAAAGAATTTCAAATTCTAAAATATCATTTCCTACCATATAAATGGACAAAGACGACAAGAATGAGTATGACCAAAATTGAAGGCTTTGTGCACATACAGGCATATTAATCTGCTACTGCTATAGTTAAATAACTTTGGTAATAATACAAGTGACTAAATTGTTCCTAACCCATGCTCCAGCAATCCCTGACCTGAAGAAGCCAAAGAGAGAAAAATAAAGGTCCAATATGTGCAAAAATTGTTTTCAGAGAAAATTAAGAGTTTGTTTTTTTTAAAGTGAGAGATGTACAGAAATGTGCTGTCTTTAAAATTGTAGTCAATTTCAATACCTCTGCATTTCTATCTGAGCAAACATTGTAAAGTTACACAAATTCTGATTGAGAATCCTTGGATATTCTGTAACTGTTGCTACATGTTGCATCTTGCTTCAATTGGAATCACATGTTATGTGCCTATTTATTAAGTATTTTTAGTGCCTTAATAAAGATGCATAGGTCTTGGTTATACAATGATTAAAATGGCCTTCCCTGACCTCAAGGACCTTGCAGAGGGAAACAAGGTATACCCAGATAAGTATAAGCTAGTGCCTGAGAGAGACTAAAGAGACCTAGACTTAAGTCTGGGAGGGAGTTAAATTTGGGGAGATAATACTATGAACTGGTAGAATCAGAGAAGGCTTCATGGATGAGATGGTGCATGAGCTGAGTCCTGAAAAAACAAAAAGAATTCTGATAGTTGGAGATTTGGAAGAAAGGAATACATTGTAAGTATAATGGAAAGGCTGCAAAATAAAAGTGCAAAAGCAGAATATAACTTGTTTGAAGAACTTGAATTTCATTTTGATTGTAGTACAGCATATGTGAATTGGAAATATGGAATAACACTGGAAAGATAGATTGGAGTCAGATTATAGAGGTTTTTAAAGGTCAGTGTAGCACCTGCTGCATCCTTTCCTCATTATGACTGGGTTCCAAAAATAGTAATTACAGTTTGAAGATACTTGTGAATCTGTATCTACTTGAAGGTATGGCTACAAGCCCCCATTAGTGTGTTTACTTTTTCTCAGCTATAGGAAATAGTTCAAAGCAAAAACTTATTTTCTTGTTTCGCTGTTTAGAGAAACAGTATTAAGAGAAGTCTCGATAGTACATTCTCCTCATGAAAGAGAGAAACACACACACACACACACACACACACACACACACATATTCTCCCACAAATGTATACAGTATCCCTGAAGAAATTGTTTTTCATGACCTCATATTTGGGGATTTGGGGGGAAAATATTGGAGTAGTTTGCCATTTCCTTCTCTGGTTCATATTACAGATGAGGAACTTAGGCAAATAAGGTTAAATGAATTCCCCTCACAGCTAGTAAGTGTTTGACACCAGATCTGAACTCTGTGAAGTGAGTTTTTCTGACTCTGGGCCCAGCACTCTCTTCTAGCCATCCAGCTATCCCAAAAGAGACCCTCTTTTAAGTTATGATAATATCCTATATTTAATGAGTGATTAAAAGGATTTGACTCTCCAATAATAAAATTTGTGCATTAGGAAGAATGGTTTTTAAAGAATGGATTGGAATTCTCTTCAAAAAAGTCATGGATAATACATTTTTAGACTTGACTAATGTCTGTTTTTGTGTTTACTTCTTTCTTGCGAGGAGTTTTCTTTTGAAGGGAGGCAAAGAAATTGTCACGCAGAAGGGATGACAATATTTCAAAAAGATCACCAATAAAACTTTTTTAAAAGGATGAATTATAAACTAGAATCAATTAGGAAAATTTTCCACTAGTCCATGCATTAGCTAATGAGAATCTGAACCAGAATAGTGGCAATATGTAAGGGGGAAAGGCAAGAAATTTTTTAAAAAGATTTAGAGATAGTAATAGAAATAACAGAACTTGGCAATTTATTGAATTTGAGAACCCAGGGAAAGAAAGGAATCAGAACTAATATTCTTGTTTGATCCTGAGTGAATGAATACTGTAGTGGTACTATTTAAGAAAGGAGGAGTGGGGAAGTTTGGAAGAAGATTGGTCGGTGGGGGGTGGGGTGGATGAAACTCAGTGTTAGCTATATTGAGTTTAAGGTACTGGGGTATCATCCAGGTGGGATATACAGCAGTGAGTTAAGAAATGAGAATCAAATTCAGAAGAGAGATTGAGGCTAGATATAGATGTCATTTGAGTGAAAAGGAGAAGAAAAAAGGACCTAAGATGGAGCCTTGGCAGATATCCACATTTCCTTAATTGATGGAAGATAAATCAGTGAAATAGACTGAGAGTAGGAGTAATCAGAAAGATAGAAGGACCAAGAGAGAGAAATGTCTTTAAAATACAGGAGAAAAGAGTTATTCAAAAAAAGTGGTCAGAAGTTTTTTATTATTAATGGAATATTAAGGACTTTGAAGACTGAGAATAAGGAGAGAATTTACTAATTATGTGGTTATTGATGGCCTTTGAGAGAGGAGTTTCAAAGAGGCCAGGTTGTAAGCTAACAAGGTGATAAAGAAGTCAAGGCATAGAATATTGACTATTCTTTCTAAGTTAATGGGAAGGAAGCTGCAAATAATAGCATAAGGGGATGGCCTAGGCAAGGGAAGATTAAGAATTTTGATGTTTTTTTAAAGGATCTCTTCTTTTAATGGAGATCAGTCATGTTTTTAAATAGTAGAAGAAAAATTAGAAGAGGGAGGAAAGTCCTAAGTAGAGAGGTTGGCCTTCTTAGAAGTCACTTCATCATCTGAAACTAGAGTAAAGGAGAAGAGAATGGCTGATTATCTATTATTTGAGAGTGGTTTTGAGGTGTGGTGACAGGGAAAGAATCCACAAAAGATGTCCTCAGTTTTCTGAACAATGTAGGATATAGGTCATCTACTAAAAGAAGTGAGGTAAGATTTGAGGATAGCTGTAGAGTAGATATCTTATAGAGTGTGATGAAGGTGCTAATAAAAATGATCAATTAAAATTATTTTAATAAATGATATATGTAATAAGGATACATTTGAGCTTAAATAACATAAATGTTTATTCAATCAAACAGCCTTATGATTTCTTCTAGTACTAGTTAGAAGCTCTGAAGAAATAGGGAAAAGAAGATGATGGGAGTTTTCCTAATATTTCTCTTCTTTATTATCAGACAGATTTGTGGAAGTTAACCTGGTCTGTCATCTGTCCTGGAACACATTTCACCAAAATTCTAAGGAAAGTTAGAACATGATAGTGACTTACAAGACTGAAAGGTATAGTGGTGACAAAACTTCATATTTGGTTTGGGGCCCTCAGAGAGCCCAGGAGTTTCTGAAACAGTAGGTCAAAAGATGGCTAGGGAAGTTGAGCAAAGTTCTACATTGTGACCTATAATTTGAATTAACTCTATTGTCATTGACATATTACACTCCTTTCTTTTTTGCACAAAACATGAGAGAGAAGGGTCAGGAGACCTAGAATAGGTTATAACAGCTGTCTAAGAGCTGAGACTACACTTAGGGTAGTGTATTGTGAATCTGACTTCTCTACTGTGTATGAAAGGTTAAAAATTTCCTAGAGAAAACAACTATCATTGTCACTTGCCAAAGTACTCATAAAATGGCCTGATTGCTAGGAACAAAAAAACAAACCAAACCAAAATAAAATGAACTGAATACCAACAGAAATAAATGTGCCTTACATGTAACTGGATGATCACCAGGAATACTCTTTCATAGACCACCAAGAAGAATAAGTTCCAAGGATCCAAGCCCTGCCACTGACTTTGAGATCATTTCCAAGATCAGGTCATTGCAGTCACTCAACTATAGAAAGGCATCAGAAATTAGGTGAGTGACCAGTCTGTTAGGTGAGCCAGAATCCTAGGTCATTCTAGGTCTTAAGAAAATCCTCTTGCTAGATCTTTGAATTGCACATGAATTATGTAACTCATCTCAACCAAAAAGCTGAGTCTCTGGGCTCAAAGCTATTAAAATAGACCACAAACCAAACCACCTGCAAGAAGCCAATTCAGCAAATGTCCTTATGTGAAATGCAGTAATAAAATATTGAAACTGAGGGTTAAAAACATTTGAAAACCTAACCAGAGCTCACAAATGGCAGTGCCTTGAGGGAAGAAAAGAAGAAAGTATTCCATAAGTCTAAGGATGATGATTTCCAGAGGTACTGAAGCTAAAGACAACCACCATTATATTGAGGGGGGGGATGAGAGGATCCAGGTCTTGTAACATGTATGAATGAGAGGCTTATGTGAATTCATATACTGGAAAAAACTACAGTTACAAACAATTACAGAAATCCAGACAACAGAAATAGACAAGGAATTTATATTGTAATACAGAAGTGGAACTTATTTTCTTTTTCCCCACCAAATATGGGGATGATTGAGTGAGAGGAAGCGAAGTTGACTTTTAGAGACTATTTTTTGGCATCCCACCACATTGTAAATAAAATTCAAAGCAATATATCTTTCCAAAGGAAAAAAAATCTCTGTCATGCAGACGATAGCAGGACAAAATTTATATTATTCTAAGTTGTTATTGAAGTTACACACTAAAGAAGTAATGATAATTTGTCCTCAGAGCAGAAAGCTCCCTTCATCCAGATATTCTTTCAACTAAACTTTACTATTGTGGTGAGAGAGGAAATATTCAGGGCCCTTAGAAACCACTAAGTAGTAATTGGTAGTGACCAGGAACTATAATGTAAGTATGATGATAATAACTCATGAGGATATTAAGAAAGATAACCTAATACCTCAGACAGCGATCATCTTAAGGGAAAGATTCAAATTCAACCTTAAATAATCAGGTCACTTAACTAACTCAGTTAATAATGCATCTCTTTTTCTCTCCCCATCCTTGGTCCATTGGTTATTATGAGATAATGATATAATTTTGAGATTATCAAGAAAAATGAGATAATTGAAAATTGTTTTAGAAACCATAAAATGTTATATACATACTAGTTATTATTACTATATTAGTATCACTATTATTATTATTTCATTTTCTTACCCTATTCTATTTTTTCTCATTTCATCTTCCACATTCACCAACATGAACACTGAATCCAAAGAGTCACATCCAATATCTCAGTTATCCCCAGTTCAGGCAATGCTTTCATTAGAGTCTAAGGGGAGTGATTGCAATAGACCTTCTTTTGTTTCCTACCTGCCCTGTAATATGGAATTCCCATGTTTCTGCTAGAATTCATGCAAAATGGAAAACTTTTGAGTATTGAGGGGTTTTTTGTGATATACTCCTAATCCCCAAGGAAATGAAAAGGAGCTTCAAGTAAAATCAAAGGGATATACAGAATAATAAAAACCAATATATCCCTTGACTCATGTAGTACATGAGCTGGTTGAGCTCCTGAAGAAGCTGGTGCCATCAAGTATATCCTAGGGCATATTTAATGTGTTTCATCATTTCTGAAAATTTTCAGCGGTGGCTTCCAAGGTGTTAGGGGCTTGTTAATACTTTTGGAAAGAGAATTGAGAAAACAACATTATTTTTTTCTCTTGAGGCAGATTTGTTAATCCTAGAAGAATACTATGACCCTAGACTACTTCAGGTATAATTGGAATTCTGAGAGAACTTTTCCCACAGAGAGGAAGGAGATGGCATCACTAATAGTTTGTAACTAGTACAACACATGTTACATGTTAACCTGAAGATGGATTGTATCTGAACACCATATTCTGAAGTTATACAGAGTGGAAACCCTGGTTATGATATTAGGGGCAAACAGCACAACTTAAATTCTTAGTTCTTCACTGTAAATAGCAATTCTAACCAGTACCATAATCCATACTTATGGCAAGCAGCATGAGAATTAAGGGCAGAGAGAGGTGGAGACTTTGAAACTTGGGACCTTTCTATGTGAGAAAAGACCATAGGACACTAGATCCTAAGGGAAGAGATCCCAGTGGTGTTAGAGAAGGAAAATACTCATGCCTAAGAAAGCTCCTCTGGAGTGCAGCCATCAGAAGAAGAGCCCACCATCTGTTCTCATCTTATTTTAACTAATTGGTTCCTATTGAAAGAATCCAAGTATTATCATTGCCATCAAAATTTCAGTGCCCTTTGAGTAAATTCCAGTTCACTGTGCCCTAGTTACAACTTTAGCTTCAACTATTTGATCTGCAACACCCATTTTCAAACATGGTTTTGCTGTTAGGTGGTTTTAAAAAATTTTTACCTTTATATCATTCTTAAATTTAAAGAGTACATGTAGTAAGTAGCAGTAATGGTAATGGTAGTAGTAAAAGTAAGTAGTTGTAGTAGTAGTAATCGAAGAAATTTAGTAGTAGAAGTGTAATTGTAATAATGGTTTAGTAGTAGTAGTAGTAGTAGTAGTAGTAGTAGTAGTAGTAGTAGTAGTAGTAGTAGTAATTGTTGTAGGATTTGACTAAGTCTTCCATCCCAAAGTACATAAGCCCTAGAATTGAAATATTTAAATAAAAAAATTAAAGATTTGATTGGGGGAGGGGAGGAATGAAGAGTGAAGGGTGATAACAGGAAAGAGAAATTTTTAAAAATTGAGACAATAGAAAGGGAAGTAGGAAGAGAGTACAAATAGAAATCAGGTCAAGCACTAGGAAAATACCACATTTTTTTAAGTCTGTCAAAGTATTTTCCAATGTACAATGTATATTCATTTTTGAAAATATTTCCCTCTTGGGTATAGCCAAGAAGTTATTTGTCTCGATGCAATTACACAACCCAATAGTTTGATTTGAGTTTGAATATATTTTTTTCTTGGTGGAAACACAGATTTAAACCTTACTAAAATGCTGGTATGGTGAAAAATGTTTGGAAGGATTTTCATTGTCTTTTAGGTGATCAAGCCTTAAGTATTTTGTTGAGAAACTCAGGAACTTTTATCACAATGCCATTGTCAGAGAAAGCAGGTTTGGCATTAATATATCCATTTGAGTGTTTCCTATAATATGATCCAACCTACTCTGATATTTGGAAATCCACTCAACCAAGTGATGCCTCAACCATACTCTCCCATTTTCTCTGGAAATTTCACATTCACATTTCACATCTAAGTCGATATGACCACAGTTTGTTTTAACATGAAATTTTTACTGTTTAATGTAACAAATACTTTATAAAAGTTTGTTGATTGATTATTAGAGGCAGTTATAGTTGATAACATCTAACCTTGAATGTGTGAAGACCTGGCTTCAGGTTTTGTTTGTGGCTGACTGTGTTACCTGAGAGAAACGATTGAAAAGGATTCCAGGGAAATCTCAAAGCTAGGAAATTACAAAGCTAGTGCCACTTTGCATTAGTTTATGTAAAAACCCTACTCCAAGACAAAATATGGATTTATTTTCTGCTGAGAAAAGAGGATTCATTTTGCTATAGATGATGAGTTAATGCATTTATTTTATAGCTTCTTAGTCTAAGTTCTAAGACTTCCAAGGTTAATATCCCAAATTTACCAGCAAAGTGTTGAAGCCTAAATGAATTTAGGTCAGGATTTAGGTTTACAATCCTAATACTGTTTTATATTCAGTGTTCAAATACCTTTGGGAGGGGAGTGTTATTAAGAGGGCAAATTGAGAGTTATAATTTAATCCAGTCACTATGGATGAGCAATGGTCATTTACAGAATTTCTCTCTGGGGTCCTCCTAGAGCAAAGACTGGGGCTTTTCCCCCAGGGTAATGAAATTTATGGGGTACTTAGAATACTCACAGTTCTTCCGGGCAGAGTAGAAACAAAAACCTTCAGCAGCTGTTAGTTAGGAAGAATGTGTCAAGTGAGAAGCTACCATTAGTAGATTTTCTTTTCCCAGAAGTGATACTTAAGGTTAGTTCTCTTAAACAATCCTGAGGTGCCTTGAAGTTTGTATTGCATTCCCTTGTGCAAAAATTACTGGTTAGCTATTTGGTTGTTCTCATTGAGCAACTCCAAAATAAAGTCCCTAAATAATGTGTTCCAAAAGATGCAATGGAACTAACTTGTATCGACTGGAGAGATGATTGTTAAATTTTCATCATAAACATTTGTGCGTTAGACACTGACAAATGCTACAAATTAGGGCTCTGTTGTTTTCTTGATTTCTAGCTTAAAGCGCTGGAGAAAAATGTTAGTAATAGGAATTAAACTTAAAAACTGCTGTACTATGGTAAGCTGGTTGTTAAACATTTACCACCATGCCACTTCATCTGCCTGACATTCATCATTCAACCATTCCATGTGAAATCAGCCCCTGTTATGTTCTATAAAAGTATATAGTGTTGGCTCACAGTTTGTTCGCATTTCTTTGGTTCTATAGAAAAAAATCATTAAATATGATTGTTCTGCTCTGACCAGCTCTAATAACACAATGAATAAAGCACTTCTTTATTTTGAGGAAAAGAAAAATCATTGTTCTGATTCTCCTCTATCTGTCCCCATTGTCCCATTCCACCTGTCCTGTACTTTCCTGTTCATTATTTCTCTCCTATTCCTCTCCCTCTTCCTCCAAAGGCCAATAGTAAGAGCCCCCCCCCCCCCAAGCATCCTAATATAGTAGGGACAATATTGGACATGGAACTGAGAAGACCTAGGTTTGATTCTCATCTCTGGAACTTGCTACTAGTGTGACCATGGGCACATCCATGTAAACTTTTTGAACCACAGCTTTCTCATCTGTAGAAGGGGATGATAACATTCTATGATAACCACTTATGTCATCAGGTTTCTGAGAAGTTCAAATAAGATGATATATGGAATGCATTTTGGCAGATGTTAAAATCCTATATAAATGTCAGCTATTATTATCAACAAGTTTAGTGTGATCTTGCAGTCAAAGGAGAGATGACAGGAATGGCCCCAACCGCTCCCCAAGAACTTACAGTCTGAGCTAGATGACACCGATCAAGATAACTATGCTGCCTGCACATGTAAGTGAACCTTTAGCTGACACATGAATTACAGAGGGAAATAATGGTACAGTGGAGAGAGAACTCTGAACTTAGAGTCAAAAAGACCTGAGTTCAAATTTGGTATCTGATACTAGCTGTGTAAGCCTGAACAAGTCACTTAACTACTTCAGTTTCTTCATCTATAAAATGGTAATGGTAACAATAACCCCTAACTCCCAGGGTTATTGTGAGGATAAATTAGGTAGCATATGTAAAGCACCCTCCAAACCTTAAAGAATTACGGTTGAAGTTTTTAAGGTTATCATGGTTCTTATTTTTAAACCATGATTGTTATTTTTAATTATTTTAATGTCATGGCATTCTTCCCCTAAATGACCAAGAATATGTCTGGGGGGATGAAGGTAAACAATGAGAATTTTATGTTCAAATAAGTGGGACCCAAAGAACCCCAGTTTTGCCGAGATTTTCTTATTCGTCTTTGACCATCCAACTTTCTATGCCAAGCTCATTTCCTTTTCATTCCAATAAGATTTTTTTTTCTGGGAATAGAATAAAGCTAACTAAAAACAAAAGGAAAGCAGCATTTAGCCTTCAGCTATATTAACGATACTGGCAATGTATTTTAATTTATTAATGTAGAAGGATTATCCAGGGTTTAGATACAAAATTGAAACTCATTTAAGAAAATTGGACAGACAGTAGTATTAGTAAACAAATAAAATCCAGACTTTTCTACTATACAAGATAAGTTCAGCTGAAGACTAAAAAACCAAACTGATTTGAAGAAGTTTGGGGGTAATTCAGCCTAGACCTAGGAAGATGATACCAACATCTTTCCATTCACTCGAGTTTAAAACCTAGGCATCACCCTCAACTCCAATTCACTCACTCTGTTGCCCAAGTTTGTCATTTTAATTTTTGTAACATAACTTGTTTATTCTCTCCTCTTACACTGCTACCACCCTTGTGTAGGATCTCATCATCTCATGCAGCAGTAGTCATTGGTGGGTGTTCCTACCCTCCTTTTTAAATTGTGACAAGTGTAAGATTGATCATAATCACCGCCTCATTTATTAAACTCTAGTAGCATCCTGTAACCTTCAGGATGAAATATAAAAGCCTTTGCTTGGCTTTTAGAACCCTCCATAACATGGCCCCTTCCTACATTTCTATTTGTCATTCAGATGAGTCCGACTCTTCGTGACCCCATTTGGAGTTTTCTTGGCAAAGATACTGGAGTGGTTTGCCATTTTCTTTATTTTATAACTGAGGAAACTGAGGAAAACAGGGTTATGTGATTTCTCAGGATGTCACAGGTCCAGTACTTTTATCCTCTGCACCACTTAGAAGCCCATTGTGATCATTCATTAGGAGTCATTAGAAGGTGCCTACCCCAGGACTGACTGGAACTATAACTTGGGGCAATTGCTGCAGAGGGGAATATCATCAAGAAAAAACAAAAAACAAAAAGCCAAACCATTCAACTGAGACACAATTGACCTCTGCCACTAATTTCACATGGGGAAGGGGGGGGGTTATTTCCTCATTTTAGATAATAAGGAGGTTGAACTAAATCTGAGGTATGCTGGTAAATGTTTTACAACCAGCTCTTTAGAGTGGAAACTTGCACAGTATACACTTTTAAGTCTATTCTGCTTTGTTAACATTTTCCCATCACTTTCTTAAGGCTATAAAATTAATAAAACAATCAATTAAGTCCTGATTTATATGATTTGCTTATTTAATAAGGTGCCAATGCTTATACTGAAATTTAGCAGTCAGCTTTCCTAAGCAGTGGTCTTTGAACTGTTTGATCTTAAATGGCCCCTTTCAACTCTAATTCTATTGAGCTCTTTACCACTAAATTCCCAAGAATATAAATTGTTGATTGAGTTGTGGATTGCATAGTTCTAGTAAATGAATATCTGGGATGTATCTTGTATTTAGAATAAAAATTAGACCTTTTTGTGTCCTTAGTCTTTAGTTTTCCTAAGGGTACCAATAATTTCCAAAGAATTTCTTTAATAGGCTAATGAAAGAGAATCAAATGTCTGACCAATTGAAAACAGTCTTTTGGAGCCACCAAAATGCTCAAGGCTAAGGATTAAAAACATAGATGTTGGAGCTTTTTTTGTCACTATTAGATATATCTTCTCCTAGGAGTAGATTTTATCTTGTTTTGTGAGATTTCTCTAGACCAGAAAGAAGAGGCAGAGACAGTCACAAAGTGAATATTCACAACCTAGCCTATCCCATCTGTGCCTGCAGTAACCTTGGAAATCTTAAAACCACCTTGATCAGACTATGGATATTTATTTCCAAACTGATTTTGAATGTGGAATTAGACTAGGAATTCTTAATCTTTTTAGCATCAATTTACTCCTTTTCTTTGACAATCTAGTGAAATCTATGGCCCCCTTCCCAGAATATCTGCTGCCCCCTTTCTTAATTGAAGGAAATGATTAATTATAGCTAGATAGTAAGAAAATGAAGATGTATTTTCCCCCCACCAAAGTTCATGGAACTCCTGAAATCTATCTAAACACCTGGGTTAATAATAACTTGCTTTGACTAAGATAAATTGTTCTCACCCCAAGGAAAAACATGCTTGCCTTTTTTTTTTTTTTAACAATTTACAAATTGACTTTTTTAAACGGATGAAAACAAATAGAACAGCAGATATCACATCTATTGTTATTTTTTCTTAAATGCATCTTTTAAGCTACTGTTTCTTAAAGCTTCATGAACATTTACTAAAAATGCTAAATGTTAATCTCTTATTTAGCTACTGCTTTTTTTTTTTTCATTTTCATGAAAAACCAAAAGAAAAGGCTTTGAAGCACTCCGAAGAGATGAATCTGGATTTTATTCTAGGAACTAGTTCTGACTCCTGTGTCTTTCAGACATAAACTAGACATGTTCGGAAGATTGGGGCTTGTGCAGTTCACTGGAGGGTTAACCATAGATAACTTCTTTGCAAAAGCTAATGGATAATCAGAAGCAGTGTTTATTGATCTCTCCAGGGAGTCCCTTTTAGTCTTGACTTCGAAAGATGCTCATACAAATGCAAGTAATTAGCTCCTGAGAAAACTAATTATTTTCTAGCTGGTCTTCTTCCCTCTCTCTGGGGGTCCCTTATTTCTTGACACCATCATTTCCAGTATCCCCTCAGTACCTGAAAGAGCTCTATAGCATTGATTCTGTCTCTGTCAAACTGCATGCTTAATTATAGAGGAGGTGGCTTACTTGGAGCTATGCTTTGAAGATAAGGCAGAGGAGCAGGAGGATTGACTCCCTTTTGCTTTAGGATTCCATTCCACAGATTACTGAAAACTCAAGCCCTGAATAAGAGTAGCCTCTGAGGGCTGGTTTCTGATGTCGCACTAAGCATGATAAGAATGCCATTGACGTCAGCAGAGCCATCATCAGGCAGAATGGCACCCCTGCTCTTGAAACCACACCAAGCAATTGCAGAGCTTTTGAAAATTAAAAGCTGGTGCTGGGGGGAGGGAAAAAAGAACAGGGGGAAGCAGTGGCTCCAACTGAACTCTACATTTTCTGTGTAGTTCCTGTATTTTAAAACATTCATTCTCTCTCTCTCTCTCTCTCTCTCTCTCTCTCTCTCTCTCTCTCTCTCTCTCTCTCTCTCTCTCTCTCTCCCCCTCTCTTTCTCTCCCCTTCCTTCCTATCTATTTCTCTTCCATCTTACCCCCCTCCCTCCCTCTTCTTCTTCCTCTCTTCTTTCCTCCCTCCTATCCTCTTCCACCCTGAAATGTGTTTGGGGAAGAAGCTTAAAAGCTCACACTAGCTTCAAAGGGAAAAGATAATTTAATTTTGCCAAAATATCTGAATTCAGGGAAAATGAACCATACCACCCAGATATTGGACAGAGGCCCTGAGCCACAGGAGAAAATATAAGCCACCGAGAATGAAATTTCTGAGCTAAAAAAGATACATTTTATCTGGGTGTGGGGAGAAATAGATTGTAATTAAAGATACTAAATATGCCAGAAGACCTGCTTGTAAAGGGATCTTCACCCAAAATATCATACTAATTCTCTGTGCCCTCAGAGCAGTTGTTTTAATTGTAAATTCAAATAATAAAGCTAATACTTTGGGGAAGGAAGTACAGTCTATGCTGTGCAGTTGGTCTTAGTTTCACAAACAGAGCCAGATCCAAGAACAACAGCAGCAGTAGTGAGCCAAAAAATCTACCTGGATTGGAAAATTTTGTTGAGGTTAGAGAAAGTTCAAAAACAGTTTTGTAGTATCTGTTGTTCTCTTTTCCACTCATCTTCCTTCTTTCTCTCCAGATACAGTTCTTTCCTTCTTGCCAATATCAGTCTCTTCCAAGTTTTTTGTAAGAGTAACATAGCATTGGTTTGTATTTATGGTGATAAGTGCAGTATAATGTGCTTCACTTTAGAGCAGACACTGACAGGATCCCAATCCCATATGATCATTAAGTAAGCTTGTTTTTGCACATCCATAGTCTTGTTCAAAGATTCTAAACAAAGCCGATTCTGAGGTGTAGAAATCTGAACATGAACATATTCACTCAAATTCTCAAATGTGTTTCACAAGATGAGCAAGCATGGATATATGTGCACATGAAAACAAAATTTGGACAGGAAACATGGATTCAATAAATTGCCTTATATAAAATTTTCAGTTAAAATAACTGATGTCCAAGGAAGGCAACCAGATAAGGGAGATAATAATAATAGATCACATTTTTATAGCCCTGAAAAGTTTGCCAAGTGTTTCCCCACAACCACTCTGTGAATGCAAATATTCTTATTCCCACCTTTGCAAATGAAGAAATGAGGGCTTAGAGAGAGGTTTTGTCTTGCCTACAACTAACAGGTGGAAGGGAAGTTTGAAACCATGTCTTTTTCTACTATTTGATATAAAGGAAAACTAAATAAATCTTCTGTCATATGTACAAGTTATTTTGATAGAATTCTTCTGTAGTGTGTGTTAGTCAATAAGGTCAAGTATGATTTCCAATGGGTTTCTAAGATTGCTTGCAAAAGAAGTGAATAAAGGAAGCAAGGTACATCTGTCATCAATATTTCACCCAATCTTCTGGATAGAAAAACAGGAAGGAAAAATACATTATTTACATTTACATTTTGTTGTGCATTCAAACTGGACATGAGAAAACTGTAAAACTCACATTGATCTATTTTTTGAATTTTCTCTGAACCTCATACAGAACCCTCATTGACTTCAGCGTAAAACTGCTTCTAAAATTTACTCCTGCCACATGTATGTCATATTGCCAATAACTTTCATTTACTTTACTGCTCTTCCCATTGATCAGTTAGCTACATCTATCCATGTATTTGCTTTAATTCTAAAAATCTACCTCTTTCAGCTAGTTTTCCATCTCCTCTTATGTATGCTAAGTCTCCAGAGCATCGTATGACAATCTTAAGCAAATGGGACTCTAGAGACCATTATATGACATTAAAAAATGTAAGACCATTACACTTTCCCCATCAGAGCACTGCTCCCCAGATACCTCCATTTCATTTTTGCCTAGCAATCATTCCAAATTCTTCCCACCTACAAATTCCTTTTGCTAGTGAATTTTATTTGGCATACCAAGGGAGTGCCTCAGCCACAGAGCCTTTTTCATTTGATTAAGCATTCCCTGAGGAGTGCTTTCCCCTTTCTGGCATCAAAATAGAAAGACACATGTTGGAGTGGCCCTAGCTATAGTTTGAAGATTTCATATTTGGAGTGAGTTAGGTATAATAGCATATTTGTAGCAAGAAGTACTATGAGGTTTGATGAAGGGTACAAATTAAGGAGGGAAGGGGAATCACTTGACATAACACACACACACACACACATAATGTATATACATATATATATATGATATATGTCAAGTGATACCGTGGATGTTATGAATAAAGCAACAATTTAGAAAGTAGAAAAGCAAATTATTTTCAAATTAGTTGATTCATTTAAAAGAAGAATTATTATGGATTTGTGGATTCAAGATATCTCTAATCTTTCTTTTCCCCATAGTCTGACCTAATTTAGTAAGGCATAACTAGAAATAAAAGAAAGAATTAAATTATGGGTGCTCATTTAAACATGGTTTAGGCAGCTATGGAAGCAAGGAAGCTACAATGTCCAAGCTATTGCTATCGTGAATTATCCAAAGTAGGGAAATATTGAGGAGGAGTTATAGGCTTTGGTTACCTACAATCAAAATATATTTTTCCCCTTTGAAAAATTGGAGCTACCACTAGGACATATGACATTGCCTATTTCTTAGTACAAAATAACTGACATTGAGGGTCACCTAAGTAATATAGAAGATAAAAAGTTTGACTTGGGATACAGGAAGACTTTAATTTAGGTCAAAGCTTGTCTTGTACACTAGTTATGTGACCCTGAGTAAGACATTTAACCTCTCTAAATATCAATTCCCTTATATGTAAAATGGTTTAAAAACTGTGGCTAGTGAATAATGTGAATCCAAAGATAAAACAGAAACTCACTTGTTTGGATCCTAGAATATCCAAAGATAAGTGTCTAAGTTTTTGGAGAGATGAGGGAAAGGTTTGAAGAAGAAATTTATGATATGACTGGAGTTATTAACCGGGGAGGGGAGGGGAAGGAGGATTAGGCTAGCCTACATAAAACAGATGTCCTTTGAATTGGACTTTAAAGAGTAACTAGATTTTGGGAAAAGATTTTTACAGCAAAAATGCATTATCTTACAACATTAAATGAAGAAAAAGCAACAAATTTATTTAAAGAGTGAATTGACAAGAGGCGACGATTTAAGTTTTTAGTGATTTCAGTAGGAATGAAATGGAGAAATGGAAAACACTGAAATGAATGATCATCAAAGTGCATTTTAAGCCATGAGCTATGATAATTTTTTTTGGCCCAGTTATTTTATTTCATTGCTATAGGTAACTACTTTTGGACATCTTAAGCTGGAGATCTTGTAGGCATGTCCAACTCAACATGTCCAAAACATAACTCATTCTCTTTTCCCTTAAGTTTTCCCCCTTTTCCTAACTTTCCTATTATTATCAACATTCTACCCACACCTTCATTCTTCCAGTCTCAAAATCTCATTATGATTCTCAAACTCCTCACTCTTATACAGAGCATTCATTCCATTGTCAAATATTGCCATTTTTAATCTTAAACATCTCTTGTATATATCCTTTTCTTCACTGACACAACTATCAATCCTAGTTCAAGCTCCCTTCACTATCCTTTTAGACTATTACAAAAACCTTTTCTTTGGGTCTCCCTGTCATAAATCTCTTTCCTTTCCAAATCAACCTACACAACTACCAAAGTTATTTCACTATTATTCATGTCCTTATACCCCTTGCTACTTAACAAACCAATATTTTCCTATTATTTACAGTCTCATGTTTTGTGTTTAGTACTTTCATGAACTTTGTGTCTCCTTACTATTTTCCCAGTTTTCTTATATTTTATTCAGCTCCATGACCCTCTTTCTGCTCTTCACATGTAATAGTCCATCAGTCATCTCTGGACCTTAGCACTGACTTTCCTCATGCTTAGAATCTTCTGCTTCACCTCTGTCTCAGTTTACCTGACTTCCTTCAAGACTGACCTCAAACAACACTCTTTTAGAAGAGCTTTTCCTTCTGTGACCCTCTTTCCCCCTCAAACACTTGGTAGCTAATGTCTTCTGATCTGAGACATATATTCCACCTTATGTAATTAATTATTGTCAGGTTTTTCCCCTTCATTGAAATGTGAAGGATTCTTAAGGATGTGGACCATGTTTTAATTTTTCTTTGTATACCTAGCACTTATCATCTTGCCTGGCACATATTAAATATTTGGTTTATTGACTGACAAATTGACATCTAATACCTCCTTCTTCTAAACATGCAAATAAGCAACTCATCTTTAACTTGAGTCTTAGAAACCTGTCTAGTAATTGAGAAATTTTCTATATGATTTGACATCCAATAATCAAGTAATAAGCCAATTGGCAAGCTAGGCAACAGCAACAACATAACAAAAACTTCACTGGTCTATAATTGAAACTTCTCCAGATTGGGAGGACCTGACAAGTCATGTTATTTATTTGTTCAGTGTTTAAAGAACCCAGTTTTATCAACCCTGAATGATGAGATATTGAACCAGGACTTTAGTAGACCTTGTACATAGTAGCTATTCTACAAATATTTATTGAATTACATTTAATTAATGGAAAAATAAAAGAAGGGAATTAGAGGATAAAAGAGAAAGAAGGGGAAGGAATAAGCATTTATTTATAGAGTGCTACTGTGTACCTGGCAATACATTAAAAATACTTCACAAATATCTCATGAAGTAAAATGCCCTCAAATAAAATAGCTGTAGGGCAAAGGATTAAATGGGAAATTGTTACTTTATTAGACCCAGTTAATTTTTTTAACTAGTAGAATTATGAAGACAAAAGAATTCTAAGATATTCCATTTTAAAATGCATATGATAGGTTTATAGATAGATATAGATAGATCTGTAAGTGAATTTTATTTTACAGTTATTTAACATCTATATAACTGCCAGTATTGTTAACTATGTAGATAATGAACACAAAATAAGATGATTGTAGTCTCTGTGTCCTTAAGAAAAATGTAGTCTTGTGTTCTTTAATCATTTTGGATAGTGAAAAGAGCCTGTACTTGGATTGAACTCAAGCCTGGCACTGCTTGCTGCTGGTGAGCTTGACCAGTTCATTTAGATTTTCTATAAAATGAGAGACAATCCTGTGAGTTTAATAGCCTTTAGGGTTTCTGGGAAGATTAAATGAGATTATGTATATGAAGTGTATTTTGAAATATAAAACTTTATATTTATGCAGTGAATTGACTGCTGGACCCGGAATCAAGAAGAACTGAGTTTAAATCCTGTCTCAGACTCTGGTTGTGATTCCCTTGATAAGTCAGTTGGATCTTTGCTTTGCTTTCCTCATTTGTAAAATGGAATAATAGCAACTCTTCCCAAGGTTGTTGTGAGAATCAAATGAGATATTTGCAAAGTTCTTTTGCAAATCTTAAAATACTATATAAATATTAGCTGTTGTTATGGGCAATTTACGTTTGCAGGTGTTTTAAATAAAGTTTCTTTTTGTCACAAGTTTCATACAGGATTTATCTTTTAATCTCCCTACTACTTCCTTTATCACTTTCAAACTTGTTCCCTTAAAGAAAATAAATGTAGTAGAATAAAATGCGTTTCAAGGTATTTCATCTTCTTAAGAATTGTTATCCCATTTTGAAATAGAGTTTTATTTGATCACATCATCTATATGTGTAGCACATTTTCTCTTCTACCATTTAATCTCAAAGGGGCAAGCTGCTGGATGAATTTTGTCATAGTATCCATGGATCAGAATTACTAAGTTTTTAGCAGTATTCATTGTTTTCTGTATGGTTATCATTAGGATAATTATACTGTTCAAAAAGTAGAAGCAAGTTTGAACAAGAATCCAGTGAATTTGTGCTGGATGAACTCTCCAGAAAATTCAAGTTAAAAGACTTGGGGGCCCAAATTATCTTTTTTTTTTTTTTTTTAGTTTTTTTGCAAGGCAAATGGGGTTAAGTGGCTTGCCCAAGGCCACACAGCTAGGTAATTATTAAGTGTCTGAGACTGGATTTGAACTCAGGTACTCCTGACTCCAGGACTTGTGCTCTATCCACTGTGCCACCTAGCTACCCCCAAATTATTTTAATCACTGGCACAACTCTCATAGGCCCAACCTATATACTTATAATAGTGACACTAACTTTTCTCTGTAGTCTTGACACATGAAAATTAGGCTCAAATGTATCAGACTTAAAATTAATCAATGTTTATTGATGTGCTAAATGTCATTTGCCAGAGATTTTAGTCAATCCTCACAAAAATTCACTTTTATCAATGTAGTGATGCCTAAATACTCTTTGAACTTATACTTGAAGGGATGAGGTAGTAAAACTTTGTGGATAATCTTGGAGTTTAACAATACCTTGACTTGACATAGCTTACTATAGCTAGCAAAATGGCTTCATGTGTGTCATCACATTTGACCCACCCACAATTCTACAAGGTAGAAATTTATAGAAATTTATAGAAAAAGAGACTCAAGTAAAGTAACTTGTCCATTAAAGGCTATATGGCAGGATGTAAGGATCTATTCTTGAAGTCATAAGGAAGACCTGAGTTCAATTCCTGGACCTGGTAGTTGTCAGTTATGTGACTTTAGTAAAGTCATTGTAGTCTCAGTACTTTGGTTTCTTCCACATAAAAAGGAAGAGATTATATTCTATCTCTTTTGTAGAGCTAATATTTTTTTTTATTTTGAAGAGGAGATCAGAAAACCCAGGACTTAACTGACTCAGCTCAGTGCTTTTCCTGTGATGATTTTTTTTCTGCACATTTATTTATTTTATTTTTAAGTTATGGAATAAAACAACATTTTTATAATATAGAATGATAAAACATTGCATATAAAATTGCAAATCTATTATACACAACTTGGAATCCTTTGAAATATATAATAAAAATTATCATGGAAACCTTTTTTTTTCCCCTTTCCAATTCCCCTTCCCTCACTACACTGTAGAGGACTACTGTTAGAAACAAATATGTTTATCAAATTCCATATCTAAAGTGTGGGTATATAAAATCATTCTATACACAATTCTATTTACCAGTTTTTTCCTCTGGATACAGATAGTTTTTCTTCATATTTCCTTTGTCATTATTTTAGATATTTATAGCATTCAGATTGATTTGGTAGCTGAAAATTGTTCTTAAAACAATATTGCTTTTACTTTATACAACATTCTCTAGGATTAGGTGTCTATAGATCTTAGATTAAGAACCTCTTTTCTATAGAATTAAAGCTCCATGAGGACAAAGACAATTTCATTTGCATCCCGGGTGTCTAGTTCATAGAGTAGGTGGTTAATAAATTGTTGATGGCCTATTGGTTCATTGATCAGTTAATGGAAAAGTGAAAACAGAGAAGAAAGATAACATTCTAAATGAGGAAAATTATATAAGTGAAAGTATGGATATGTGCATAGTAATTTAGGAAATAATAAGTGGACCAGATCAGTTTGTCTGAAATAAAAAATTTGCTTTGGAGAGTAGAGAGAAATTATGTTGTAATAATTGAATAGTGTCATCATATTCCGGGGAGTCTTGAATGTTGGGACTTCTTCCTGTAGATAGTGATGAGCTATGAGAGCTTTGTCAGCAGTGGAGTGACATGTTAAATTCTGAAGGATCTTTCATGGTTTGTATTTGTGGTTCCAATATTTATTCTCTATTTCTATTATAATCTATATAATAATATATATCTTTAAATATATAATATCTATATTATTATAAAGAATAGTGAACTTCTTATGTATAGTTCTAATCATGTCTATTCAGATATTCAATGGATGCTAAATTTTTATCTCTTCAGTAGCATATTATTTTACAGTCTGTAATAAAATTACATAATCTAACCTGCTTTGGATACCTTCAGAATAACTCTTCTGTAATTTCTGATGACAGTGCCTTAATCCTGAATTGCTATCATAAATCCCTCTGTTTCTATGCACAAGGAAACAAATTCAGCCATTTTTTTTAGTCCACTTTCTTGAATTCATGTGAATGTAACCCTTGAAACTGATTATTTTTCTACTACTACATCTTAACCATTTTATAACTTCTTTTCAGAGAGGAACCACTTTCAGTTATGCTCATATCTGGCCACATAGTTCTCACTTGTTTGGAGTTTTTACAGTTTCTTTATGAAATAAAGTAATTTTTGTCCATTTTTAATTTTCTTTTTGGAAAGGAAGTGTTAATCTTTCTGAAATTGCTGTGGGTTTGTTAAGCCTTGCAGTTCATCATTACCATTGTATGAGTTTTTATTTGAACTCTTAAATCTATCTCTTTTTCACTTTTCTAAAAATATATGTTCCTACTGGTATTGCATAGACTTTAATGACTTTAAAATGTTCTTTTCACATTCCCCATGATTTGAAGATGCCTGTCAGTTTTTCTTTTTCTCTATTTTAAACATTCTTAACTCCAACTTTCTCCATGATAGCGTTATGGTGATTATCTTTTGCTACAGAATGAAGTGTTGTCTTTACCCAATTTGACCTCTGGATTCAAATTTTAAAGTCATCAGTTTCTCTTCCTCCTTGTTGTACATTAAAAATTTAACCACTTATTAAGTTCAAGTGGCATTTTGATATCTTAGAAAAAGGTTTCTATTAGATAACATCCTTTCCATAGGGGCTGTGTAACTTGATGAATCAGATATATATATATATATATATATTAAATGTTTAATACAATAAAATTTGGTAATATTTAATACAATAAAATTTGATAATGTTTGGGCAATATTTCTTCTATGATTTAAAAGGGGAATGATTATAGATTTAATTAAAGCTAGGTAGAATCATATAAGATTTCATCTATGTTCTTGGAAGAAAACCACATTTTATATCAGTTGTTCTTGATGCTATTGTGTGGAGTAGCATTTTTCAATAGAGAATAATTTTTGAGTGAATGTAAATATGTTAGCATTCTCACTATACTTGGATTTTAATATATGTATACATACATTTATATATACAGTACATGAATAAGCAATGACTGTGGAACTGCTGTTTTTGTACTAATAAAGAAATGTCATGAAAATATTATGGTGCTTTGAATTGTCTTGTTTTCTATAAAGTATATAAACATGTAATTTACTTTTATTGGGAGAACCAAAGGTATTCTCAACTTTTGGTAATAAATACGATGACTTCTTTTAAGAAAGATGAGATCAGGTTTGAATCAGAAAGGAAACTAGAGAAGTGCTTTACAAGCAGTTTCTACACTGCTGTAAATAAAGTATTTGAACCAATAATCATGGATCTTATCCAAAACTGTGACTTTCCACTTTTGCAGAAAAGTGAAGAGAAAAGACATCATCTTGTCTATATAAACAGTAAGAAATTTTCCACATCTTCTTTTGCAGGTTCTCTATTTTCTTGGTTTCTCAAGATTCTCTTACATAATGTTTGATTGATGTTGTTTGTTTTGTTCTTTGAGCTGCTTTGTCTTCTTATTTTACCTTAACTTTTGGAGTCCTGCTTTTAGTTATTAAGAAAATTAAGAATTTCATAATCCTATGTTTTCTGAATAGCAAAAGTACATTTTAAAAACATGAATGTCTGTAGTCTTTTTCATGTGGATTAATGATTTTCTGCTTTAATAGTTATCACTCTCCTCACAGAACATTTAGTTCTGATTTGTTCCAACATATCTTGCTTTCTTTCTGTTTTTTTTTGGGGGGAGGGGTTTTAACAAGGCAATGGGGTTAGGTGACTTGCTCATGGACACACCATATCTTGCTTCCTTGTAGCATGAGAACCTAAAGCTACTCCTTCTGCTGTCCTCTTAATCAAACTATTCATCATGGCAAATCTGAATAGGCTCATTTCCCATGTATTTTAGATTCATGGGAAAAGTTTTAAGATACTTGTAGGATCCCATTGGCTACCTTTTCAAAGATCCTTCCAGGTCTTCACAGTCTTTGAAATAGTCCTGGGCCAGGTAGCATATCCACCATATATCTCTCTTACATTCTCTTAATGTACTATTAAACACACACACACACACACACACACACACACACACACACACACACACACACCCTCACTCTTGCCACTAAGTGCTACAGTGGTTAGAGAGCTGCACCTGAAGCCAGGAAGACTCAACTTCCTGAGTTCAAATCTGGTTTAAGACACTTCCTTGCTGTGTGATCCTGGGCAAGTCACTAAACCTTATTGGTCTCCACAGTAAAGAAGGAAATGGCAAAATACAGCAGTATCTGTGCCAGAAAAACCCCAAATGGAGTCATGAAGAATCAGACATGACTCAAATGACTATAATGTTATGGTCTTTGAGTAGATGTTGTTTTGTCCTCATTGTTGTTATAGACAGTGTGACACAATGGGAAGAATCCAGAATCTAGAGTTCTGTTTTTTTTTTTATTCCTTCCACTAACTTGATTCCTGTGTAATCCTTGGCAAATCACTTAAATTTAGTGTACCTTAGTTTCTTCATCTCTAAAATGAGGCTTGGACCAGAATTTCTTCCTGCTCTAATCTATGAGCCTAAATGTAAATTATCTAATCCCTGATCCTGTGTAAATTATTATTCTTATCATCTTCATCATTATCATCAACAGAAAATTATTTGGAGTAATTGGCTGTTCAGCAGAATTTTTCTTTGTCTTTTGAAGTTTTTCAAAATTGCTGGAAATTTGTCAATGAGTTCTTTATCCTATGATGAGGCCATCTGCTGTGTTCATCCCTGTTGTTTCATTTTTCTTTCCTCCCATGTTTTGTGTTTCCCTTCCCTTATCTCAGTTTTTCCTGCTGGCCATGCTGGCTTTCTAGTCATTCCTCTCTTACATCGTGTACGTGAATACAAGTTCCCATCCAAACATTTGTAGCTGGTATCGCTTTTCACCAGAATTCCTGCTGTCATGTTGTACGTGCTGGGCACCTTCCTTCTTACTCTCTTAAATCATTTTCAAGTGGTGTCTCATAAACACATCTCTTTGTGCCTTAACAATGGCATAGTGTGGCTTCTCTTTATTACAATTAAACTGATATTTATGGAACTCAGATTGAGAAAAGAGAGGTAAAAGCAGGAAATTGAATGTTCATAGATGCACTAAACAGGTTTGTGCACGTTCTTTGTAGTGAGCCTTTTCTAAACCTGTCTCTACAGGTTTTCATAGAGTTGAGTAAAATTCAAGGTTAGCTGAGTTAGAAACCAAAATAATTGGTTTTAAGTCTTACTGTGTAGAATAATTGCACACAGCATCTCCATAAAAAAAATAGCCACAGAATGACTTAATATAATGAAATGATGGAAATACAGAAAATGATGTCTTCTTTCCTAACTGGCTTAGATTTTTCTAGGGGGTAATTATACATACAAGGCCACTTAAACCCTTTGGATTTCCCTTACCCCCCCATACCAGAAAGTCCATGCAGTACAACCCCCTCAACTATCTAGGCTGAGATAAGAACAAATCAGTAACAAACTTGGGCAGAGTTCTCAATTTCTTACCACTGAATATATATGTATATGTATATACATATATATATATATATATATATATATATATAATTACAATCTGTTAGTTGTAAGTCTACATACAGCAAATAATAGAGATTGAACATAGGTGCTGTGAGAGAAATTTTAAGCAATGTAGGGTTTTTAATTCTTTTCATTCATGTTGTAATAGAGCTAAATGAAACCAGCAGAATATAAATTCCTTGAGGAAAGAGATTTTCATTTGTCTTTGTAGCTTCAATGCCTAGCAAGTACATAGTAGCTGTTCAGTCATTTCAATCATGTCCAGCTTTTTGTTCAACTCATTTGGGGTTTGTTTTCTTGGCAAAAATATTGATTTGTCATTGTCTTCTTCAACTCGTTTTATGGATAAGAAAACTGAGGCAAAATGTTAATCTGTTGATGGTACTCTAGCAGATTTTTCAGTATGTAACTATTTGGTAAAAGTATATCTCCTATGATAATACCTCCTCTACCTGGAATTATGATTTGTAACAACTTTACCTAACTGTGATATAACTAAGAAACAAGTAAGAAGTTCAAAGGATCTCTAAGAAGCAAAACTACTTGTCTCAAGATCTGCATGCTAAGCTTCATTCACTTAACTCACAAGAAAGCTCCTTAGGTTCTCACTTTAAGCCTCTTCATTCATTTTACTCACATAGTTATAATATGCTTAATGTAATGGAACAAAGCAACCAGTTTCAAAGAAGAAGGTTGGTACCCACCCAGTGGAATCAAGGAAGTTGTCATGGAGAATGTGACATTTGAGTTGAGCTTTAAAAGATGGTAGGAATTCCACAAGTGAGTTGGACAGGAAGAGTATTCTAAGTATATGGAATAGTAAAATAGGGAGCAAAGCATGAAAAAATTCACCATCCTGTGGCTGGCAAGTTCTTTTCTCCTCTTGTCTGAATTCATGTGATTCAGAGTTTTGGGCTGCCTAAACTAAAACTTCACTCTCCCAGTTCTCATTCAGTGATTATATATGCTCATTCCAATTCTTTTCCTTTCCCTTTTTTTGTACCCTCTGAAACTACCATTCGATCATTAACAAGGTTTCTCTTGTCTGTCTTTTTTTCTCCTCATGCCCTTTTCCATTATTTTGCACTCACAGGGACCTGACTTCACCTTAAATCCAGTTCATCCCTGGTCTCTTCTCTCCAGTATTGTATATTTAATCTTTCATGCCCACATTTCACTATGACTTCCAACCTCTTTGCCTTTCCCCAACATTCAACAGCTGCTTCTTCTTTGAAATCCATCCCCACCCCTATCTTATAACTCTAGTAGAGAATAATATGATACACAGAATGAATCTGGGTAACTCTTGGTGTGAGAATTTTCTCCATGATCTTAGATAAGACCTAGGCTATTATCTAAAGCATAAAAAGATGAAATAAATCTATGTAGGGATCAAAGGCATAGGTTGAACTCTGGTTTTAAAAACACCAAACCCAGAATTCTACCCCCTCTGTTGCATGTTTGTGTCTATGTATTATACATATATAGATATAGATATATATGTATTCCAGATACATACATGCACATATATATGTATGAATATATATATATATAAATATTTTCCTATATTCCAGATGAAAATTGATAATATTAAGCACTTTAAGGTATACAAAGTACTATAAATATAAAATCTCATTTGTTCTTCATAACATCCATTAAAATAAACATTTTTTAATGCCAGGCACTATTCTAAGAGTTAGGAATATAGATAAAAGGAAAGATAGTCTGCTTTTGAGGAGCTTACAGTCTTTTGGGCAGGTCAGCACACAAAGGAGGTGGGAAGAAAAAGGACCCTTTGCTGGGGAGCATGATGATGGTGGTGAAGTGTTTGCTGAGTTTCTGAATTTTGATTATGTGGAGTCTTTGAAAGGATTTTTTTGCTCCACTCTCCAGCCATTCAGTCACAGGGCAGATGAGTTGTGAGCACCAAAGCTAGAGCAGACTCCTGCTCTATGATGAATTTCCTGATAATGAATTTCTGTTTTTTCAGTTTTGATGGGAGGTTTGATGGTGGAGAGGGATACAAAGTATGCAAAAAATCTCTGAAATTAATTTCATAGATTTTAATAACCCCATTACGCACATGAGGAAACTAAATTTGAGAGAAACTAAGCGACATAGTTATTATATAAGTTAATAAATCTCTCACTTGGGATTTGAGATCTTCCTTCCTCTATCTCCCTCCTTCCTTTTGGGGTTCACTGCCTGGCTGTCAATATTCTTGTTGCCCTGATCCTTGCCCTTAAATTTCAGGAAGCTTAGGTCCTGGGGCTTCCTACAAACTAATTTCAACTTCTCTTCAGTTAGTATCTAATTGAGTAAAACCCTTCTACCTTTCATGATAGGGCAGAATCCTGAGAATCTTAAAGTAACCTATGTCAACCTTAGCTCTATCTTCTTCTTTCTTTCCCCATATAGCAACCCTACTGTATCACTCACTCCTCCTGTCCCATGGTTCAGAGTGAGGGCTAGTGAAAGATTTATAAATGTGTGAAAAGAGATTGATGTACAACCTTCCCTTCCCAAACACACATATACACATACATCTAGGACAGAAAATAGTCTCCATTTTTGTTGACATAAGAATTCCCAAGCTGACCTACCTTAGTTTCAGCTACAACTCTTTCCCTCCTCAGATGATTGTATAATTACACACATACACACACATGTATATATATACACATATACATGTGTGTGCACACACACATATATGTAGTATTCCTTTCCCAATTGTTTTTATTTTTGTATCCCCATTAGCTAAAACTTTGCCAGGCACTAGTAGGCACATAGTGTTTATTGAGCTGAATTGAGGGTGGCCATGATCTAAGTGACTTTCTGGTGAATTAAAGAATGCTAAGCAGCTTTCTAACATATCCCTATGAACCAGAAAAACTCTCTCTACAAGGAGGAGCTCACATTTTGTTGACCACTTTGTAGATTCAAATTCACTCTTCTAAAGAGTCACAGGCTAAAAGGAAGTAAATTAAAACTCATGCAGGAACTATTCCCAGTGAAACCATGGAGTAAGCCACGAGGGGAAATGATTGAAACCTCATGGCTTAGTCATCACTAACTGGTTTGGATGGAGCACCAGGAGATTGGAGGGAAGGAGATGAAGGAATAACAGCAACAAATTGGCACTGAGGAGAAACTGGAGAAAGCTGTGTTGATGGTCAAAACATGGAAATTAAGCCTATTTCCTAAACCTCTTCCATTTCTCCTGTTCCCATAAGAAATGTCATTGAAGCTAACTTTGCTTTTCATATAGTCTAGATCTATCGTTTAATTTATGAATGAATTTATTCCTGGTTTTATTTCTCCATAGTATACAGTCAAAGTTGTGATGATTGTCCTTTCACGCCAAAAGTTTTTTTAATTTATTTATTTTCATCCATATGCACATGTATATTTTTAAGTTACAAAATTTCCTTCAACCCTTCCTTCCCACCCTGCTCCTCTCAACAGCAGTCAGGTTAGCATTGTACATACATATTTTGATAAACATGTTTACAGATTAGTAATTTTCAGTATGAGGAATTAGGATTAAGGGAAAGAGAAACATAAGAGATAATTTTTATAAAGTGTTGATCAGATTGTGAAGGGTTGTGTGTGCCTTTGTGTGTGTTTTGTTTTGTTTTTCTTCCTCTAGATTGGGATAATATAATCCATAGCCAGTCTAATACAGTTGTCCTAGCTCTCTGGTCTGCTGAGAGGGCTGTTTCCATCAAGGTTGTTCATCTCATAATATTGTTGATGTATACATTGTTCCCCTTAGTTCCCTTTGCTCAGTATCAGATCCCATAAGTCATTCCATGCTTCTCTAGAGTCCAACCATTTATGATTTTTTTTTAGGGTTTTTTTTTTTGCAAGGCAAACAGGGTTAAGTGGCTTGCCCAAGGCCACACAGCTAGGTAATTATTAAGTGTCTGAGATCAGATTTGAACCCAGGTACTCCTGACTCCAGGGCCGGTGCTTTATCCTCTATGCCACCTAACCGCCCCTCATTTATGATTTCTTATAGAACAATAGTATTCCATAGTTTTCATGTACCATTACTCATTTAGCTATTCCCCAATTGATGAACCTTCCCTCAATTTCCAGTTCTTTGCTACCACAAAAAGAGCTGCTATGAATACTTTGGAATATGTAGGACTTTTCCCTTTTTCTATAATTTCTTCTGTATATAAACCTAGAATTGGAATTGCTGGGTCAAAGGATTTGAATGGTTTTATTGCTCTTTGGGCATAGTTCCACATTGTTCTCCACAAAGGTTGGATCCATTCACAACACCACCAGCAACACATCATTGTCCTAATCTTCCCACAACCTCTCCAACATTGATCATTTTTCCTTTTTCCTCATCTTGGCCAATCTGATGGGTGTGAGATGATACCTTGTTGTTGTTTTAATTTACATTTCTCTAATCAATAATGATTTGGAGCATTTTTTCATATGATTATATATAGCTTTAATTTCTTCATTTGAAAACTGTCCATATCCTTTGACTATTTATCATTGACTTATGACCTTATAAATTTGATGTAATTCTCTATATATTTTAGAAATGAGACCTTTATCAGAACTCCTAGTTGCAAAGTTTATTTCTCAGCCTTCTGCTTCCTTTCTAATTTTGACAGCATTGATTTTATCAGTGCAAAAACTTTTTAATTTAAGATAGTCAAAATCATTCATTTTGCAGTTTATAATGTACTCTAATTTTTGTTTGGTCATAAATTTATACCCTGTCTGGTAGAGTATTTCTTGGTCTATTAATTTATCTATGGTATAGCTCTTTATGTCTAAATCCTATACCCATTTTGACCTTATTTTGGTATAGGGTGTGAGATATGGATCTATGCCTAGTTTTTGCTATACTATTTTCTAGTTTTCCCCACAATTTTTGTCAAAAGTGAATTATTATTCCAGAAGCTAATCTCTTTGGGTTTGGCAAATAGTAGATTACTGCAGTCATTTACTACTGTTTCTTTTGAACTTATCCTAATTACTGATCCATTACTCTATTTCTTTACCAGTACCAGGCAATTTTGATGACTGCAGCTTTAGAGTAGTTTTAGATCTAGTAGAGCTAGACTACCTTCTTTTACATTTTTTTTCATCAGTTCCCTTGCTATTCTTGCCCTTTTGTTGCTCCAGATAAATTTTGTTACTATTTTTTTTAGCTTGGTAAAAATAGTTATTTGGGAGTTTGATTGGTATGGCACTGAATACGTCATTTAATTTGGGTAGAATTGTCATTTTTATTATATTAGCTTAACCTAACCATGAGCAATTGACATTTTTCTAATTCTTTAGATCTGACTTTATTTGGGTGAGAAATACTTTATAGTTGTGATACAATTTCTGGGTTTGTCTTGGGAGGTAGATTGCTAAGTATTTAATTTTGTCTATAGTTATTTTAAATGGAATTTCTCTTTCTATCTCTTGCTCTTGGGCTTTGTCGTCTTTCACACCAAATATTGATATAGGAGGCTCAGTGGCAGTGGCAGGCTATGTGCCTACCACTAGCTTGCCTTAGGCTCTGTAGGAACAGCAAAGTAATCCCAGTACTTAGACAAACAACCCCCTTCCCATTCTGCTTTCTTATTAGGTATTCCCTCTCTTACCAGTCCCTGATAAGACAGAGAATCTAGAATGTTGAAAAGAAGGGAATAAGGCATCATTGCTTCTAGGTTTATCACTGCTACTTATGACCAGTGTGATGGCTTGGCATAGTCTCTCACGGTTTTCAAATGAGAATGAAAGAATCGATTGCAGAGGGATCTTGTATACTTAAAAAAAACTCCCTGGGGTCACCTTCTGATTTAGAAGAAAGGAGATCCCCCCTAGTTTTATAGGGACTGTGTAATGGTTGCCTTGGTGACATGTCTCAGACTACTAGTGAAAAAGTACAGGGCTAAGAAGCAGGAGATATGTTACAATTTCTCTGGGCCTCATTTTCCTCATCTGTACAATGACAGGTTTGAGGATAGGGAACAAGATGGTCCCTAATGTCCCTTCTTCCCAAAAATTTCACTTCATGGACAGTTATCTCTTTTTGTCACATTTTGACTTATTTTCAGGCATTTTTCTACTTGATTCTTCCCACTGATAGGATTTTTAAAGAAAGGAAAAAAGCATCACTTATTTTGAACTATAAAGCAATGAAAAGTATTTCCTGATTGCCTACTCTAGGCCTATCTCAGTATAATACTAGCATTAAGAAATTTTAAAAATACATATTATGGGGACCAAAGCAATTGACAATATAGAGAACAATCCTAACAACTTTCATAATAACAATAGCAACAATAATGACAATGATAACTGGCATTATAGTATTTGTTATGTATATTATAAATTGCTTCTTTATTATTTTAGGTTGGCAAGTGTTGTCATGTATTATCTTATTTGAACCTCATAATATCTTTGTAATAGACAGTACAAGTATTGTTATCCCCATTTTCTGAGGTTCAGAGAAATTATATGACTCATTCACAGTCACCCAGCTAATCAGCTTTAGATGAATACTAGAATCCAGGTCTTCCTGAGTTACTTTAATGGGCATTTTCAGTTATTCATATGTATATATATATATATATATATTATGATAATAAATAGTGAACCTATTTTTACAAGCTTAGGTATACTTTAAGAGGCAGCTTCGAGTAGTTGGTAGGGAACCAGCTTTAAAAGTACAAAAAACCTAGACTCAAGTCCTACCTTTGACCCATACTGGATCTGTGACACTAGGTAAGTCATACAAGTTGCAGGAAAAAAATAATCAGTTTGCATTGATAAAGAATTTACTCTTTGGAAAAATAGTCACAAGTCTTGCCAAGTACTTTCTGAAACACAGTGAAGTTTTGAATAATAAATAATCTAATTTGTCTTTCAAACAAACTAATAAAATGTTCATCAGTTGCTTTTAAAACAATGCAATCATTACTCTGGTCTTCATGCACCAGCTCTGTCTACTTAGCTAACATGCAACTTTCCTTTCTCAAATTATTATATGGATCATGTGACTTCTCTATTGGGTAATCATTGTGTTTTGCAGATTTTAGACATGTGCAGAAATTTTTCTGGTTTTCTTGATACCTCCCTAACTACTTCTGGTTTCTAATATTGACTTCATCTCCACCATCCACTGATTTCATTTGCATATTTTGTGACATTTCTGTGACAGCTTCACCCACCTGTGCTTTCTCAAACCAGGCTAACTAACAACAACATTTCCTTATTTTTCATCTGTCATTTTCAGTACTTCTATATACTGCATCCCAACCTAAGTTTTGATTGTTTCTATTTTATCATCACATCATTATTTCCCTAGTAAGAGTTTCTAGTCAACCTTAGTTACCTCAAAAAATGCACCTTTATGTACCCATGAAATTCCAAGAAATTAGAGATTTTCATTCTTTAGATTTTTAACCCCTGGGTCCAGCATACTATGTGATACATAGTAGAGGCTTATTAAAATTTTGATGATTTATTGATTAAATCATTAAAATGATTTTTCACTTTAAAAAGTACATATTGCTTTTAAAATACTTAGACACAAACAAGTTCAGATCTTTCCATAGCCACTTGAACCACTAACTTGTTGATAAGGATTTCCGCCAATGCTCTATATCAGAAGTGTCCAACCTTTTAGCTCTTTTGGGCCCAGTGCCCAACAAAAATTTGACCTTGAAGGGTCAAATACAGTATTCAGTACCCATTCACACCTATAATGCAGTGTATACCACCAAACAAACACAACAACAAATACAACTGGGCACTTGAATGAACTTGGAGGGCTGCTGGGGTCTGTGGGCCACAAGTTGGATATATCTTCCCTATACATTTAAATTGCATAGTTGTCCAAATAGACAACTGAGGATTAAACTAATTTATTCTATGGTAGTATCTCCCATTTACTATTTCAAAGCAATTTTTCCCTCTTAATAATCAATTTTTTTCTACCAAAGATCCTTATTCCTTAAAACATTTCCAATTAATATAAAAAAAAAATCTGTCACAATATTTGGCTCAAATATATTTCAGGAAAGAATTTCAGCAGGAAATATATTTCAAAGAGGTTATAGACAACAGGAAAAGATGAAGCTATACAAAAATAGTGACATTATTTATAATAGCTAAAAGTGGAAAACAAAACAGAACCATGAATTTAGAATTAGACAGGACCCAAGAAAGTTCATCTATCTTGTCTAATTCCTTCATTTTATAGAGAAGGAAACCCAAATAAGTAATGCAAATTATTCAAGGTCATCCTGATAGTTAATGACATAGTTCAGATTAAAACCATGTCCTGTGACTCCAAGTTCAATATCCCTTCTATTTGATTACATGGTCTTTCCACATGAGCCAAAAAAATGAAGAATGACTGAAATGAATATGGCACATGAATGGAATGGGATATTTAGTAACTTAAGGATAATAAATAATACCACCCACCTTCCAGGCTTGTTGTGGTGTTCAAATGAGATGATATTTGTAAATGCTTTGCATAACTTAAAGTGCTATTTAATGTTAGAGCTAGTGATGATGGTGATGAAGATGTCAAGAATGGTAAATGTGAAAATTAATAGTTTTTTTCATTAAGAGCCAAAATTTCCTGCTTTCTACTTGTGGTTTCTTGTGAGATCACAGCATCCACCCCTGAATGTCATAGAGTGAGAAGTAACCTACTCTAGATACTGACAACAAGGTCTTATTGTGCCTAGGTAACACCTGGGTATAGTCCTTGTCTTTTCCGTTTCCTTTCCTCTACTCCCAGGTCAAGAGTGATGATTTGGGGCTGTATAAGTATCTTTTTAGATTGACAAACTGCTTTTTTCCCAGGGCTTATTTTTTTAGATCAGCTTTAGAGTGGTATGCCAATACATCTTTCTGCATTTTTATTACTGTTATTTTTTTAAAAAATTATTGTAAACTTAACAATCATTAATAAAAACAAAAATTCTGAAGGAAAAGAATGGAAAAATATTATATATAAGAATATGTAGTTGTTATAGTTGTTTTAGAACTTTGATAAGTTTAAGAAAATAGGAACACTATTCTTCCTTCTGTGCTTCTTTTCTGTGAATTTAAAAAAAATGTTTCATTAATGCTTTTAGTGGTTGATCATTACCTACCAATCCACTTTGCCCTCAAACCCAACCCATTCCCATGTCTTATTCCTTATAGCAATTTTGTTTAGGCAAAAGAAAAAAACAGACACTTTGAACATTTCTGAGAAAACATGTGTTTCAATTTCATTATCAATCTTTTGAAGTAATGATTGGTTATTGCTATGGTCAAAATTCTAAGATCTTTCAAAGTTTTTCTCATAATATTAGAGATCATCAGGTAAAGTCTTCTTCTGGTTCTGCTCATTTTGCTCAGCATCTTGTATACCAGCCATTCCATATATTTCTAAAGTTTTGTCCTATTTATCATTTTTCATGATATGATAAAATTCCATTGTATTAATTTACTGCTGTTTGTTCAGCCATTCTCCTTTTGATGGACACCTAACCTTTTTTTTTATTTGCCCTAACAAAAAAGTGTGGTGAAAGTCTTAGATTCCCTCAATCAATGCAGATCAGCAACCATTCTGCATCTGAATTTGTCTAGACTCCTAAGAGGTTAAATATTTGCTAGGCATCACAAGGGGACAGTAAGTACCAGAAGTGGAATTTGAAGTCAAGTCCTCCGAACTCCAAGGCCAGCTCTCTGTCCATTACATCAAGTCATCTCTCACAATACAATTCAATTACAGCCATTGTTAAAACTGAAAAGAAAAATGAACTCCCCTTCTGTAGTTCTTTTTATCTGTCTTTTCCTGCTCTCTCATTGCTGTGTGCATTCCCTTTCCTTCAAACATATACACATATATTTACACACCCATAAAAACACAGTCAGTTTGCTTCTGCCTGCCAAACTTTACAGAATGGCATGTAGCTCATTCCCCTCAGACATATCCAGCTCATAAAAGATAGGCACCCAAATGCGATTTCCAGAGAATTAGTATGGAAAAACTCATAGGGAAAAATCTTGCCCTTTGGGGGTTTTGGTTTTTAACCTTTGAATAATCATAATATGTAGCAATCTAATGAATTTACCTTCATTAGAGAAATATGCGTATGCTTTTTAAAGTTCATTTGTATTTTCTTTTACACAAAATACACTGTGTATAGGAAAGAATGCAATGAGAGTGAAAGCAAGAGGGTTTTGAAAGGTAATACATTCTTCCAAGTTTTTCTCATGAAGAAAAAAATCTCAGTAGCATGATTACACCATAACTGATAATAATGAATAATAATAGCTTTTAAAAATAATAACTGTGTCAAATGCTATATTTAGTACTTTATAATCCTTATCTCATTTGATTTTCACATCAATCCTGGGAAGTAGGTATTATTTTATTCCTATTTTATAGATGAAAACATGGAGTAAACAGAGACTAAGTGACTTGTTCAGGTTCACAGAGCTATGAAGTATCTAAAATTCAGATTTGAACTCAGGTCTTCCTGACTTCAGGCCCAGTCCAATACTTACTGTTCCCCAGCTGAATATTTATGTTAATTTAATTAATTTTCAGAAGAAGCAATAGTATTTTGGTTGATGTTGTACAATTTAGATCATTCCTTCTTAAAAGCTTTCTTGTGGGCAACTAGGTGGTGCAGTGGATAAAGTACCGGCCCTGGAGTCAGGAGTACCTGGGTTCAAATCTGGTCTCAGACACTTAATGATTACCTAGCCGTGTGGCCTTGGGCAAGTCACTTAACCCCGTTTGCCTTGCAAAAGAAAAACCTAAAAAAAAAAGCTTTCTTGTGAAAAAAAACACTCTTTGGATAGCATACAGAAGATTGTTTCGAACTAGGTCCACAACAGAGGCTTTATTCAAACATTTACTCTCAAATTTTACTTACTTTATTGGAAGGTACCAGAAACCTCTACCTTCCCCCAAATTAAAAAAAAATTGGAGGGAGAATTTGATATATAGACTAATAAGATCAGATGTTTTGGTTCCCCCTACTTGTATTCAAAACAGAGAGGAAAAAAAAAAGACAATTTCTATTATCCACACATGAATTATTCATTCATCTCCCCTTTTATTTATATCCAAATTGACCCCAGATTAAAAAGCAAAGAGACCTTATGAGCATAATGGGTATCTAGATGTATTTTACATGTAAATACATTTAAGACATTGAAATGACTAATGATAGCACTTTTAAAAATGTTTCTGTATCTCTCTTTTTTTTAATACTTTTGTAGACTGATCAAGAGTTGGTTGAAGTTAACAATGGAAGCACTAAATATGGAAATAAAATTTAAGAAGATTTAAACCCAACAATCAAAACCCTTAAGCAGTTTTTTTTTTTGCTTTTTCATTTTAAGAAAAAGTTAGTCCTGGTCTCTTCATTTTTGTGTGTACCCCCTCTTCATTTAGAGAAATAAAAGAATTATGAACTAAACATAAATTAATTTGCACCATTATCATAATCTGTAAATGCATTGTATTCCTTTCCCTAAAAGAGCCTGTGCCTTACATTGGAAAACTTGATATTATACTGGAAAATTCCAAAGTCAGAATTTTGCTTTCCTGATTTCTTCTAATAGACATGGTGGTAACACCTTCAAGCCAACTTCATGATGCCTTTCTTTTATTCTACATATTACATACATTGAAAACTTTTTCTCCACACACTTCACTTTCATCTCTAAGGATTTATGGAATTTATGACTTGGTTCATTTGTTGTGGCAAAGTTCCACATGTGAATGATGTTGATTTGGACAGCGAAATGGGAGTATGTGCCAAGAATAATTGGCTTCTACATTGTGGAACCACTCAGAGACTGTGTGTGTCACACTGTGTAATTTGGGTGTGCAGGCTGCCTGTAGTTCAAAGTAGTTTACTCGTCTGCAGTGGCAAGCTGAGTTTCCTGTTGGCTGGGTCTTTGTATGTTTATTAAATAGGCTGGGTGAAGCCTAAGAAACCCATTCATCCATTATGATATTCTCAGAATTTTTCAAATAACATAGAATTTAGCATCATTTTTTTTCCTCTGCTGTTGGGAATAATGTTAATTAGTTCATTCTATTCATCTTCCACATAAACTTCCTCTGACCCTTTGTAAGCCCTGCAAAGAACTTACTGGCCCCACTTTTCAAAAAGTTAAATGGTTTTTGACTCACCACTTAGAAAAAAAATTCTTCCAAATTTGACTCTTCAAGGTTTTTGTTGGTTGTTTTTCGGTAATTTCAGTCATATTCAACTCTTTGTGACCCCTTTGGGGGGTTTTCCTTGGCAAAGATACTGGTGTGGTTTGCCATTTCCTTCTCCAGTTCATTTTACAGATAAGGAAACTGAGGCAAACAGGGTTAAGTAGCTGTCTCAGGATAGATTTGAACTCAGATCTTAGCTACCAGTTGAGTGCTCTATCCACTGTGGCATCTAGCTGCCCCCTTAGATAAATTCCTAAAGATTGCAGCAGTTTAATCTATAGTCTCTGAGATTTGGGAACCTCACCCAGGACATTTCTTAATATCTTTGTTTCAATATTCAATTCTGTTCAGTCACTCAAATTTTATTCAGCCCTTTTGTATCCTGATGATGAAAAGTAGAGAACTGGAGGAATTATCTTCTTAGTTTTTTTTTCCCCTTTTGAATCCTTCAGTTGTTTGAGTATTGAAGGTACATGTGTTTTAGGCTTGAATTATGTATAATAATCTCAGATTTCTACTTACTTCCCTTTACCAAAAGTCAAGGGAACTGATGAATTTCAGTCATTTATAAAGTCATTTATAAAGGAAGGCTTTTTAGCATCAGAATTGTTATGTGTTTTATTTATTTATTTATTTATTTTAAGCCAACAAGAAAGTCAGATGTCCTCCCAACTTAGTGGCCTACAAAAGTTCATACTTAATACTTTGATCAAGTCTAATCTTGTAACTTTCAGTGTTTTTTTTTATCTTTGGTATTAGACATAATCAGTAGGGATAGGAGTTTTCTTACTTGGTTCTAGAATCAATGAATGACAGATTTTCTTACTTCCATTAGCAGTTAGTAAACATGCATTAAGCACCTTCTGTTTTCCAGATACTGTACTAAGTGAACAGAAAAAAAGCAAAAAACAGTTCCTGTATTGGAGAAACTCACAAGTTACTGAAGGGAGACAGGGATTACTTGTAGATAACTGTATACACACAAAATAATGCAAGTTACATTGAGTTAATCCAATGTGGAAAGGAAGTGGAGAGGAGGGATGAATAAATTCATTCCAGGAATGGTGGGCAGCCACTGAAATGCCTGGAGTTAGAAGATGGCATTTCTTCTTCAAGGGAAAGCAAGGAGTCCTGTGTCACTGGATAGGAGTATTTGATAGAGAATAGGTGGAAGAAGACTGAGAGCAGGGGTAGTAGGTGACAAAGTAGATAGAGCACTGATCCTGGAGTCAGGAAGACCTGAATTCACTTGATACTTCCTAACTGTGTGACTCTGGGCAAGTCACCTAACCCCAATTGCCTTGTCAAAGATACGGAAGAAATATTGGGAATGTTGGGGTGAGAGAGAAGGATTCTCTAAAGCATGGGTTCTTAAATTTGTATTTCCATCATCAGTCCTATGCAATTGCAATTGATGGACCTCTTTTCAGAGTTAAGTTTTTAAATGAATAAAATAAAATCTGAAGTATCATAAATAAATCTGATTATGTTGAAATACCAAAATAATTTTCAAGAAGAAAAAGGACATAAACACACACACACACACACACACACACACACACACACACAGGTTCATAGACTGTCTTACAGTAAAGGGATTATTTCTAATTTTTTAATTCTAAATTCAATTTTTACAGAGACCCTATTTGCTACAGATAAAGCGGAAGAGTCAAGAAAAGACTTCCTTTGCTCTCTTTTCCACAAAAACTAGGTGTTGTACTATGGGATAGCACAAAAGAAGATTCAATTCTTGTTCTCAAGGCATTTGGTATTTAATTGAGGATATAGGCCAAGCAAACATGAAACAGAATCTAGAGAATAAAAGGGGGAAAATAATAACTACAAAACTCATGTAGCTTTAAAGACTAAAGGAGTAGTCAGAATGGATTAGGGAGATCTGGGGAATGCATCTTGGAAAAGAGAGTTGATCAAAATGTTGTTTATTATATATGGAAAGCAGAAGAACCAATGTTTTGACAAGTGCAGAAATGCATCACAGCCTAGAACTAGACCATTCAAGCCTAGGCTGAGTAATATGGAGAAATAATTTTTTAAAAATGAATAAATTTTAAGAATGTACTGTAATTCTAGCTTAAAATAATGCAAAAGCTATGGTTCTGGGACACTTCCAAGGAAATTATTTCACAGGTGTGGGGATCCTCTTCACTACTTGATGGCTCATATTCAATAGCTGCTATAGCCAGAAACATTTATCAGTTAGTTTCCAGCCTTCTGTTGTTATGCATTTTCCTAATAAGTTAGTCTGGACTTCAGAAAATAGTCGCTCAGCTCTTATTCTTTCTTCAGAGCCTTCTCCAACATGGTAGAATCTGGTGGAGCTTTTACTCTACTAATAAACAATTATATAAGAATCTAAGGGTCACTTAACACATTTTGAGGAGATCTGAATAGGACCTATTTGGAAGACGACTTCATTGAATGAGGTTTTGTTTTGCTATTATTGTTGCTTTTTTATCTTTTTTACTACAAAATTGATTCTCTGAATCAAGGTTGCAAATGAACAGTAATCCTCTCATAAAAGAAAAATGCACTTGTCTTGTACCAGTTTTTGTAACTTTCTGCCCTTCTGTAAACAGCATCATTTGCTATCATTTTATAGAACTGCAATTTTTCTTTTGTAGAGTGAGCAAGTAGACAGGTACCTGCTTGGAATGAAACAGAGTCAACCTGCAGTGTATGTATTAAAAATACCAATCCTCCCTTGGTAACCTGAAACGGATGCTAGTGTTAAAGAGCACAATTATGACCGTAAAAGTGTGACAAATTGCGTCATCTGACATAGGTAAAAACAAGAGAAGTTACTGGTGATGATAAACCAGATTCAGGTCTCTTGACCTAGATGGAATTTGGTTTGGCATTCGTACTTGTGGTTCTAGGTAGATAAATCATCACTGAATGTGCACTGTATCACCAGTCATTTTGGACCAATTACCGTCAACAAGTTCAACCTTTCCTTGATTGTGGCCAGTTTTTCATTATTTGAAGATGTGCCCCACCTAAACTTTCATTTTTATCAGATCTAATTTTTAAACTGGCAACCATTACATAGTAATTCAGAGTGCCACAAATTGGTTAAATCACTTAATAGGACTTGGATATATGAAAGTACCAACATATAGATACTAAAGAGGTTCTGCTTCTACATCTGATAGAAATTAGAGTAGAGAGAAGAGAAATTTATTGTTTTTCTAGTCGATAAAGTTTTGAGGTATATGGGTATATGTCTGTGTGCACATTTTATTTTTAAGAAATAGGATCAGGGAACAGGAAACACTTGTGATCTTAGGACAGTAGCAAGGTCATGGTTGTCAGTATTTAGTAGGAGGGAAAATAGAGTTCCTCAGAATACCTCCACTTTGATCTCTTTGTTTGTCATTGCAATGTGAAAATCAGGATTACTAGGTCATTCTGCGACTTAAGTTGTTTTTGTGATTTAATTTTGCAGGGAAAGGAAGGAGGTCATTAAAGTGTTTCATTAAAGGGACTGACAAGAGGTTTATAATTGACCTTCCTTGGAAACAGTTCCCATCTGGAAGATTTTATCAGCAGACATTCATCATTGAGGGTTGCCTTGCATGGATTCTTCTCCTTCCATCTCTAAAGCAAATAAATAAGAAATTGGTTCACTGTTGAGTCAAAGAATGAAGAGAAACCAATTTAGCATAAGGAGGCCACCTAGGTGTTGATCAACAAAATTTACACAAAGCAGAGATCATTAATTTTTACATGTTCTTTCTTTAAAAGTGTTTAATTCCTGATTCCATTTACTACAATAGTGTCCCATTAATTGCAAACTGTTTCAGTCTTCAGTGGTTGTACTGTTTTTTGATTGGTTGATTTAGTGGAAAGGTGTCTGTGATCTTCAGCATTAGTGACTGGAGGTTTTAGATTGATAATTACTCCTATGTTGACTCCAAACATTCAGACATTTTTAGTCCAAATTTACATTTTGCTCTTTTCTAGAAATGCAATGACTATTTCCAAATACAGAAAGTCTGCTATTGGTTAAATAATGTGAGACTATTTACTAGTGAAACACAACCACAAAGTCTTGCAATACTGTGGTTATTGACAACCAAGAGACTTGGAAGTCATATGATCATATTTTTTCCTCTGAATCTTATTATCTTTTTTGTCTAGCTTGATTTGGTTTTGCTAACTAACTGATATATGTCAGTAATCATATTTTTCCATAGATGCTATGTTACTTTTCAAAAGCATAAAGATTCTTTATTTTCTTATTACCAACATAGCCTACATAGACCCAGTTTTGCTTTCTTACTAGTCAAGGAATCATCTGTCAGGCCTTTGAAGACATATTTCACAATTTGTTTACACATATGTGTATAATAAATGCATATATACATATATGCATTGCATATGTTGATCCATATATATTCATATGTATATATATCTATGCCTATATACATACATTTATATCTGATCCACTTTAAAACTTTGACTTGTAGTGCAAACTATTGCATAACATTCATCTCCCTTTCACTTTTCTATCTTTCTTTCTTTTATAGTTATGCTAATATCTCTATCCTCTCCATATTGTGATACCCTATAACAAATTTAGTTGAACCACAGGCAATGTTATAACTGAATCAACTAGGTGATAAATCGGATAAAAGACTGGACTCTTGGACTTAGGAAGACCTAATTTTAAAAACAACTTGGAACCTTACTAACTGGGTGACCCTGGGCAAGTTACTAACTCTCTGCCTCAGTTTCTTCAACTATTAAATGATGACAATACTAGCATTTCCAGGATTCTTGTGATGATCAAATGACATATTTTATAAAGTGCTTAGAACAGTGTCTGTCACATAGTAAGCCCATTATAAATGTTAGCTAGTAGTTATAATTATTGTTATATTTTGCTTAGCTAGCCAGTCACAGTGATCTGTCATGCTAATACAGTCATCAAAACCCTTCACTATATTATAGTGGACAGAGCTTGGAGACCAAGATTCTAGTCCTGGCATTGGCAGTGACTTAGATGTCTCTCAAGTTACCTTTCCTTTAAAATGAAGAGGTTGAACCAGATGAAGCTATGGTAACTTCTATCTCTTAATACTCTAAATGTTCTTTGTGACCCACTCATCTTGAAGCCTTCCCAGTCAACCTTCAAGCTAGCTCTTGGTCTTGAACCACATTCCTAAAGCTCAAGGAGTTTCCCAGAACCATGGAGTTTGAATCACAAAGTCACTCCTGAGTCCTTCCTTCTTTCAGCTTGCTTGTGGATGACCCACTGCTTTAATACCTGACCATCCCCCTTATCAAGTTCCTTAAGGATAAGGGCACATCTTATATTCCTTTGTATCCCTCATAATATTTAGAACTATAACTTAACCATAGCAGATTTTCTTTTCAGAAACAACTCTTGACTATTGCTATAGAGCTGACTTTAGAATAAAAGGATCTGGGTTCAAATCTCATATCTGGTATTATCTACATAATCATGAGCAAGGATTTTAATTTCAGTTTCTTCAGTTATATATAGGGTAGGGTAGATAAGTGACTTTTTATATTTCTATATATCATACTAATGAACATATTCAAGAAGTTTGTTTTATTCTCTTTGAAACACTTTTTATTTAGATATTTATTTCTTTTCTTGTAAGGGTAAGGGTAAAGCATTATTGCTTTTCTCTTTTTACAAATTAGTAAAATAAGTAGTATGTTCAAGGAATATATAGTCAAAAACAAATGTGTGGACATTATAAAATGTTCAGCATATTATGTAATGAACTAAAGGAAGAATTTTTCCATCTGCTAATTGGCAGGAACAAACACTAGTGTACTGTTGTGGTGGTAGCAATATTTTTTCCTTTCTTTTTTTCTCTGTTGTCAAGGTTACAGTATTGAGAACTGAAGAGTTCTCAAGTTGTTGAAATGATAAAAGAAAAAATCATTTGACAGATTTTATTTATTATTAATTAATTTACCAGAAATAAGGAGGGTGAATAGTAAAGTTTCAAAATTTTGGTACAAAAGACAAGTTACTTGAAATGCCACCTCTTCCAGGTATTATTTCCTAATCTGTTCTCTGGTGGTATCTCTCATAGATACCATTGCAATCTATGATCAGACTTACCAAGATACTTTTAAAGTTTCAGAAACTACTCTTGCCATGATTATTAACTATTCTTGTCACTGCCTTCTTGGGCAGTTTTATCATGGTCAAACCATAGAACCCAATGCTCTTAGAAGAATTGTCATAATAAATTAGATTAAATAAAATATTTATTGAGTGTTCTCTCTGTGTGTGCTGAACACCATGCTAAACCCTGGGAACAGGAATATAAGTAAAAAAAGAAAAGTATAAAGAAAAATACCTGCCTTCAGGGAGCTTATGTTCCACAGGTGGAAATGCCTGAAGATAGGGGCAGCTAGGTGAGGCAGTGGATAAAGCACCGGCCCTGGAGTCAGGAGTACCTGGGTTCAAATCCTATCTCAGATGCTTAATAATTACCTAGCTGGGTGGCCTTGGGCAAGCTACTTAACCCCATTTGCCTTGCAAAAACCTAAAAAAAAATACCTGAAGATAACATGTAAAAAGGGAGCTAAAAAGCAGGGAGTCAGGGAGTGGAAAGAGTGTTCCCAAGCATGTGCTAAAAGAGTTCCAGTACTCTTCAGGTGGAAGCTCCAAGAGAGAATTCAACTAAAGGACACATTGATAGGGATAAGTTATCTGCAACCTGGGTGGCTTAGTGGTACAGTGATTAGAGTGCCAGGCCTGGAGTCAGGAAGACTTCTCTTCCAGATTTCAAATTTGGCCTCAGATTTGTGTCCTTTGGCAAGCACTTCATCCTATTTGCCTTAGTTTCCTCATCTGTCAAATGAGATGGAAAAGAAAATGATAAACGACTCCTGTGGTTTGCCCAGAAGACCCTAAATGGGGTCATGAAGAGTGGGACAAAACTGAAATGACAATAAAAACCTGCAGCATATACTAGTTCCATTCAGTATCATGGGCTCGAATGAAAAGAATAGGATATGAACTCCTCATGGATCAAGGATGAAACATTAGATAGGACAATTCAAGGGTCACACTGAAGCTTGGAGATACGGAAAGCTCCAGGGAGAGGCCACCGGCACTCTGCATAGATCCTTTATGGAGAATTTATGGCATCAATTAGGTAAGTCACACAGGATAAGACAAAGTCATGGAGAGAGTAGAGTTAAACCTCCATAGATGCAGTGAGCACAGATGAAATCATGTCCTCACTCTAGGACCATGAAAAATGCTTCTATAAATTTATTTCTATTGCTATTATTATTATTCAAAATTCACACTTGTATAATTTATCATTTACAAATACTTTCATTACAATAACCTAAGGGTAGATAATATTTATTATCTCAATTTTAAAGATGAAAAAACTAAGGCTCAAAGAATTTAACTTGCCAATAATCACACAGTGAACAAGTGTTGGAACTGGAATTTGAATCCACAACTCTTGACTCTCTAGTTTCTTATCTGCTTTATCACATTACTCATATACTTGATTTTGATTTTTTCCGTAGATTTACAGTTGTCTCTCCTTTTCGGTAGGGTAGCAGCATTCACAGACAGATTTCAAATGGATGCCTGAAGAAAAAGCAGCTATGATTCCTATGTTCAAACAGATAACAGATGGCCATTTATCTCCACATGGAAACCTCTTCCTTCTGCTGACCCTACCCAGCTAGGAATAGGCTAATTAAAACCAAGTGTTGCCCTGAAAGTTAAAGAGCCAACTAGTAACAAATGATCAGCAGGGAGCTCCTTTCCTCTGTCTATCTTACTAACAGTCATGCTAACTTTAATTGTGCCCTCAGAGCTAGTTAACAGTTTCTTTATTTATTTTGGTTCTCCCCCTTATACTTGCCATTACAATTGTTTGGAATCTTTTCCAAAGACCAATTTTGGAAGATGACCTTTGCACCTGATTTACTGAGCTCCAGACCACCCAACATGAATTTAGGTATCTACTCTTTTTCCAACTCAAAATATCTTTCTCATCTCAAAATATCTTCTGTACACATCTTTTATTTCTTCCTTCCAATCTTTTCCCCCCAAAGATTAATTTCAAAATCTATGTTCTCAACTCATTTCCCATGATTCCCAAGATACTATTCTCTCCATTAACCTACTTGTCACTGAACTTTTCAGCCTCACCCCTGCCTAAAACCACAGGCAGGTCTTTCCAATTTGGAGATGGGAAAGAAATCAACTACAGAACTTTGTAGTATGCTACTGCCTCCCTCAAGCTCCCTTTTCTTTCTTGATCAAGCAGTTTAGACTCAACTATCTTCTTTTTTCTCACTATTCATTTCTGACTTAACCACCTAAAATTAAATTCTTTATTTTTCTTACTTTTATCTTTTCTGAAGTCTTATTCCCCTAACTTGCCTCCTTTACTGTTAACTTTTCTTCCCTACAATTGATCCTTATATATATATATATATATTGCTAAATTACTATTCTGTAGTCATACTTGGGATCATTCCTTCTACTCAAAAACCTTCAGGAGTCTGGTCTCTAAAGGGGGAGCCTAACCGGCTTGGAAAGTTATAGGAATGATGATTGGAGCCATAGAAAAGTAGATTAACTATTTCTAGGAGCATTGATAATATTGATTTGATTCTGGTTACAGAACTGGAAAAGTGGTTGCAAGATACTGGGGAAATTAACTGAAACATAGAGTAGCTGACCTGATAGAGTAAATCACATGTGAGGAACTCACTATTTGGGAGAGGGACCCAGTATCCAAGGCAGGAATTCTAGGAAAGAAACAAATATGTACTTAATGTAGATAGTTATGTGGATTAAACCTGAACATGTATAGTAAGTACTCAATAAATATGTAGGGAGTGGGAAATCTGGGACACTAATACATTGTTAGTGGAGCTGTGAACTCATCCAAACTTTCTGGAGAACAATTTGGAATTACACTCAAAGGGCACTTAAAATTACCATTACTAGGTCTATACCTGAAAAGATTATGGAAAATGGTGAAAACAACACTTGTCCAAAAATATTCATAGCAGCCCTGTTTGTGGCAAGGAATTGGAAACTGAGTAAATGTTCATCATTTGGGGAATGGCTTAATGAATTGTGGTATATGTATGTGATAGAACACTATTGTTCTATTAGAAACCAGGAATAATGGGAATTTAGGAAAGCCTGGAAGGATTTGCATGAACTTATGCCGAGTGAGATGAACAGAACCAGAACATTGTACACCCTAACAGCAACATGGGGGTGATGATCAACCTTAATGGACTTGCTCATTCCATCAGTGCAACAGTAGGGCAGAATTTTGGGCTATCTGTGATGGAGAATACCATCTGTATCCAGAGAAAGAATTGTGGAGTTTGAACAAAGACCAAAGACTGTTACCTTTAATTTAAAAAAAAAAACTGTTATCTTATTATGTAATTTTGCTATCTCTTATACTTTATTTTTTCCCTTAAGGATATGATTTCCCTCTCATCACATTCATCTTAGATTAGTGTATACCATAGAACCAATGGAAAGACTAATAGAATGCCTTCTGTGGGGGCGGGGTGGAGGGAGGGTAGCAAGATTAGGGGGATAATGGAAAAAATCAAAATAAATTAATTAATTTTAAAAAATAAATATTTAGGGAGCAATTATGTAGTCTCTGTGAAAGAAACTAACCTGAACAATGAGCTTATAGAATGATATATTTATACTTGTTCTACTGTAGAGTCTCCTATAGCTGTGTGAAGCATATTGAATAAGGGGTTAGGGTTATATAAAGCAGATTCTACAAGGGCAGTGGGGGAAAGAATCTCATAGGAAAGATGACATAAATATTATCCCAGGGTATTATATTCATAAAATTGAATAGTTCATTTTAAACAAATGAAACTTGCTTATGGATATGCCATAGATATGGATATGCCATAGACTATCTTTCTTGACTTTCTTTGTATTTGTTAGCTTACTTTTACTAGTGCAAAAAAGTAAAATACTTGCAAATTTAAAAGAGTGAGAAGTCTTTTTTTGCTACTTTGCAGAAGTGGTAGACTATGAGTATGATTTATTGTATACACTGTCAGAGTTGGTTGATATGTTCATTAATTTTTCTAAAATAGTTTTTCTCAATTTTTTGTAAATAGGCATGACTTTAAGTAGGAGAGGTACAGTGTAAATGTGCATTCTATATTAGGAAGTGAAGGTGATGTAAAACAAAAGTTATCATTAAAAAACTAATATTAAAGAAAAAAGAGATTAGAGACTTGGTGAAGGTTCTCCAATTCCAGATGTCAGTAAGGTGCATTTCATTGTAACTGGTTAAATAGTTTAACAGATTTGCATTTCACGTATAAATCATCTATGTGAATTCTGTACTCATGATTTTTTTCCAAAGTAAATAGACTTTTCATTGTTTTACAACTGCATCATGATGGAAACTTTATCTGTACTTCTAGGTGGTACAATAGAGCATGGTGCCTAAATTGAGAAGAAGCAGAGCTTGCATCCTTCTTCACACTTACAAGTTGTGTGACACAATCTCAGTTTCCTCATCTATAAAAGTATTAGTAGTTTCTCTAGGCAAAAGAATTTGATTTAGTCCTATATATCTTATAATAGCACAAGGTACCCGTCTATTAAACTTTTAAGTTTTGAAAAGTACTTTCCTCATAGCAATCTTATGAGATTTGTAATACAGGCATTATTCCAATTTTACCCTTGAAGGAATTGAGACTGAGATAAAATGATTTGCCCCGGTTACATATCTAGTAAGCAAATGAGGTAGAATTTGAACTTAGGTCTCTTGACACTTGGTCTTGTGTTCCATTTATTATATATTTTGCCTTTTGTTGACCACCTAATATGGGTATAATTTCCTTCTAACAGCATAGTCTGATTCCTGTGACAGTGAAGAACAAGTTTTGGCAGGTTCAGCCTTGTTAGAAAGACTTCAAGCTACATCTTTTGTGAGACTGTCATTTCATATGCAGACACTGGTATAGCTAAATTCAGGGAAAGAGAATAGCAAGTTGATCATGGAGTGATGATTGGGGGGGGGTTATAGAAGCTCACAGAAGCTGTCTATACATATTGTTGTGATATGTTGTCAGTGAAAGGGGGTACCTTCACAAGTATTGAAATATGGGCATTGTAGTCTGGAGAATACAAAAGCAATATCAATACCCCATGAAAGATGAGAATAGTGGAAAAACACAGGACTGTGATTTATGAGACCTGAATTATTGTCTCAGCTCTTCCTCAAACATGTTATAGGACCATGTATTAAAATGTAAAATGTCAACATCTACTGTGTGACTAATATTAATAATATCAATGTAAACTGCCTTTTTCACCACATGGTTTTGTCTCTTAACCAGATAATCTGCCTTATTGCTGTCTTTTACCAGTTTCAGACTCTCAAATAACATATATATAGATATATCTATATCTATCTATATCTATATCTATATCTATCTATCTATCTATCTATCTATATATATATATATATATATATATATATATATATAGAGAGAGAGAGAGAGAGAGAGAGAGAGAGAGATTTCATGATTCCTACTCAATGACTGAAATGCCATTAGTTTTGGATTGAGGTAAATTGGGTTCAATTCCTGGTTCTGACAGTGACTAGTTGAATGACCTTGGGCAAGTTCCTTTAACTTCTCCAAGTTTCAGTTTCTTCATCTTCATCTCAAAATGGATATAATATTTGTCCTCTATATAGTCCCCAGATTACATACAAGTGTGTAGATTGAAAGTTGAAAAAAGTTGAAAACAAATATGTAAAGCATAGTATTAATAAGTAGCATAATCATTTTATATTAGTCATTTTCTCCTAGAAATAGTTAAATTATCATTGAAAATATATTTGATTTTGATCACTTAAAATCATTAGACTTTTTATAAACAATTACAATCTTAGCTCCTTTTTTTTCACTTGCCTCCTTTTAATGTTTGTCCTACAAATCAGCTTTTAACCAATAACATAAACTCATACTTTGGTAACACTCTTCTTTTTTTATTAAAGATATTACTTGAGTTTTACAATTTTTCTCCCAATCTTACTTCCCTCCCCCCACCTCCCACAGAAAGCAATCTGTCAGTCTTTACTTTGTTTGCATGTTGTACATTGATCCAAACTGAGTGTGATGAGAGAGAAATCATATCCTTAAGGAAGAGACAAGAAGTCTAAGAGGTGACAAGATCAGACAATAAGATATCTGGTTTTTTTCCCCTAAATTAAAGTGAATAGTCCTTGAACTTTATTCAAACTGCACAGATCTTTATCTGGATACAGATGGCATTCTCCTTTGCAGACAGCCCAAAATTGTCCCTGGTTGTTGTAGTGAAGGGATGAGCAAGTCTATCAAGGTTGATCATCACCCCCATGTTGCTGATAGGATGTACAGTGTTTTTCTGGTTCTGCTCATCTTGCTCAGATCAGTTCATGCAAATCCTTCCAGGCTTCCCTGAATTCCCATTCCTCCTGGTTTCTAATAGAACAATAGTGTTCCATCACATACATATACCACAGTTTTTAAGTCATTCCCCAATTGAAGGACATTCACTTAATTTCCAATTTTTGCCACCTCAAACAGGGCTGCTATAAATATTTTTGTACAAGTGATGTTTTTACCCTTTATCATCATCTCTTCAGGGTATAGACCCAGTAGTGGTATTTCTGGGTCAAAGGGTATGCTCATTTTTGTTGCCCTTGGGCGTAATTCCAAATTTCTCTCCAGAAAGGTTGGATGAGTTCACAGCCCTACCAACAGTGTAATAGTGTTCCAGATTTCCCATAACCCTTCCAACAATGATCATTATCCTTTCTGGTCATATTGGCCAGTCTGAGAGGTGTGAGGTGGTACCTCAGAGACGTTTTAATTTGCATTTCTCTAATAATTAATGATTTAGAGCAATTTTTCATAAGGCTATGGAATGCTTTGATCTCCTCATCTGTAAATTGCCTTTGCATATCCTTTGACCATTTGTCGATTGGGGAATGGCTTTTTGTTTTAAAAATATGACTCAAGGAGGCTAGGTGGTGCAGTGGATAAAGCACCAGCCCTGGAGTCAGGAGTACCTGGGTTCAAATCCGGTCTCAAACACTTAATAATTACCTAGCTGTGTGGCATTGGGCAAGCCATTTAACCCTATTTGCCTTGCAAAAAAAATATGACTCAATTTGCTGTATATTTTAGAAATGAGTCCTTTGTCAGAATCATTAGTTGTAAAGATTGTTTCCCAATTTACTACATTTCTTTTGATCTTGGTTACAGTGGTTTTATCTGTGCAAAAGCTTTTTAATTTAATGTAATTGAAATCATCTAGTTGGTTTTTGGTGGTGGTGTTCTCCAACTCTTCCTTAGTCATAAACTGCTCCCCTTTCCCTAGATCTGACAGGTAAACTAGTCCTTGATCTTCTAATTTGCTTATACTATTTTTTTTATGTCTAAATCCTGTAATCATTTGGATCTTATCTTGGTAAAGGGTGTTAGGTGTTGGTCTAATCTGTTTCTTCCATACTAACTTCCAAATGTCCCAGCAGTTTTTATCAAAGAGAGTTTTTATCCCAATAGCTGGACTCTTTGGGTTTATCAAGCAACAGATTACTATAATTGTCTCCTGCTTTTGCATCTATTCTATTCCATTGGTTGACCACTCTGTTTCTTAGCCAATACTAGACAATTTTGATGACTGATGCTTTATAATATAATTTTCGATCAGGTAGGGCTAAGCCCCCTTCTTTTGTACTTTTTTTTCATTAAGTTCCTGGAAATTCTGGTAGCACTCTTCTTAAAAAAATCTTTTATGAAAAATCACTGATGTATTATTATACCCAATTTATGGAAAAGGAAACTGAGGCCCAGAGAGGTTATTTGACTTTCCTAGGTTCACGTATCTAGCGAGAGAACTCAGGTTGTTTTGACACCAAGGCTAGCACTCACTCCCAAAAAATCATCAAGCTCAGGGCAGCTAGGTGGCACAGTGGATAGAGGACAGTCCTTGGAGTCAGGAGGACCTGAGTTCAAATCTAGATTCATAATAATTATCTAGCTGTTCGACCTTTGGCAAGTCACTTAACCCCATTGCCTTGCCAAAAATAATTGTCAAACTCTCTAACTTTACCCCCTCTATTTTCATTTTTCTAATTTCTTGTTTTTGTTGTTTGAACATTTCAGTTATATCTGATTCTTTCTGACCTCATTTGGGGTTTTCTTGGTGAAAATACTAGAGTAGTTGCCATTTCCTTCTCAAGATCATTTTACAGATGAAAAAACAGAGGTGGGTTGACTTTCCCAGGGCCACACGGCTACTAAGAGTCTGAGATTAAATTTGATTTTAGGAGAATGAGTCTTTCTGACTCTAGATCTAGTCCTTCCAGCTAGGGTACCAACCTAGTTGTGCCATCCATTTTTTTTCTTTTCGTTTCAGGTATACAATCTGATAGAAGGAAAAGTAGTCCTGTTTTCCCATTGATTTTCTAGGTGACTCCTTACCCACATTTCTTACTTAAATCAGTTATTTCACTGTTATCTATGAAAACATTTCTACTAGCTCCTGAAGATTCTGAAGCACAAGTGATGAATTATGCCTAGGGGGCATTCAATAAAAATGTGTTGATTTGATTTAATGAATTCAATACCACCATTAGGATTGAATTGATAAAAAAATTAAATTTAAAAAAGAGGGATTGTGTTGATGGGTTGGAGTCATGGAAATGTTCTCCCTTCTATGAGTTAAGACTTCATGATTCTATTTCTTCAGCACACTTAACACAGGAAAAACTAGGGAGCATAATAGAGAATTAGAAGCATGACCTATAGAAATACCATCCTGAGCATGACTCTATAGTGGAGCCTCCTATAGAAACTCACATTGGGAGAGAGATCAGCATGACAGAGAGATGGGAAGAGTGAGAAGACAACTGAATTTTTTGATCATTAAGTGTTCATGAGAAGACTTCTCAGGAAACATGATGGGTGCTGACTGGAATAAAAAGATTTAAGTAGTTTCAGAAACTAGTAAGAAGATTATTGCTTTAAACAACATATCACTAAAGTTGGTATGGGTTAGGTTGGGCAGGTTCTATTTGAGGACACATGGCCTTTGTTTTGTCAGCTAGAGACTGAATGCTTTCCCTAGATATGTGGAAGGAAATGCAAATAATATGACATCCTTTGTGCCAATTTAAAAACCAGAAACAAATAAGAGAGAACTGAGAATAGAACCTTTGACTTGAAAAGTAAAAAGGACACCTTTTTTTATTTCTTATATTCACTTCTACTACTAGTTACACTGCATGATACCTCTGCCTTTACTATTGCAAGTTTTCAGATTAATTTTCTAATCTATTTAAATGTTAACCACTTTAACCACAAGCACACAATAAAAGAAATTCTTACCAGGATAGGATAATCTGTTTGCTGCTGTACTGTAATGGCAATCATAGCTTGAACCCATCTCCCCACAAACATATATACATCTACGCATACTTGTGTATCTAAATATACAGATATATACCTATACATGACTATGCACATATATGCATACATATACCTATATAGACAAATTACTTAACCTTTCTGAGCCTTAATTCACATACCCACACACACACAAACATACTCACACATACACACACATTCACAATTTCGCAGATAGAATATAAATTACTTAAAAGCAAATAGTTTCATTTTTCCCTTGGTATCTCTAGCTCTTACCACAGTATCTGGTATATGGCAATAAATATATGAATGCTTAATAATATTTTTAAATTGCTTATTGATTGAATGATTGAATAATATCTGTAGTATCTACATCAGAGAGTTGTTGTGAGCTCTAATGAATTACATGTAAAATCACTTTGTAGGCATTAACAGCATCCTATAAATTTATTTGAGTAGTATTATAAATCACCCTGTCTATTTAACAAGACATTAAAAAGTTGCAAACAAAAAAAATTAGGGCCATTGACACGGGGTCAGTGCTACACTGATAGACGTGAGATAAGGCTATGATCTTTCATTCCTCTGCTAGTTAACCTCTAGGGGTTAGCCTGACACCTCTAGGATTTAAAACTTTCCAGTCTCACTCCAACTTACCTTTTCTGACTTTTCTCTCTACTTGTTATAGTTTGAAACTGTGAGATTATGAGATTCTTGAGGGTAGGTACTAGCTTCCTTTTATATTAATTGAATCCCTGAAGCTTATCACAGTGCCTGGCCCCTAGTAGGCACTTAATAATGTTGACTGGATTGGATTATTCTCTTCCAATGGTCTATATAGTCAGGTCCTAATAGCATTCCTACTATTCCTCAAACATGAAACTCCATTTCCCATCTTTAAGTCTTGTGTTCTCCATGCCTGAAATGAACTCTCCTTCTCTCTAATCTCTTCAAATCTCTAGTTTCTTGCAGGATTCATCTGGTCTTAGTTTCCCTTTCTGTTTTGTCTTTCCTTCTTCCTCTCTACCAAAATTTACCCTGTATCCATTTGGAATAGACATACATACAAACATCAGTTATGCATGTGGGGGAGTATGCATATGTGTATGAGCATACATAAATATATTTATATATATGCACACATAGATCTATCCACACACATCCAGGTTCCAGCACATTTCTGTTAGAGCATCATTAGTGTTTCATGAATGTGTTGGCAAGAATAGTGATACCATCTGGTCAGTAACAACTTTTTGCCCTTACCAAATGACATTTGTTTCAACTTTAGGGAAGTAATCATATTTATCACCTACCAAATTGAACAAACTGTACACAAATTGTCAAACGCATAACTGTTTATATAATGATTACCAGGTGTTCTCAGGTTCTGTTTGCTATTGCTGAATGATGGTATTAGATTTGTTTTTATTTTTCCTAATTCATTTAAGGGTTTCAGACAATTCAGCTGAGCTTTCCAGAGTATTGATATGCTCAGATGTTGCACAGTGATATACTTAAGCTTAATTGCTTGCACAGGATAAAAACTTGGGGTTTTTCTATTAAGTTTGTAAATGCTCATTCTCAATCTTTAGCCTCCAGGGTTTTTCCGTTAATTTTTCCAGGGGTTCCACTTAGCATCAAAGAAATGTGTAATTTCATCATAGTTCTAAATATCCGCATAAAGTGCACACAGCAATGGAGTACAAAACCATGATATGTAAGAGGAAACTTCAAACATGAGCCAGGGGAGACTATATGATGAAATACAAGAAGCAGATATTGGATTCTCTCCATTCCCTCCAGGTCATTATAGGGGCTTTCATTCAGCAAGATGTTCAATTCAGGGCTGGGATTTCAATGGCCCCTTCTGACTTCAGATCTGACTAATTTCAGAATCGTGCTCTGTTACAATGACTGAAATAGTTTTTAGGAATGTCAGGAAGTGAAGAGAAGTCATGGAAAGGTAGTGAAATGAAGGAGGAATAGCCACTTAGGGAAAGGAGAATGGATATATGAGCTAACGCAATAATGCTAAGAGCAAGCAACTCATAGCAGCTTTTGGTCCCTTGAAATCTACTTTCCAGAGGAAAATTACAAAGCAAACAATAACTCAAAGAACCTAAAATTGGGATGAGGAATCCTTCCCGGGGAGGTCCTACTCTGAAGCATCTTCATGGTCTCTGGAGACCTTGTGTTTTTGAAGGTTATGCCAGCATAGTAAACATTTTGGTAGTTCTTACCAAGGTGAATAAAGGTTAATGTAAATGTAATGATGTAAAAGAGAGCTGAGTTGAGAATCAGGAAGACCTGGTTCAAATCTCTCACATCAAATAATATTAACTTATTAGCTCCATGACCACATACAAGTCATTTAACCTCTCAGCTACAGTTTCTTTTTGTAAAGTGGAAGTGATAATAACTAAGTCACAGGGTCCTCACAGGTAATATATATAAAGAGCTTTATAAACCTGAAGCAGTTAATGGCCCAGTGGATAGAGTACCGGGTCTGGAGTCAGCTAGACCTGAGCTCAAATCCAACCTTAGACACTAACTATATGACCTTGGGCAAGTCACTTCAGCTCTGACAGCTTCAGTTCTTCCATCTGTAAGATGGGAACAATAATAGTACCTACCTTCCAGGATTGTGATGATTAAATGAGGTAATATTTGGAATAGCAGAGTATTGGTATCTAAGGTGCCTAATAAATATTTGTTTCCTGTATCCCCAACTATATAGAAATATCAGTTATTTTCAACTACAAGGACTGTTGGTTAAGTCTGAAGCATCTCATAAGGTTGACAAACAGCTCCTACAGGCCATCTGAAAAAACGTGGAAAGGGGTAGTGATCTCTTGTCACTGAACACACACCCATCTTGGTATTATTGTACACAGATAATTATAAGAAAAACTCTTAGTTAAAAAATGAAAACAGGTTTACATAACTGTTGAATGGATCAATTAGGAGAACCATAATGTAAAGGAAAACAAAATTAAAAGATTTTATGTAGAATTCTCACCAGTATAGTGATCAATTTTGACTTCAATCTCTGTCTGCCTCAGTTTCCTCAACTGTAAAATGAGTATAATAATACCTACCTCTCTGGATTGTTATAAAGATCAAATGTGATCTCTTTAAAGGACTTAGGATAGGACTAGACACATAGGCACTTAAAAATGTCCCCTTCCCTTTCATCTCTCAACAAAGAATTGGTGGGCATAAGCAGAATGAGACATAATTTTCAGGCATGACTAGCTAATATGTGGATTCACTTTGCTTCATTCTACTTTTTTGTTGCAAGAGAGATTTCAGTGGCAGTCAGAGTTTGGAAGAGAGTCATTGTGAAGTGATAGCAATTTTTTAAAAAAATCAATATATAAAATTTCCAAAAATGGGAAGGAAATCTTTAAAATTGACTACTTATTTATCACCTATATATGTCCAATACTGGCCTAAAGAAAGTTAAGAATATTTTAGATACTCTTTGTTTACATAATACCAAAGGGATAGGGAAGGAATTAGACTGATTTCATCATAACTCTTGAATGAAGAAACTCCTTCCATGAATAAGGGTCAGTAATATACATTCCAGGGCAGGTAGATGGCATAGTGGATAGTCAGGAGAATCTGAGTTCAAATTTGACCTCAGACACTTTCCAATTACCTAGCTGTGTGACCTTGGGTAAGTCATTTGACCCCATTGCCTTGTAAAAACAAAATAAAATTTTAAAAAGTAACATACATTCCAAAATATCAATGAAAAATCTGCACTTTTTAGGTATCTTTTCTACAGGTTGCTAAACATACCACGTGAGCAGGTAAGAAAATGCATTGAGTTATAGGAATTCTTTCATTTTTGAAACCATAAAGGCATTTCAAGAATTTTAAATAAAAGGAACTTGACTATGTTTGCCTAAGTTTTGTATTGGGGGGAAAAAAAGCAAAGAAGCTAATTAATAGTTTTGACTACAAATATTCCTTTCTGAGAACAAACTATTTTCTGCTGCCATGAAGCAAATGAAAAAACAGGAAAAAAGAATACAGAATGTAAAAGAGAAAGAGCTCAGTCAATTCAATCTAGAGTTTAATGGAATCTTACCAAGAAATAAATTTGATATTATAAGCTAGGCTAATATGAGATGAGTCATTAGATGCATATACTGTTCAATTACTTTTATTATGTAAAGAAAAATACTTCCTCTCTCCTCCTATCTAGTCCTTTTACTATCAACCTGGACATTCCCATGTTCTTATTTAAAAAGGTTTAAAACCATGGTAGCCCTAGCCCATTATTTGCATATATCGACTGGAGTCCTTGCTCCTCTTTTCTCCACACTTTCTTAATTCTATAACTCCTTGCTCAGAAATCTTCAGACATCCCCTGCTGCCTCTAGCATGAAGTAAAAATTGAACATTCCTATATATTAAACCCTTCACAATTTATATCCATCCTACCTACCTTTCCTGTTACTGTTCTTCACAATCTCATTCCAACCCAGTTGATCTACTAGCAGTTCTCCGAGCTCAGCAATCCATTTACTGTCTCCATCCCCATTTCTTAACATTCTTATTCTTCTTCATCTATCCCAGAAAACATTGAGATATTATTTTTCCTGGGGAAGAATGGTGAAAATTTGCACCATTGCACAACTATGAATCCTTTGCTTTCATCATACATATAGGCAGCATAAATTCCTGAATCTCTTATGCTCTGATGAGACACCCAGTTGCCTAAAACAATGGAAATTTGCTTGGCTAACTGAGCCAAGTAAATCTGACCCTTCTCGTCCTCCTTGGATCCATCTTAATTCTTATTTTTCCTTCCTCACTTCATGTAAAGTGAAACTTGATGATTATTCCTTTAATCTCATTCTTTTCTATATGCTTAGCTACCAGTCTCATTCTGGCCCAAACCATCTATGTGTCTTAACCATCTTCTCTGTTCTATGCCTATTATACAGTCACAGATTTAATAGCAATGAATGTTCTTCATACAACTCCATATTAATTTTATAAGATTGGGCATGAGAGAAATTGTCCTTCAACTAAATAATCAACTTCCCCATCTCCTCACTGCCAATACCCCAACAAAAGTGAAGGGGGGAAGCTTTTAAATTCTATTTGTCTAATGTAGTTACTTTGGTGGAATGTTCAGAATCACCTTAATTAATTCATCATCTGTATGCTGACTCATTGGTGTGTCTGACCAACTACAGTCAATTGAGTGTGCTTTGAAATCACCCATCTTAACATAGAAGGTTATTTATCCCCCCAACACCCTAAATCACTTCAGTATTGCCAAGAGTAGAATCTGGATTAAGCCTAACTAGGGCCATCTGGAAGAGTGAGTCACATGGAGCGCCTTTTGCAATTTATTGGTTATGCCTTCTGTTATGTGTACTGCTCAGGTTCAGATTCATGGGGGAGGAATGGATTTCCCACCAGGAAGAAAAATGAGCTCCCTTTTCCATGGCAAAATCAATAGAGAGAACAGAAGAACTTTCATAATAATTTATCTAGTCATTCATTCATTTATTTTTATTTGGGAATATTGAGGGTGAGAGATGTTGTATAAGGATTAATTGTGGTAAGAGCATTCACTCCCTGTACCAATTTTTGGTTCCTTGAAAAAATAACATCTCAAAGGTCAAAAATGGGAACAGGGAAGCCTCTATGGAAGTCCTGCTCATGGAGACCCTGAATTTTTTAATACAAATTTTGGTTGGTTCTATCAAGAGAAATGGACTTGAAGTAGAAGGCAGCATGGTGTTGTGGATAGAGGGTTGGACTATAAATCAGGAATACCTAGGTTCAAAACTTTCTTCTGGTACTTATTAATTGCAATTCTAGCAAATCACTTAATGTCTCCTAGTTGCAATTTCTACCTCTAAAAATGGAGTTTTGATAACTGTAATCCCTAGGTAATAAGGTCCTCAAAAGTAAAGTGTTTTAGAAATGGAAAGCACTAAAGAAATGTCAGCTTTCTTCAAGTACAGGGACTCTGCTAAGTATGGAGCAGTTCATCATTACAAGATTGACCTTTAGTACAAAGAACTCTTGGAGACTATCTGATCAGGCATAGAAAGATAGTGATCTCTGTCACCAGACACTTGCCTACATTGATGAAATCATGGATTCTTTAAAATTTTAAAGAGATCTCATTAAAGATGTTCAGGGCTTAAGTCAAGCATCAAGATTTTATGTAACCAGCAAGGAAAGATTGGGGAGGCTTCATGGTGAAGGTGACTTTGAATTAGACTTAAAGGGTATCAGTACAATGGAGTATCGCCATGACAAAAAAAAATGCAAATGTGAAGAAAAAAAGAAGTGTGAAGACATAAAATCACCCAAAAAGGGGTCAGCAGAACAGCAGAACAAATATGTGTGTATGTATATATAAAATGTATATATACATACATATACATAATATGGTGACTATGACTACATTTTATTAAATAAATAAGAAATATACCATAAAGATTTGAAAAAGTATACAAATCAAATAAAATACTATGTTTAATGTATATTATTTTTTATTAATTATAATATATGTATTATTTTAAAATCTAAGTAGTTCAGATTGGATATTTCATTTGGCATTCAACTCACAATGACATTGAACTATTTAATTTATAAGAAAAGTTATGATTTTTAAAAATAAAACTTTTTAAATACTAAGTACTTATTATGTATGAGTCTATATTAAGAACTGGGAATATGGGACAGCTAGGTGGTGCAGTGGACAGAGCACTGGCCCTGGAGTCAGGAGTACCTGAGTTCAAATCCAGCCTCAGGCACTTAATAATAACCTAGCTGTGTGACCTTGGGCAAGTCACTTAACTGCACTGACTTACCAAAAAAAAAATTTAAAAAAAAGAACTGGGAATATGAATAAAAATAAAAACATCCTTCCTGTCCTTTAATTCTCATGGAGAAGACAATGGGAAAACAATCATATTGATTCAAGAAATATTCAGAGCAATATGTGAGGTGATCTGGGAAGATCTTGGGTAGGAGATCTTAGGAAGGACCTTTTGAAGATTGTGGGATTTGAACTGAGTCTTGGAGAAAGCCATTTTTAAAATACTGCTTTAAGCACTGAATCTCAAGTCAAAGTAATTGGTTCTAGCAGTAACAAAGATAAAATACAATACATAAATAGATATTTTTCTTCTGGTTGCTAATAAGGAAGATGTGTTAATGATAGAGACAGGGCCTGGGATTTCATTCATATTGAGAACCCCAAAGAGGAAAATTCCTTCAACTGTAACATATACTTTTATAGATGCTTGGGGGCACTCAAAATTTAAGTGACTTGCCCAGGGTCACACAGTCAGTATAAGTCTGAGGCAACACATGAATAAGTCTTGGCTCCAAGTTCAGCTCTCTAGATACTTCAACAGGCTTACTATCTATGTATATCTTATCATACTGAATTTTTTAGAAGCAAAATTTGTTCCCTTGTTAATTTTTATTTTAATCTTACTGAGTTTTAGATTTACTATAACTTGAAAGGGGGTCAAAAGAAATTGGACTTAACAGCAGCAGCAAAAATTTTACAAGCAAAGTTGCTAAATATAATCACAATTGACTAATAAGTATCACTGATAAAGAAGCCTTATTATAGAAATAGAAAAAATGGATCTCTTGTATTCTTCTGAAATGTTTTGGGGTATTACTGTTTGGAGTTATTTCCTTTGAACTGAGAAAGCAAACATAATTTGAAGACATTTATTTATCAAGAGCTTTGTATAGTACCTTGCTTAATAAATAAATGAATGTTCCAGAAATATTTGCTGATTCAATTTAGTCTGAACTTACCTTATAGTATTAGAATATTTGTTTTCATTTTTTTTAAATTTCAAACTTACAAGAAATTCAAACTTAATGGTTTGTTACCTTAATCTGGTATTTCTATTTTGACTTGGTCCTACACCTGTGGAGTAGAAAAAGTTGCAACATCAACTGAGAGTTGCTAAACAACCGCTGTGTGATAAACTGTTAGGGAAAAATAGTTCCTGTCCTCAGTATAATTGGGTAAAATAATTTTTTTCCTCAAATAGTAAATAGATGAAAAAAAGTATCATGTGAGAAAGCCATTAAAATCATATCTCTAGTTTATCCTGGCCCACAACATGAAAATATGATTTTAAGAGACTAACTAGACATTTTTAATAAAGAAAATTGACATTTTCAACATTGTAAACTAGATATGTAGTATTTAATAACTTGTTATAATGTGTCCTGAGTTGAACAAAATATTATCCATATTTCTACTTTCTTCCTTCTAAAATTTCTGACTCTTGTCTATCTTTTAGCTCAGTTGTTGTATAACTTCTTCTCACCTTTAAGCCTGTATACCAGAAACTTTGGTATAAAATTATATCTTTTAGAATAGAATTCAGCATAATCGGACTGCAAGAAGAGTAGAACATTTCTTTCTCAGTATGGTCAATAAACTCTCTTTTCCTAGAATAGAGTTCCAAGTGAAAAGAAGATATAAGAAAAGTCCCTTGGTTTTAAGAGCTAAAAAAAGACCTTTGTAGAAGAGAAAGTCACCTAGCTCAAGCACCTTATTTTAGGAATTAGGAGACCATTCTCCAGGGAAATGAAATGACTTACCCAATTCTGTGGGAGAGGTAAAGCTCAGAAAGTGGCAAATATGTTTTTGGATGTGATCAATGATAGTCATTTGTTTTGCATGACTATACATATCTACTACAAAGGTTTCACTTTTGCTTTTCAATCAGAGGAAGGTAAGGGAAACAAAATAGATTTTTGCCAATTGGAAAAATTAGAGTATTATTTTTTTAAATGACTTGCTCATTTTCACGCTACTAATAATGGCTTTGTTAAAAGTCAAATTAAGATTCTTGCCATTCAAAATTTCTGAAGATCTTCATCTCTATAAAATTTGGACCACAATGCAACAGGAAAATGATTAATGCTACTCTCTTCCCGCTCAGCTTTTAACTCTTCCCCCTTACTTCCTATTCTTTCCCTCAACTCCTCTCAAAGAACTGATTATCTTGACTTTTAACTGAATAATGACTGAAAATAACTGACTGAAAAGGCCAATCTTCTCTGTACCAAATTAAATTTGAGAGAGCAACTAGAATTGTTTTATAGGTTTGTTTGATGATGGATATAAAGCTTAATTACCTGTTCTTCATCTTAAAGTATTCACTAACCTGTACCTCCTCTCTGAAAGTTAGTTGGCTAATTACAGATTGATCCTTTGAATGCAGGCTCAAAGTTTAGTAGCCTGGAGGATAATTTCCTGAAGCAATATAATAAGGAAGTGTAATAGGAACTTTGGTGACTCAGAAAGATGATGTCTAGGGCTGATCCTTTGTATGACTAATGCTTCTCTCTGCTGTAAACAGAAATGACTTGACTAGTACATTGACCAATCACAGTGAGACCTCACTGGCTTGGATATTCAAAGATTCACCTCATCAGAGAATGACCCACCCTTCCACAATGAGGAGATCAATGACACCAAGCTTCTTAAAAACAAAGCAGGAGTTTTCTGCCTGGTCATCACTTTTGAAACTAACTCCAGATGAATTAGTTTTGGCTTGGTTTCCAACAGCATGAGATTTAATCAATTTGTCTGTAAGAGCAGTAAATGAATATCTTGTTAATATATTTGGATTCTATGAACTAATTTAAATCTAATTTAAAATTCAAGACAAAGGGGGTAAGTTTGTTTCTAACGAGCAACTGGACAATGTATCGTCAGAATCTTTGCTTAGATCTTTGCACAGATTTGTAAGACCAGTTGTTTCCCTAGTTATTGCTTTTGTCTCACAGCAAATCTTTGATTGCTTTGATTTTTCTATAGTTAACAAGGATAAAGTTGGCTAGCATATAAAGCCTAAAGCATAACAGTACTGTATTTTTGTATAAAAGCCTTGAGGAAGGTTTGTATCCCAAGAGCCTAGAATAGACTATGGCATTTAATAAATTCTTGTTGAATTAATGCAAGAGTGAATGATAAGTAAAAAAGGAGGAAATTTTTGCATTCATTATGATTATCCTCTTTATTCTGTCTTTCTTTGTGGTCTATAACACTTTCTGCCTCAGATCCTTATTATTTATTTATCTAGGGGCAAAGTCCCTCACTTAACCTCTCTCCATGTCAACTAATTTTTCATAAAATTGTACATACATCACAGAGCTGTTGTGAGAATCAAATAAAAAAGCATGTAAAATGCCATGGAAGTTATTATTGTTATTGTTATTGTATTGTTTTTATCTTGAGACAGAAGGGTTATCTGCAAAAACTGACCTAAAGAATTTATACTTTGTTCCTAGTTTTCAGTTTTAAAAACTGACTGGTTTTAGGCATTTTCTATGTGAGTTTTTAGAGATTTATTCCATAAATCTTGTACACAATGTGCAAGATAACTCATAGATATTGCGGTCCTCAGGACAGGGCTTGTATATGTATATCTATGATCTATATGACTTTATGACCAGATCATTCAACCAACATTTCCTTTTATCATCTATTTTGTGAGTGCTCATGAACACAGAAGATGATTTCTTGGCCTTTAAATAGAGTGCACTTGGAAATACTCATGCCATTTTGACATATCCTCAATAAACTTTTATACTATACATGGCTTCCACCAGAGTGAAGACTGGAGTGGGTTAAGGAAGGATCTCCCTTAAATGACAGCTCATGAAAAGAAACAATACAAAAAAAAATCCCTCCAGTTCTTAATGATATAACAAGAGCAATGTGTGCTGTGACTATTGAATTATAGGAACAAATATGTAAACACTCATATGTTAGAATATGTAAACAAATGGAGTCAAAAGTCTGGTTGAATTAAAAAATTTTAACAAGAAAGCCTGGTATTCTTTGTGACAGAGAAACCACTATTTAGGACCACCAAAACAGCTTCCAGATCTGATTCACTTCCAGATCAGACTAGTAATACAAATCATGTGGAGCATGATTGTTTTTTTTTTAAATCAGATTATTTTCAAGTGTTATTTCTTGAGACTCTTGTGGCAACCTTTAATGAAGTAAAAACCAATCACCCAACTGTCAAATCTTTTAGAATGCATCAATTTAAAAAAAGAATGAATCAACTCCTTGTTGACAGGAATAAGCTGTGGCACTGGACTATTTTGAGATAAGATTTGGTAAGTATATAATGGGTCTGGTGTCACATAAGCTTACCTTAGTTCAGATTCAGTCTCTTATACTTACTAGCTTTATGATCTTGGGTTAGTCATTTAACCCTGTTTGCCTCAGTTTTCTTATCTGTAAAATGAACTAGAGAAGGAAATGGCAAAGCACTTTAGCATCTTTGCCAAGAAAACCTCAAATGGGAACATGAAGATATAGACAGGACTGAAAGGACTGAATACTAACACCAACAATAATGATGATAATGTTGAAGACTTTTATAAGCTTAATATTTCACATGATTTTCAAAGCCATTGATATAATTTTCTTAATCTATATCAAGTTGTTCATGGAATACTGGCTATAGAATTGGAAGGGGCCTTGAAAAAATATAGCTCAAGCTAGGACTGAGAAGGATTAAGTGAATTGTTCAAGTCCACAAAGCTAGTGTCCAAGGGGGAATGTGAACTCAGATTTTTCCTGGCTCTTAAATTCCACTTACTACTCCTGGGGAGTAGTTAGGGAAGTTAACCTGATTAGGTCTCTTTCCTTTCCTACAAACACCTACATTAATATAATTTGGAATCTCAACTATATTTTGAACTTTTGGAAAGAGAGAGAGAAGAGACAGAATGACAGAGAAACCAGAAGTCTTACAAGTACTTGTCCTAACAAGACTGTGTACCAGTAAGTATGCAGAAATTTGATAGATATGAAGAGGAAAGGGATGGTGGTGTAGACTTTTAGTTCCTTTTAACTTTCCTTAAATATCTGGGATAAAAGGAGACAAAGTCAAAAGTGATAATGCTTTGCTGACACAGAGGTAGTCTTTTCTTGTCAATAAATATAGAAATGACATGCATAGACCTGATGCCTAATCCAATTAGATTCAAAGAAGAAATCTAAACAAGATTTTTCTAAATGTTCTTTAAAACATGTGCTACTTTAACATATCGCCTCATTAAATGAAACTAAAACCAACTACAATTATATCCTGGTCATAAAATGATCAAATAAGATGATTGTTATTGATAAAATTAAATGAGGTATCATTACATTTCCCCCCCCAATAGCATTTGATTTTTGTCTCTTTTTCACCCTTATGTGGATAGAGTTAACCAATTTTGACCAAAATTTATCCATTTGTAAGAAGGTAGATTAATCTGCCCCATAAACTCAATTCATGGATGGAAGTATTCAAAGAAGGGGAGAGAGCTTTTATACTTTTTAATGAATTTTACAGTAACCTGGCCTAAAATACAATATAGAAAGCCATAACTGTAATTATTATAAAGTGTAAAGTACATACAACTGTTAGTCAATTCACCATTTGAGTATTTTTTGACTATCAAGAGCCTGTTAAGGGCTGTGGAAAATGTCAGAGAAAACAAAATCTTATTGTGGTAAACTTCCAATTTTTTAAAAAAGGGTTTAAGACATAGTTGTTTGTAAAAGAGAAAAGCTTGTAAATGTAAAACCTTAGAAAGAAAATAACATTAAAGTTGAGCTTGTAAGAAGAGAAGAAAATTTCTAGGATTAACTTCTGATACTCTTTTCACAAATTGAACGTATTTGCCAATATCTTTGTAAGGAAATACTGCAAAGTTGTAACCTGAATTTTTCCTGATTCTCCTACTAATATTAATACTACTAAATTATCTAGCCTCTCTTTGTCCAGAGAGCTTGTTTTCCAGATTGTTATTTTTTTTTCCCTTTGAGGAAGCCTGTCCCTGCCATTTGAACTGTTCTCAGATATTCAGCAGTATTGTTCTATTCAAATTCAGAATTTCCAGATTTAAAATTGTATGTACTTACTTATTCATCTAAAAAATTTGAGAGGACCTTCCAGGAATACCAGTACTAATTGAATTAAGGCATTGGGTGACAATTTATCAAATTACTTGAAATTTTTACTCCCTCCTGAAATCATATAAATAAGAAAAGTCAGAGTATGGTATGCAAAATAAGAAGCTAAATAAACTCTGATATATATGCCATGTGTTCTATTAAAAACATGTCTAGAAACAAATAGCTACCCTGGTTTAGATTCTTCATTAGCCATGTGGACTTCAGCAAAACTCAGTTTAGAGAAAAGTAGGAGTGATTTTTTTTCTCTAGGAAAGTTGAAAGGTGAGTTTAGCTTTGGTCAAGGTCTACTAGGCAGCTGCCTAGATGTTGTGATTTAAGAGGTACCATGAGGCTCCTTTTTTTGTTTTCAATTTTTATTTTCAGTTTCAGATTTTGTCCTTTCTGCCTCTTGCCCCAGACATTGAAAAGACAAGAAATGCAATACCCATTATACTTTGTAAGTCATACAAAACATTCCCCCATCCCCCTAAAAGTAAAGAAAAGTTAAGAAAGAAAAAAAAAACATGCTTTAGTCTGAACTCAGCATTTATCACTTCTCTTTCTAGAGATGTATAGAACTTTTCATTATGAGTCCTTTGGAGTTGTCATATGTCATTGTATCAATTAGCAATCTAATTCTTTCACAATTGGTTATTGTTACAATATTACTCTTGCTGTATACAATGTTCTAGTTCTGCTCACTTCCCTTTACATCAATTCTTGTAAATTTTCTTAGGTTTTCCTGAAATCATCCTTTTCATCATTTCTTTCAGCACAATATCACAATCACATATCACAACTTGTTCAACATCCCCCAAATTAATGGGCATTCTTTCTATTTCTGCTTCTTTGCTACCATAAGAAAGAACTGCTATAAATGCTTTTGTAGATAGTTCCTTTTCCTTTTTCCTCTTATCCCTTTGGGGTACAGAGCTAGTGGTGGTTTTGCTGGGTAAAATTTTGTAGTCCTTTGGACAGAGTTCCAAACTGTTCTTCAGAATGACTGGATAGTTCACAGCTCCACTGACAGTGTATTATTAGTATGTTTGTTTTTCCCCTATCTCCTAGGAGGTTGCTTTTAAGAAAAATTCCATCTGTTACTGATGGATTTACCTGACATTCCTAGCACTAGAATGACTCCTTATGTTTAGGAAGGAAGTAATACATTCAGGAACATTAACCATTCCCCACCATTGCAAAGGAAAAAACAGGGCTTTGAGGAAGCAATTTTCACTTCAAATTTTCCAGGGGAAAAATAAGACAAAAACGAACCTTCTAATTTCAGCCTTGATTGCATTAGGAGTTTGCTCCCTGAAAGTAGGTGAAGTATGTAGAAGAAAGCAGGTTTGTTTCCAAAGTCCCTGCACAGAGTCTCCTAACTCCAGTAGCCATTTAAAGGGACAAAAGAGACAGAAATGTAGCAATGTAGCAATTCAGTGTTAAATGAAGGAATGTATCCTAGGAACTCTCTAACTCCAGGGTTCTCTTGTGTGTAAGACCTAGAATGAGAGCCTATGGGCTTCTTATATCTCTTGACCTTCAGAATTTGAAAGTTACCTGGGATTCATTCTGTCACTAAAGGCTTGCAGCTGGGAAAGAGATGGGTTGTTCATAGCTATTTTATAATCCAGTTATCATCATGTTTTCACATTGGCAATGATTGACTATTTCGTATTTTGTCTTCTCATCCTTGTATCAGTAATCTCACATGAGCTTAAAATATTTTATGCATTTTAACTTTGATTTCCTGGAGGGGAAATGCTGCCCCCACTTTTGTTATAAAATTCATAACATTTAAACAATGGAAATTTTAGACCACTGAGGAAAATATTTGTGAATAGATCATGGCCCCTCAATTGATATCTGAATGGGTAGCTATCTACTTAAGAAGAGTAGCCAGTTTTTTTCCCCACATTCCACTCACCCTATCTGTGTCTTCTATCATCAGCTTAACTCAAGGTTTTATTGGTTTTTTTTGTTCAGACTATTGGGAGGTTATCCAAAATGGACTCATAGCAAGTCACTCCCCTGCTGTGAAAACTTCAGTGACTCCCTCCTGCCATAATAAAAATTTCTAAAGAAAGGCTCTCTGTGATATGACTGTACTTTTTCTCTATAACTATATTTCATGTACTCTTCCACCTGGGCATGACATTACAATTAAACTTGATAAATCACTGTTGTCAGCTTTCATTTAACTTTCCTCATCTTTAAAGACCTTCCTTAGGCTTGGAATGTATTCCCAATCCTAATTCATTCCATTTTCATCCTTTTTCTGTGAAACTCAGTTCTGGAGTTTCTTCTCCCCAAAGTCAGTCCTGAATTCTTCCTTGCCCTCTCCTTCAGGGAGGTTCCAAATCAGTCATTTACAAACTTTACAATTTCCTAAGTCATTTTGTCTTTTTTTTTTCCTTTACAAAAATTCAGTGCCTTGCATATTGTAAAACCTAATAAATCTTTGTTAGATGTGGCTTCTTTTAATTTTATTAAGGCAACTTTTATAAGTTTTGGTGAAAGTAGTTATATAATGACTACTTTATGACTTTCAGTCAAATATTCTTTTAATTTTGTTTATGTTTTGCTAGTCTGATAAGAGTCCAGCAATCTTCAATTTGTTTTTAAATTCATCTTTTCTCACCTGTGAGTTGGGAAGGTCTTACAAGGACAGATATTCCAAGGAACATGATGAATGGACAGGCAGTTAGAAGGGTGATGACTGATGATTATAGTGATTATCACCTTAATGCTTATGGAGTACTCTCCTGAGAACCATTAAATACAAAGTTCTTACCCTTGTGAATTTTATTTCTACATATAGGAAAACATGGAGGCAATTGCGTAAAACTTATATCACAAAAATATTTGCTGAAAACAAGAACTTCATAAATGATTTTCAGTATTTAACACTGTATCTGACACATGATAGGCTTTTAATAAATGTCAATTGATTGATTGATTTGTTTTTAATTGTACTGTCCCCAGATGCTCCATTGTGATTTCTTGTCTCAGAACTTGATGCAATTTCCAAAGCTGACCCATCAAAAACTATTACCTCAAGATCTTTCTATTTAAGTTCCTTCCTAGTTTTTAAGTATATGACATTTCTTTTTTCTCTCTCTTTTTTTTAATCACAAAGATATATCCCTGTGTAAAATGGAAAAAGAAGGAAAAAAACATAGTCTTTTGTTGTTTGAGAATTTAATTAGCACCCTGACTTAATAAGATTTGCATCAATTACCACCTTCATTCAATCCTCCAATTTTCACTCTCTATGTTTATATAGAAAGAGGTGTAATGGACTAGGACTCAGCCATTGCAAGCAGTTCAGAGTTGTCAGCACCTTAGAGAACAGTTTGCTCCTGCAAGTTAATTGACTGTTTGAAGTGAGGTTTTGGTTTAAACCTCTCTGCCACGTGGCCTTTTCTATGTGGATGTGTGTTCCAGGGTAACTTGTAAAGGAGTTGACTGATTTTCATTAAATCTGGTACATTACTATATGGCACAAAGAGATATTTTAAAGGGGATTTATGATTCACCCTGTCATCTCTAAACCAATTGGATTTGGATAAAAGATTGCAAATGGGCACATCCACAGATTTCATTGAACGTTTAAGAGATTTCATTAAAATTAGTATAGGAGCAGAGTGAGAACTGGAGCCAGGCCCAGAGTAAGCAGCTACTCTGGGTACAATACAATGAACACAATGAGGGAAATTTTAAAATGTTATTTTTCATAGAAAAAATTGTTTAGTAAGGTCATAAAATGAAGTTTTCCAAAATGCCTATGTACTTATTTTATGCTGTTAGATTCCATCTATTAGAGGTGGCTAGGTAGCACAGTGGATAAAGCACCAGCCCTGGAGTCAGGAGTACCTGGGTTCAAATGCAGCCTCAGACACTTAATAATTACCTAGCTGTGTGGCCTTGGGCAAACCACTTAACCCCATTGCCTAGCAAAAAAAAAAAAAGATTCCATCTATTATAGTGAGGTGTCAAACCCAAAGCAAGCACAGTAGGGGAAAGGGAGAGGGAAACAATTTTTGAAATGCAGGAAGCAGAGAAGCACAATGTTTAAACCTTGCCTAAAACACAGAACAGCCTCGTCCTAGCTTTCTGAGGTTATTCTAGAAACATGAGGTTGCAATGAATGGAGTTCACAGAAACTGTTGTAATTATATTGTCTTTTTATTAACAAAAATTTACATATCTGACTAGAAGACAAGGTCTTTCTCCATAAGAGATTGCTGAGCTCTGACCAACAAATGAAATAAAACAAAACATAAGGAACACTTCACTGGGATCAGAAATATTTTATTTACTTATTTTCACATTACTATAATAATATCATTGTAAAAGTAAATATAATACCCCCTCCCCCCCACAAAGATAGTGCAATCTCAAGAATAATAAAATGTGAGAAAAAAAGTGTACTTCAGTCCATGTTCAGATACCATTAGCTCTGTCTCTTGGATAGGATTGCATTTTTATCATATTTCCATCAAAGAAGTAGCTTCACAGTGGTTAGAGCACTGGCCCTGGAGTCAGGAGGACTTGAGTTCAAATGTGACCTCAGATGCTTAATAATTGCCTAGTTGTGTGACCTGAGGCAAATCACTTAACCTCATTGTCTTAAATAAGTAATTTTTTTAATTTTATAAAAGAAATTGCTTCAATATTTTCCCCACAATTGCTATTGTTAACTGTATTTCCCTCCATTCTATTTCTCCCCACTCCTATTTATTCTATCCTTTCTCTCCTTTCACCCTGTCCCTTCTCAAAGGTGTATTGTATCTAACTACCCTCTCCCACACTCTGCCCTCTCTTCTATTACCTACACCAATCTCCCCTCTCCCTGTCCCCTTTCTCCCATACCTTTCTTCTCCTTTTCCCTCTAGGGTAATAGATTTCTATACCTTATTGAATGTGTATGTTATTTCTTCTCTGAGTCACTTCCAATGAGCATAATGCTCACTCATTTCCCCTCAACTTCCCCCCTTCCACTCCATTGCAAAATCTTTTTTTTTACTCTTTTACTTAGCCCATTCTCTCTCTCCTTTTTCTTTATCACAGTACATTCCTTTTTTGTTCATTGACTCCATCTTTATATGTTATACCTTCATATTTAGCTCCCTCCTGTGCCTTGTCTCTATATGCTGCTTCTAACTACTCTTATAAATGAGAAGGTTCATATGAGTTATCAGTATTTTCTTCCCATGCAGCAATGCACACAGTTCGACATCAAATAAATCCCTCACAATTTGCCCTTTCTGTCCAACTCTCTATGCTTCATCTGAATCCTGTACTTGAAGAGCAAACTTTCTCTTCATCTCTGGTGGTTTCAGTAGGAAAGCTTCACTGAATGTTCATCTTTTCCCTTGAAAGAGGATGTTCAGTTTTGCTGGGTAGTTGGTTCTCATTTGTAATCCAAACTCTTTTGCCTTCTAGAATATCATATTCCAAGCTCTACAAGTCCTTAATGTGGAAACTGCTAAATCCTGTGTAATCCTGATTGTAGCACCACATTAATTGAATTTTTCCTTTCTGGTTGCTTGTAATATTTTCTTTTTGACTTGGGAGTTCTGGAATTTTCTTTAATATTCCTGGGAGTTTTTATTTTGGGATCTCTTTCAGGAAGTGATCAATGTATTCACTAAATTTCTGTATTACCTTCTGTTTCTAGAATATCAGGGCAATTTTCCTGGAGAATTTCTTTTAAAATGAAGTCTAGGGGGTGGCTAGGTGGTATAGTGGATAAAGCACCAGCCCTGGAGTCAGGAGTACCTGGGTTCAAATCCAGTCTCAGACACTTAATAATTACCTAGCTGTGTGGCCTTGGGCAAGCCACTTAACCCCATTTGCCTTGCAAAAACCTAAAAAAAAAAAGCAAAAAAAAATGAAGTCTAGACTTCCTGGTCATGACTTTCAAGTAGCCCAATAATTTTAAAATTATTTCACCTGAATCTGTTTTAAGGACAGTTGTTTTTCCAATAAGATATTTTTCTTCTAGTTTTTCATTCTTTGGTTTTGTTTTATTGTTTCTTAATTTCTCACAAGGTCATCAGCTTCTCTTAGCTCCGTTCTTCATTTGAAGGAGTTATTTTCTTCAGAGTGCTTTTTTTTAAATCTCTTTTCCCATCTGGCCAATTCTACTTTTTTAAGGTATTCTCCTCATTGACCTTTTGGACTGTTTTTTTTCCATTTGACCTAAACTGGCTTTTAATATATTATTTTCTTCTATATTTTTTTTGGTATCTCCTTCACAATACTCCTGACTTGATTTTTCTTGATTTTCTTGCATCACTCACATTTTTCTTCCCAATTTTTACTCTACCTCCCTTATTTGTCTTTCAAAGTCTTCTTAAGCTCTTTCATGGCCTGAGACCAATTCCTATTTTTCTTGGAGGTACTGAATATGGAAACTTTGACTTTGTTATCTTCTGGGTATATAGTTTGATTATCCAGGGGACTGAAATAATTTTCTATGGTCAGATTCTTTTTCCTGCTATTGTCTGCTCATTTTCCCAGCCTATGACCTGATTTTAATGCAGGTTTTTGGGACAACCTCCTCCCTCCCAAGGACCTTAATTCCTTCAAGGTCTAATGAGAAAATCTGACTACTCTCCTGACCTGTACTCTGTCTGTGAATGACCACAAGCACTCACCTCTGCCCTGGAGCTGAGAGGAGGGTCCCTGCTCTACTAGTAGTATGGGATTACAGACTGCCTCCTGGATCTGTAGGCAAAGCAGCAGAATTCTGCCCCAGGGATAGAGAAAGACCTCTGCAATTTCTCCCTCCTCTTACCATCTGTGAGCTGAGCTCTCTGGAAGCAGCTGCTGGATGACTCTGCAGGTTCCTGGGGAGGAGTTATGCTGAGGCCTCCATTGAGGCCTGGGCTGACCTGGGCTCTGAGCTCACCCTGGTGTGGCAGCTTTCTTGCTGACATTCCAAATTGCTCTTGGGGATCCCTGGGCTGAGAAATCTGGAAACCACTCCCTCTGCCTTGAACCCAGGCACCATGTGGCTGGGGCCTGGGCTACACAGCAACTCCTTCCAATCCTTCCTTTCCCCTGAATCTTCCAAGTTGTCTTGAGTGGGTAAAGAGTTTCACTCAGTGCAGGTTCTGCCACTCTAGAATTTGGTTAGAGTCATAATTTTATGGCATTTGGAGTATTCTTGGGAAGAGTTTCTGGGAATTCAGATTTCTTCTAGAGTCAAGGCTGTCCAACTTCACTTTTAAAAGTTTTTTTTGAAACAATAGACAATATATTTTGATTTGCCATTATAGTGAGAGTTCTGCAGTATCTTGGTTTACTAAAGCATCTAGTAAGGCCACAGGTGACCCTATAAAATTGCCTTTTGGGCTGCATTTTGGACAGCCCTATTCAAGACAATGAATTAGATTTGAGTAAGGTAGAAGTATTTTTTAATAGGTAAGATGCATCTATTTCCCTTAATTTATTCAATGATTTTTATCTACTGCTCAGTGAGTAAAATGGCATCACAAGATAAAACTGGAAGGAATCTTGTCTTCCCTCCTGACAAAAGAGATGCAACTCATTCCATTAGGGGAAGTAAGCAGCATACCATAATAACATTGTTATTAATAATAACTTTACCTAGTGCTATAAAGTTTACAGAATGCATAGTGGAAATAGAAATGAGCTACAGAGAATCAGGATCTAAAAAATACTTTGGAGGCTAATCAATGTAAAATACTCTATCCCTGACCAGATTGGGAACAGATATTGGGACAGCAATAAGAAATGAAATTGAAAAGATTGTTGAAAGCCAGATAATAGATTTGTTCATAAACCACAGATCAGTTTCAAACATGAAATCCCAGTTCTCAAACTTAATAGTTTGCATTTATGTGGTACTTTGTGGTTTACAAAATGATTTACAAATTTTATCTCATTTGATCCTCACAATCCTTGGAGGTAGGTACTATTTATTATTCTTATTTTCAGGGATAGAGAAATTGAGACAGATAAGCTAAGTGACTTGCCTGGGATCAAAGTATCTGAAGCAGGATTTGAACAAGAGTTTCCCTGATTCTATTCACTGTGCCATGTAGCTGCCTTTATTACTCTTTGAAAGTCACTTAAGTGCTCTAAGGCTTACTTTGTTAGTCTGTAAAATGAGAAGTTTGCAACCAGGTAAGTTTTGGAACCTCACCCAAGACTGGCTTCCACTTCCTTCCTGAAATAATGACTTAGAAAATATGTAACTAGAAGGGAGTTTAAAGATCATATAGATCATATAGAGACCATTTAGCAAAATTTCCCTTTCTAATCAGAGCTTTCCTCTGCTCTTCAGCTAGTCAGCTGTTAATCTGTACTACTCACTGATTACCCTTTATATGTCTTTAAAAAGATAGCCCTAGGGGCAGCTAGGTGGCACAGTGGATAGAGCACTGGCTTTGGAGTCAGGAGTACCTGAGTTCAAATCCAGCCTCGGACACTTAATAATTACCTAGCCATGTGGCCTTGGGCAAGCCACTTAACCCCATTGCCTTGAAAATTCTAAAAAAAAAAGATAGTCCTACTGGGTTCAAAATCCTGATTTTTTTTTTAATTTAGGGATGATTGTAGTTTGCTCTGATGGACTCTAGATATATTCAAAAATGTCTGGGTTTCAATGACAAAGATCAGGGCATCTGCAGGATCTTAGTTTAATATTAACTCCCTTCCAAGCTGCTCTGTAAATTCTAGCCCATCATTGGGGATCCTGAGATGGAGAGGACTGTGCCTTCATTTCTTACCATGCTTCTCTTCCAAGGTCTGTAGATTTGGGGAATTAGCTCAAGGTATAGACCCCTGATATTTATAACACTGAGTCAGTTCCTTGGATTCTAAACTTAGGAAAGGGCACCATGGTAGAGAGGAAAGGACACCGGACTTGGAATTAGAGTCATTCAATCAATTGATAAGCATTTATTAAAGCACCTCTCAATACTAGGCCCTGGGAGACAATAGAAAAAAATAAAGATACAACTACTAACATGCTACAGGGGCAAGGGGTGAGAACATGCACACATAGAAGTAGTTTAAAATATAATTACAAGATAATTTTTCAGAATGGGAGAGAGAGAGGGGAAAGGAATAGCACTTTGGGGAGTCAGAAAAGAATAACTGTAGAAAGTAGCTCTTTGAAAGAGGCTAGGAATTCTTAAAGATGTGAGGAAGGGGGGTGGCTAGGTGGCGCAGTGGATAAAGCACCAGCCCTGGAGTCAGGAGTACCTGGGTTCAAATCCAGTCTCAGACACTTAATAATTACCTAGCCATGTGGCCTTGGGAAAGTCACTTAACCTCATTGCCTTGCAAAAACCTTAAAAAAAAGATGTGAGGAAGGAATATTTGTGGATTTGTGTACAAGTGTAGAAATAGAGATGGAAGATCACATGGAAGGAACAGCAAGGAGACCAATGTTGCTGAACCATTTGTTTGTGAAGAGAATTAAGACATAGTAGCAAGGAAAGAGAAGAATGTTGGGTGATTTAGGGGTGACTGGAACTTCTCAGGTTCCCTTCTACTTCCTAGATTCTAGTTTCTCACCTCTCAGCTTCAGTGAACTGAGAGAGGAATGGAATATGGTGGTAAATTCTATCTAAAAATGTATTTGTTAAGAAATACAGGTTTACTAATAGTTTACAACTTGCTTGAATATGTTAAAACATGAATAATAAGAATTAAAATATGAATAGAGTGATTTAATGACCTTTATGCACTCCTCCCCCTCACAAAATTAATGCTGCATTTTTGATGAGGCTTGTTCATAGGTCTAGAACAGAAAAGGGTATCAGAATTATTGATTATAGTAGAAGGAATGTTGGTTTTGGAGTTAGAGAATCTGGCATCATATCCTCACTCTGCTGCTTATTGCCTTAGTGTCTCTGAGCTTGTTTTCTTCATCTATAAAATGAGGGGGTTGGATTACAAGGTCCCTTCCAGCTCTAAAGTGCTGATCCTAAGACTCCATTTGGAAGCTCATTTAAGTTTTTAAACCCATATTTAAATTCCTATAAAATAATTGAATTTCCCTTTTACTGAGCCAAGGGTGAAGACATGTTCTACTCAGAGACTCACTTTCAAAAGTACTCTGAGCAATACTACCTGGGAATGTAGAATTTTTGATAAACAATGGATCGAGGCAATCAGTTGCCTTCATCATCAAATGGCATTTAATTTGCTGCTTTGTAATTGTTTTCAGGTGGCACAATGGCTAGAGGGCCCAACCTGGAGTCAGGAAGACCTGAGATCAAATCTGGTTTCAGACACATATGTGACTCTGGACAAGTCACTTCCCTAATTGTCTCAGTTTCTTCTTCTGTAAAATGAGTTGGAGAAGAAAACAACAAACCATTCCAGTATCTTTGCCAAAAGAACAAAAGAAAACAAATGGAGTCACAAAGAGTCATACAAGACTGAAAATTAGGTTGAATTGGAAGCAGGAACTGAAACTAAAGGGGACCAGTTCATAGGTTATTTTATAGCTTTTGAATATAATATAATAGAAATAAGTTGCATGTTAATTATGAAAACAGAAAGGAAGAGGCAAATATACAATGCCAAGGGACAGATATGGGACTGAATTTGGGGATTAAAATGAAAGAGGGTTATCCTCTGTCCAAAAGACATTTATTAATTTTATTATTTGTCAGAATTTCCCCATTTAACAAATGGGAAAAGAGACATTGAATTTATATGATTTAGAACCACAGAAGTATGTGTTGGAGAGAACTTGAAAGGTCTAACTAGATCCCAGTACAGGAATCCTTTCTGAAATATCCCTGTCAGATGACTCAATCAAGATCAATCAAGAACAATCTATTCTTTGAACAAATACTGATTGAATGGTTAATATGTCCTACTTATATTCTGTGAGCTTTGTAGAAATAACAAATAAGATGCATATTTTTAGGCCAGTAGAAAAGATACATTCTTTATATAACTAACCAAAATATGGAACAATGAGGTACAAAGTATTATGGGAAGGAGACAGATCTCTTCTGGCTAGTAGGCTCAGAATAATAAAGGTAGATTTCATGAAAGATGTAGCAATTATACTGGGTCTTTAAGGAGTGAGTAAAGAGAAAGAAGAAATTGGAATCAATTTAATTTTAAATGGTTTTAGTTATTTCATTAAATATTTCCCAATTCATGTTAAAGATTTAATATTTTTGAATTTTTTTATTTTTCCCCTTCATTCCTTTCCTTCCTCCCTTCTTGAGAAGACAAGAAGTTTGATATCAATTATACTTATGAAGTCATGTAAAACATTTCATATTGGCCATGTTGCACAAAAAAATAAACAAAAAAGAAATATAAAGTTAAAAAAAGTATGCTTCAATCCGCTTTCAGAGTTCATCAATTCTCACTCTGCAGGTTGATAGCATTTTTCATCATGAATCCTTTGGAATTGTCTTGGATCATTGTCTTAATCAAAATAGCTAAGTCTTTCACAGTTAATGATTCTTAGAATATTGCTGTTACAATGTTCTCTTGGTTCGGTTGGGATCAAATTCAACCAACCTAGTATTTATTAAGAATCTACTATGTGGCAGACATTATGCTAGGTTCTGGAGACACAAAGAAAGGCAAAAGGCAGGCATTGCCCTCCAGGAGCTCACATGGTTAACATAAGTCAGAAAATGCTGGAATAGATTTTAGAAAGCTTATCCTGCAAGGGATCCATGAGATTGTTTTTTTAAATATACATTTCTATAATTCTTTCCATATAATTGGTTCTTTGTAATCCTATGCATTTTATTTTATGAATAATAATTATGTCTTCCGAAAAAGGATCTGTACACTTCACTAAATTGCCAAAGGGGTCTATGAGACAAAACAAACAAGCAAAAACACGAATTCCTACCACAGTACCCTTTTATTTTATAGGTATTTTATTCTGTGCTTTGCCAAATGCTTTTGTAACTCACAATTGAAATTATAAGGCAAAAAACAAAATAGCCAAAGTCTCATACCTCAAAGCCTTTTTGTAGAGGACAGCAGACAATTGTATCCACTGACTGTGGTTTCACTACCCATTCACTCCCCACCCCAACCTCCCTTTGCTCTGTAAAATGTTGTTTTAATGAAATAAAATTTCCAGACAAAATCCTCAGTGAGGGCAGTCCTCTCCAATTCTTTGTAAACAAATACTGGAAAGAACTAAGAAGTGTCTTAGGCCATACTGTTGGTCATATAGGAACTGCCCTTTCTATTCATTGTTTAATTCAAAAGAAATCACAGTCAGCTTCAACTATAAATTAGATGTCAAATGGAAACTGTTTATTAAAGAAGATGGATTATTCATGCCCTTTGTAATTTCTGCATAGAATACTGAATATCCCATACAAAAATATCTGGGTGAAACTGAGCCCACATTGCCTTTTAGAGATTTCTAACCACCTCTGCTGTAGTCTAGGTATCTTCTACCTCTCAACTGTATTATTTCACTTTCCCTGCTGGTCCTGGACCTGTTTACACTTAATGCTAAGATATTGCCCCTAGGTGTATTTGCGGCTTAATCCAGGACTCTCCAAGATGAAAAGCTTTTGACACCCAAAGCAATGAATCACTAATGGTGAAATTTAGGTGACTGGCAGGTTGGGGGAGATATTTGGTGTTGAGGAATCTTCCCAGCCTCCTCAGATTACAGAAGACAGCTAGCCCTTGGGTAATGCTTTATGCCAAATCTTTTGTGGGTACTTAATTAAAGAATTATATTGCCACCTCTTTATTATTTGAATGCTAGCTGCTTAAGATAAGAGTAATCTTCAGCAAAGCAAATATCATCCAACTTAGACAGTATGCAAACTGTACTAAAATTTTATTTTAGTGAAAAGATGACCTACAGGCCAATGGAGGACATCAGTGTTCATTAAATTAAGTTTTTAATAAAATCCTACCAGGGCCTCAAGCAATCCCAGAAAAAAAAAATTGTAGATTGTGGAGAGGCAATGATTTGCATCCTCCCTTAGAAGTACCAAAGGCAATTTTTTTTATATTTTTAAGAGATTTAAAAGTACTGCAAAACAAGGATTTGATGCCAGAAATATACCTAGAAATTAGACAGTAACTTGCCACTGGCAAGCTCTGCTTAAACCTGTTGCATATGCATATATTACATATGCCAAAGCCTTCATGTATTTCCCATCAGATAAACATGTATATGGGAATATTTTTAAAGCTAGTAAAAAGTTAGAAATAAGCTACTTGTACCATCAGACTTCTACTGAAATGAACCTCTTAGGACCAAGCATACCTACAGTCAAATACAATTTCTTTTCTTTAGTTTTGTCAACATTTGAAATTTTTTTTAGTTTCCTCTTCAGAAGAGGTGTTTGATGGTAAAGAAGGATGAGAGAAGCTGGAGTCAGAAAAGTCTGAATTTGTCATTGCTTAACCTTAGAAAATATTTAGTGAAAGTTAATAAACAAAGAAAGATATCTAATCAGGCAGAGGATTTTTATCTGGTGCTAGCAAATTCATTCATACTTTCTGCAGGAGTTTTAAAACATTACTTTCACTGATAGTAGAGTTCATATCATTTTATATTAATATAGAATAATTTGACCATAATCATTTGTCAATAGTCAATTCTCCTCTCCTTGATTCTCCATACCCTGAGCAAGGGAAAATGTCAGCCCACTGAGACTTAGGTAGTAGTACAAACTGTTACTGAACTCAGAATTCTTGGAGTCAGGCAGAGAAGCATCCCAGCACTCACATTTATCTCGTTTAGTATACCTAATTAAAGAATCCTGGCACCAAGTGGGTCAACATAAATATACCTAATCTTCAAACAGAATAAGCAGAACAGTTTGATAAACATTTCATAAGAATATATTACCCCCACTTCCTGCTAACTTGGAAACTCTCTTTTTTCTTTTCTTTTCAAAAGTAAACTGTTACCTTCACATCTTTTAGTGATGTCCATGGTACTATGTCAGGTTGTGTGTCAAGAGAACCCTCCAAGTCATCAAGAAGTGGGGGCAATCCAAATTTCAGAAAACTTAAAGACTTTTTATTCATAAGATCACTAAACAGTGTTGTGAGTTGCTGTGTAGTACCCTGGTGACTTGAAGAAAATCCTAGGAGAACTTGCCAAGTGTGAATTGATCCCCCCAGAGCTCCCATCCTACAGTCACAATACTTTATCATAGTTTAATTCCTGGTAATTGTCTTCTCAATAACCCAGTAATTTGACAAATCTTTGGAGCACTTAAAATGGAAGGGTTTTCTCAGACACTCTCTGAGTGTCATTCCAGTGACATTATTTAGATTGCCTAGCTTATTAATAGTGGTGGAGAAGTATTCTGTAAAATCCAAAAATAAATCTCATAATTTTTGTCTGAACTAGAATGACTATGACTCATTATAATGATATAGGATATATATATGCAGATTTAGACAATCCTAGGAATTTTAGAGTTAATATGCTGGTGGTTTAGTTAGGTTCAGTGATACTGCTGGGAAGTCAGGGCTGGGAGGGAACCCTAAGTTTTGTAGAATTCTTAACATCAGCATTCTATTTACTGATAAACTAATATAATAAGAAAAATGGATAGTTTGTAGGCTAACAGCATCAAATACAAATTGCTCCCTTTCCCTGCTGTTAAATGCTATCTCCTTCTGAAAGTAATGTGATGGAGTACTAACTTTGAAGCCAAGATCTGAATTCAGTTCCTTTCTATGATACATACTGATTATGTGTCCCCTGCACAGATGCACAAATCACTTAATTTCTCAGTGATCTAGAAAACTCTGAAAATTACAAGGAAAATGTCCATTTCTTCTTCCTCTTCTTCTTCTTCTTCTTCTTCTTCTTCTTCTTTCTTCTTTTTTCTTTCTTCTTGCTCTTTTCTTCTTTTTCTCTACTTTTTTCCTTTCTTCTTCCTTTTTCTTCTCCCCTTCCTCATATGTATACATGTATACACACATATACAAGCATATATATATATATACATGTGGATGCACATGTGTGAGCACATAGATGTATGTGTAATATATGCCTGCATGACTCAACTAAAACTATATACATATCTACAATTGAATTAAATATTGTTATTGCCGTGATGATTTCTCAATGTGAGAGTAAAAATGAGATAATACAAAATAAAATTACCTGTTTTGTCCAGAAATTTATGTTTTCATTATTGTTTAGTTGTTTCAGTTGTGACTCATTCTTCATGGGCCCTATTTTGGGTTTTCTTGACAAAGATAATGGGGTGGTTTACCATTTCCTTCTCCAACCTATTTTATAGATAAGGAAACTGAGGTAAATAGGACTAAAGTACTTGTCCAGGTTCACACAGCTAATAAGTGTCCTCTTGAGGCCAGAGTTGAAAGCAGGATGATTCTAGACTTGGCACTCTTATCTACTTTCTACCTAACTACCCTGGGTCATCCTAAGGACAAATATATTATTAGTATCCTAAAGTATTAACTCGAAAACCCTTCTGTATTAGTTTTTCCTCTTTAACAATTAATATGGGGTGGCTAAGTGGCACAGTGAATAGATCACCGGCCTTGGAGTCAGGAGTACCTGGGTTCAAATCCAACCTCAGACACTTAATAATTACCTAGCTGTGTGGCCTTGAGCAAGCCACTTAACCCCATTGCCTGGAAAAATCTAAAAACGAAACAAAACCAAAAAAACCAATTAATATGAGAGAGTTTCGTTTCCTGGACTTCATTCTATCAAGTGCTCTATTTTTTTTGTAAGATTGTTACTTTTCTCATGTAGGAGCCTTGAAATGCAGTATGTGATTCATTGCTGGCAGTTTAATGGGAGTTGATGTGGGCAAGGAATGTGAACTCTTTAGATGAGCCCTATTGTCACTTCTCCATTCTTTATTCCTGGGCAACTGTAGAGATGAAAAGATTGGCCTGGATATACACTTTTAAAAGTCATTTACTAGCACTAGGATTTATTAACCTGGAGTCCACAGATACCCTCAGTTTTCCATGGATAGATTTCAGAGGCTCTTTGATCCTGGATAGAAAAAAATTATTTCTTTATTTTCACTAGACTCTAACTTAAATTTAGAATTTCCTCTAAATGTGAATGTTGTTAAGAAACCATCAGTTTAAGGGGCGGCTAGGTGACGCAGTGGATAAAGCACCGGCCATGGAGTCAGGAGTACCTCCATTCAAATCTGGTCTCAGACACTTAATAATTACCTAGCTGTGTGGCCTTGGGCAAGCCACTTAACCCCATTTGCCTTGCAATAAAAAAAAGAAACCATCAGTTTTTACCTGTGAACATCATAAATAGAAATGACATTTTTTCTATCACATTATAGGCTTAGTAGATAACCTGAAATATCATTTGCAGTCCTTAATTAAAAATTATTGTAGTTGTTAAGACTCATTGCTGGATTGCAACTGTCTTTCTGGCTACAAACTATATATTTTTGGTTTCCTTTGTAATCCTATAAATTTTATTTTATATATTTATTTGTTTGGGTTTTTTTTTTTTTTTGACAAGGCAGTGGGGTTAAGTGGCTTGCCCAAGGTCACACCGCTAGGTAATTATTATGTGTCTGAGGTCAAATTTGAACTCAGGTCCTCCTGACTCCAGAGCTGGTGCTCTATCCACTGCACCACCTAGCTGCCCCTTATTTTATATATTTTAAAACATTATTCTGAAATAGAGTCCATAGGTTTTACCAGATTGCAAAGAGGTTCACGACTACAAAAATATAGTTGACAACTCCTGATTTAGAGATTAGAATTAGGCTAATGCATACTAGACACTGAAGTTTAAGTCTGATATTCCATTTAGCAGGCCAGGAATAGTAGCAACCTATCATCCCTGCTAGTGGAGAGATCATTTACTGGCTAATTGCTTGAGCTGGGGAGTTCTAAACTTTAGTTGAATAAACTGAATAATGTGTCTAAACTGTGCCTAGAATCAATATCACTAGTGCAAGTGAGAAACAAGAGCAGCTCAAAACTTCCAGCTGATTATTGGAAATCCTTTAAGCATGGTTATTTATTCATTTGTTTGTTTTGCTATCAGAGTAAGGATTTGGGATCTGAATTTTCTTTATTGCGAAGTTCTTATGTGGGAGTTCTCTCCAACAAAGCAACTCCCATAAAACTTACACTCAGAAAATTTCCCACAGACACTGACAGTTTAAGTGATTTGTGCACAGGTCACCCAGTTACATATGTTACAGTAGGATTTGAACCAGGCTTTCCTGAATCCAAGGACAGACTTAGATTTTAAAGCATAACTATTTTTTTAGCTGAATCCAATTAATCGTCAGTTTACTAAGTTAACTGAAAACATTTTTACTAAGTTAACTGGAAAATTTTTAAAAATCCCCCACCTTCCTTTTGTTTGATATTAATTTAACTAATTTGAGCAGATTTCTTTTTTTCTGATAAATGATGTATCCAATATGCACTGACAGCATCACATTACTAAGTATTTGCTATACCTAGATTATTTTACTTCTCACAATCACCTCATCAGTAAAGTTAGACTCACAAAGGTGAAATAATTTGAACATAGTCACATACTTGGTAAGTGGGATAACCAGTATTAGAACAGGATTAGAATTACCAACCCCAAACTTTTCAGGATCAATGCTGCTTCTCTTACAACTAACTGCCTCTCTTCTAGGATACCCCAGGGAATAGCAGACAATGTTGCCTTTGTGTTAGAATTACTTTTAAAATATTTCTTAACATTTACCAGGGATATTATAGGCAGTAGGAAGATCCGAGGATTCTGAGGTTCATTTGCCTAAGATCCTTTCCTTAATGTGCCACTGGCTTTTTATTTCCAGAGACTAAAACATTAAGACTATAATTGCTCTACTCTAGTAGCCTAATTTGGGGAAGGAAGAAAAGACAAGCCACAAAAGTCATATAAGACCCTTTCAACTGATGCTTTCTAAGTGGGAATAAAAAGTTCAATGAAGTAGAATCTTCATCTTGGGAATTTGGATTTCTTTTCCCTGAATGGATTTGCTCACCCTCTGCTAATATAGTCAGGTTCTCCTGTAGTTGATCAGTTTCTGGGAAGAAAGACTACATGTACCCCCTTTCTCTTCCTTTAGGATCAACCTCTAAAAATGGTAAGAAACCATGCTGTAATATGCATCTGAGACACTTTTTTTCTTTTTTTCCTCATTCTATCATGTTTGTGATTCTAAGAATGGCAGTATAGCAAATACTTATGCATTTCTGTTTTTCTTTTAAAATCTGTTTGGCATGGGATCAGGTGGTAAGGGGGTAGGGAGGGACTAGTGAAAAAGTTCAAAATTTCCTATCTCATCAGAAGCATATGTATTGCTGTGCAGTGCTCAGATATATGACTATGTGTATATTTACCTATACATATATAAAATAGATAAAATACAAATACTTGGAAGATTGTCAAGGCATTGGGTATCCAAACTCGAGTTGTTTAAGGATCTTAGGGTCCTTTGGAAAGTTTATCTAAGAAAGAAAGCATTTATCCCAGAACAGTCCTGCATCATGAGGTAGCTGACTAGGAACAGTCACTCCAAAAATAAAACCAACAGGGGCACCTAGAACCAAAGAGGTGGCACAGATATCTCTAATATTGTTTGTGAAATTTCTTAGCCACTGCGAAGGAACAATGTTGGAAACGAGAAATGATGGACTTTTTCTAGCTGGGGTGAAATGGGGTAAAAAGGGGAGAAGGGGGAAAGAGGAGGCAGAGGAGGAGAGAGGGAGAGAATGAGGAGAAAGGTAAGGAGAGAGGTGATGGAGGCAGGGAGGGAGGGAGGGAGGGATTCGGAGCACACTGCCGAGTGACTTCTTGGAGCAGGTGCTTTGTGTCTCGTGCTCTGTCAGGCAGGAGCCGTGGGAGTGCGCTGCCCAGGAGCCTGTGTGCTTGTGTCTGCTCACGCCAGTGGGATTCAGCTTTGAGGTGGCGACTGACAAAGGCTACTGTTGGTTCCACGCCGGGTTTTCCTCCTCGCCCCAACACACACACACACACACACACACACACACAGAGAGAGAGAGAGAGAGAGAGAGAGAGAGAGAGAGAGAGAGAGAGAGAGACACGCGCGCCCCTCTCTCTGCCTTGCTTCAAAAGATGTCCAGACTCAGCTCGGATGCTCTGCTGGCAACCACTGTTAGACTATGTCCCATAGAAACGCTTGCCAGTTGAGGCTGAGACCCAAACAGAAAGGAGCCCGGAGGACAGGAGGGGAATATACTGTAGTTGTGACTCCCCCTGCCCTTCCTCTCCTTTGGAGAGAGGGGTGGTGTAGTAGGAAGATCTGGGGCAGAACGAGCGGGGTCAGCAGGAGAGGAGAGGAGAGGAGAGGAGCAGCCTAGGCAGCTGCAGCCAGCGCCGCTACTACTGCCGCCGCTGCTGCAAGGAGGAGTTGAGAAAGAAAACAGGAAACGTGGTGGCCGCCTGCTTACACACGGCAGCAGCTGATTCATTTCTGCTTGAAAGTGCCTCCCTGAAGTCGCTGAGGCGGCTGGGGGGGGGGGGGGGGGGGGAGAAAAGGGGAGGGGGGAAAGGGCTAGTTGGAGAGGAAAAGGGGAGGTGTAGCCGGGCTCCAGTCTGGGGAAAACTGTCTGCATCACCCAGACCTCTTTCAGGAGGAGGAGAAGGAGAAGGAGAAGGAGCAGATAGTAGTTTGGGGTACAAGAAGCAAGTTTCTGAAAGAGGACAAACAGTCTTGGCAGCAAAACTGCACCCCAGCACCTCCCATCCGGTTCTGTCCGCTCAAATTGGGTTAAATGACTGAGACTTGCTGTCCCCAACACCGTCTGAAAGGCATCCTGAGAGAAAGCCCTACCAGACCCAACTCAACTAAAGCAACCAAAAAAAAACTATTTGCTGGAGTTTCCAAGCCCTTTCTCACCCGGATTTGGAGGGCGCCAAGCTGGAGAGACTTTGGGATTCCCTCCGAGAGGCTGTTTGCCTCCCCAGCAGAGTGTCTTCTCTTCCCCTGGTGCCTGGCTTAACAATATGAAGGAGCAGCACTCATGTGTGGGCACTGGGCATCCGAGCATGGCTGGGTATGGCAGGATGGCCTCTTTGGAGATGGCTGGTAGCCCCGTGAAACGCTTCCGAACTGAGTACCCCTTTCCCTATCTCTTCGCAGAGGAGGCTTACCAGAAACTGGCCAGCGAGACCCTGGAGGAACTGGACTGGTGCCTGGACCAGCTAGAGACCCTGCAGACCAGGCATTCTGTCAGTGAAATGGCCTCAAACAAGGTAAGGGATAACCCTTTGGCTTTGCCAACCTCTGGTGTTCGGAAAAGTGGTTAGGATTCCTGCAGCCTTTCCCCTCTCCATTATTCCTGTCCATTTTCTCACAGGTTAAAATATCCCATTCCACCCATCCTTTTGCATCTCTGTGAGGCGCAAATGTCTGCGTCCTTTTAACAGTACTTCAGTTCCCTTGGAGAGTTTCCTGAACTCACTTTCTCCCTCTTTTCCCTCTTCCATCACCAATTTGCAAAGACATCTTTGATATTGATTAATTACATCACCCTCGGGTCTCATTGGATGGTCTGTTTTATTGTCTCCAAGTAACAGTTGGCTTCTGCTACTTGAGCCAAGGCTTGACATTTGGCCCATCATAGATGCTTAAGTTTGATACGTAAGGAGGTTTAGATCATTCTCCATGAGGGCTGTTGCCTGAATTTCTTTATTCCTTCAGCAGAGTATTTTTTTTTTGAGTCATTCATTGAACTTAGACTGTCTTCATTTTTTTCAAGGTAAAAACAGCAATTTCCCCCAAAACCGTTGAGTATGGTTAGCAGAAACTGGGGGGAGGGGTGGTGGTGATGGTGATGATGGTGGTGGATAGTCCACATTTATTTAATTATTAGTGTACACAGTGAGACAGAACCTTGATTAAAGAAACATGGTCTGGCCATAAAAAATCAAGTAATCAACTTGGTACAAAGAGAAATTCAGAAAGCTTTATCATAGCTTTTTTCCATTTTCTTACCACATAAAATTTAATTTTAGGGATTATTTAGTAATAATGTCTTTGATTAGGTTTTTGGGTCACATGCACTGGATGATTATATGCCCTTAAAACCACGTTTGTTAATGGAGTTTATGGTTGTAAGGTAATCTATTAGAGGCAAATTTATGATAGACTGGTAAAAAATCTAGGTTTGGGTTCTGGTCTTTAGTTATAAGAGTCCAGAATCGCTTTTATGTCCTGTCCTTTGTGAATATTTGACTGAGGAAAAAAGGCAAAGGAGGTATGCACATGTTGGATGCAGATGGTTAAGGGATGCTGCCAATATGGACTGGTTATTATTTGGAAATTTGATTTGTAAAGTCCTTTAAGGATTCAATAAAGTAAGCATAGTTACTCCTTAAAGAAATTTCAACTAAGTAATTTTGACTTGGTTGTAAAGAAATTTACCATTTCATTTTTATAATTTCTATATGCCATATATCTATTCTCTTCTTCCCCCATTTTTTTCATCCCCTTTTCCCCATTATGTTTATTTGTTACCATAACCTGGCAACTACTTGATTTTATCTGGTAGCACATCATTCTTCAGGTAAGATTCCTCCTCAAAGTCAGTAGAATTAGTGATCTTTCTAGAATATTCTCTATTCTCAAGTGTCCCTTGAGTATATATAAATATATATGTATGTATATATATACATATATGTATGTGTATATATACATATATATTCATAACAGTGATTTAAAAGCTTTTATTCTTTTAAAGTTTGACTACCATTTCTAAATTCATCAGAACTCCCCCTCACAGTGAAGCTGTCCTTCCCATGACCATGGCATTATCTTCTATTCCTTGCCCTACTGATCAGGTTTAACCCCAAGCAGCATCATTGAGGTACTCCTTTCTCATTTAGTTGTGCTATGTGGTATAACTGAAAATCTAGACCTTAAGGGTTATTAGGAGACATTTCAGGAATGATTTTGTGTTCCTCTTTAGTTTTCCAAGCTAGTCATTCATTTACTGTTTAAGCAAAAGAAATCTGATTGGCCAGATGGGTCTTTCTTGAAAATCCATAGCATAATCCTGTGGCTTTACTTTTAAAAGTCCTATTTGTACTAATATTGTAAATGTTGTAAATTGTCACTTCATTTAACTGTTTGTGGATTGAGAGAGATGCTTGTTAGGTTTTATTTGTTTAAAAATCTTTCATCCTTTTAAAGCCAACAGCTGAAACAAGAGTAGGCCTTCAAATTAATGCTCCAGAGAAGTTACTGTTTTGGATTTGAAGTAGAATTTATTTTGTGAAAGCTAGCTTCCAAAGTATAGTAAATAAAGGTACCTTGAATTTGAGAGAACTTTGTTTTGTGAATGAAAGGTCAACTTTAAATAGTTCTAAAGGGTCAATCTTTATTTCAAGTTTGATTATATTTTATATATTTATTTTCAACTGCAGTCATCCTAAGCTAATGTTTCTTATTAAACTTGGCTTTTTAAATGCCTTAAGTATTATATTTATGGCTACAAAAATTCATGTGGTTGTGTTTGTTAAAAAAATGCTAATCTGGGGCGGCTAGGTGGCAGTGGATAAAGCCCCGGCCCTGGAGTCAGGAGTACCTGGGTTCAAACACTGTCTCAGAGACTTAATAATTATCTAGCTGTGTGGCCTTGGGCAAGCCACTTAACCCCATTTGCCTTGCAAAAACCTAAAAAAAATGCTAATCTTCTTATTATGTGTATTGAAGTAAAAAAAGAAAGATACTTGGAAATCTAATGTGCAGTAGAGCATATAACCCAAAAAGTAAATTATGTTGGCATAATATTTGAAAACATAAAAAAAAAAACATTCTAACGTTCCATAAAGATTATGATCAGATCTTAGTATACAATCAATAGATTATTTGATCAGTAGTAGATCAAAAATATTCAGTGTGGAAATGGAATTGTACTTTAGATTTGGGGAGGGGGAGGAGTTATTTATGATAAAATACTTGGAATATTTGCATTAAGAATGGTATCATTTAAACCTAAAAATACATATTAAAGAGAAACCAAGGTAATTAGCATTTTAATAGTGTGCATTAGAAGCAATAATGAATTGTATCTTAAATGTAGTTAAAGCTTCAGATACTTTTTTTTTTAGGTAGTCCTGACTTCAGGGCTGGTGCTTTATCCACTGAGCCATCTAGCTTCAGATACTTACGAGTGGTGTGACCCTGAGCAAGTCACTTAATCCTGATTGCCTCATCATCATCACTATCCCTTCCCCAAAAATTATTATTAGGGAAAATTGAAGTAAGAAAGTTAATTGATTTCCTTCTCTTCTCCCTACTTGCACATCTCTTCTTCCTTCTCCCTGGCTCCACCCTCCCTCCAGTATTGACTGTGTAGGCAAGAGAACCAAAACAAAATGGGGCAAATGCAGATCTAATTCCATTTGAACTATTACATACACTACATTTAGACCCATAAGCAAATTTAATCTGCCAAATATAATTTGTACAAATTTGCATTCTGACCGAACTTGGAAAAGCTGTTTTGAGTTTGGATGCAAGTTAATAGGCCTGTGTTAACTAAGGAATATGGATCTTTTGCATATCTCTACTGCTGCTTAGAATTTCACATTTTGGAATTGTAGAGTAGTAAATATCTAACTCTAATGTTGTTGTTCAGTTGTCTGACTCTTCATGACCCTATTTGGCATTATCTTGTCAAAGATGCTGGAGTGGTTTGCCATTTCCTTCTCCAGCTTAACAGATGACAAAACTGAGGCAAAAATGGGTTAAGTAACTTTTCCCAAGGTCATATAGCTAGGAAGCTGAACTCACATCTACTAAACTCCAGACTTGGTTCTCTATCTACTTACTGCCCAAATCCCTAAATTATTTACCATTTTTATTTGTGTAACATAGACATTCTCAATGTAAAAGTCTTAATTGGGATTCCAACAATAGCCATGTCTATAGAATACAAATTATTCTATGGTATTTTTTCCTTAGTTGATAGTGCTCAAATAACCAGAAAAAAGAATTTGGATTAATTTAATATTCATGATTTTTCCTTAAAGCTGAAATAGAATTCTATGAATTTTATGTGACCCTCGGCAAGTCACCTAATCTTCCTGAGCTTCAGTTTCCTAATTTGTAAAATGAGAAAATTGTCCTAGAGAGCTTCTACGTCCAACATTCTAGAGCTGTGGTTCCCTGATCCTAAAGATACTTTGGGATTTCAGGATTTCCAAATGTGGCTTGCTACACATTTGCAACCTTAGTAAACCTTCATGAGGAGCTTTAGATGAAAAGGATTTATCACTTGGTAAGTATCTAGACTTGCACTGATTTTTGCCTCGCTAGACTTAGATAGGCCAGTTCTTGGAGTCTGTCATCAGCTTGCCCTTGATTCCTTTCCATATTGTTAGGACCTGCCAGAACTTGTACTTGTCCATAGTTTTTGAGAAAGGAGTCACCTGCATGAGGCATCAGCACAGATTTTTAATGCAGAATTTCAAGAGTAGAGTGTCCTTTCCCTCCTCCTTTCATTACTTTTCTCCTTTCCACCATCTGCCTCTGCAATTTCTTTTGCACTACTGAATTTTGCTTATTCTTTCAAAAAATATAATAGCATTGTCCTTTCCTCTGGCAATGATTCATGATTTTGTTAGGGTGAGTACTACCTGGTCCTGATAGACATTGTAGCTCCACTGTTGCTCTTTTTGTTTTCATGAGTTACTGTAACTAGAAAAAAAAAGTTTACCACTTGGTAACCACCCTTCTGTCCTCGTGTCTCATATAAGTGTGGAGGTGAGCCTGGATTCTTGGAGGCAGATTCTGGAAAGATTACAATGAATTGCATATTAGAAGACCAGTTAATTCCCAAAAGAGTTATTTTCCTTTCCTATTAAAAATAAGTTGAGGTGGATGACTGGAATTCTGTTTGGGGGAACTAAAGTATGTACAGAGCATGAATGACTGATATTAGACCAATATAAACTACATATAGACTTTAGTAACCTGGAACACACTTGGCTCAGCCTTCAAAGATATTTGTGATGATGTACTATTGATTACAAGAATGAGATCACTTGGAATTCTGAAAAGCAGCAAATTGTCCTCAGAATGAATTTTGTTCTTGGTCTCAGACCTCTTTTAGGGCAATTTATAGACTGAGTAAAACCATAAACAAGGTTAACACACTGCAAGTTAAAAGGTGGTTTTGAAGTTAAGATTTCAGACATCTTTTACAAAGAGACAAGCAAAAAAACATTCCTTTTGATCCCTAATTTCAGAAAATCTAACCACTTAGGGGTAATCTTGCAAATATGGCCATACCTTATTTATGAAAGTTTTTTTTTGGGGGGGTGGTTTATTTTTTTTAAAAAAACAATCCAACACTGTCAGTATTGTTAATAGAGACTTCTGCAGTTTTTCCAGTGTATAGTTGCTATCTACTCCCCCTGCTGTTTCATAATAAGCAATGCATAGTATATGTTAGAGCTTTCTTTCTGGAAAGGGATTATGAATTTTTTCTATGGTATCCCTACATTTGACTACATCATCGTGTGTGACATTTTGGCTAGAATAGTAGTACTTTTTCCTCCCTCCCCCAGGAAATAATTAGACCTCTCTGGCTGTAGGTTCTCAAGAGTGAATCAACTGATCATCTTGCCTAAAGAGATCATTTTCTTCTTAGAAATGTGTGATTCCTAGTTTTTTCATATCCATTATTTGATGAAAGGATGATGATTTCTTTTTTCTTTTTTTAATTTATTTAAGGCAAATGGGGTTAAGTGACTTGCTCAAGGACACACAGCTAAGTAATTATTAAATGTCTGAGTCTGAATTTGAATTCAGGTCCTCCTGACCCCAGGGCCCGTGGTCTGTCCAGTGAGCCACCTAGCTGCCATAGGATGATGACTTCTATATAAAAAATGGTATTATTTAATTTTTTAAAATAACAAATTAATGGTATTATTTAATTTTTAAATAACATAAATTATAATAATTACATTTTGTTTAGGGTTTTTCATTTGTTTCAGAATTTAGTAATACACTTTGGGATATTTACAGACTACCCTGGATTGACTTAACCAGGTCTATAATCATTGCTTTAAAAATATAAGAATGCTTTCATCTTTTCTTAGTTTTCTTCAAATTTAAGTAATATTAGGGCAGCTAGGTGGTGCAGCGGATAAAGCACTGGCCCTGGAGTCAGAAGGACCTGAGTTTAAATTTGACCTGAGATACTTAATGATTAACTCGCTTGTGACCTTGGGCAAGTCACTCAACTCTCATTGCCTTGTCAAAAAAAAACAAAAACAAAACAAATTTAAGTAATATTGCCAATTAGTAGACATTTGCTATAGAAACAATATTATTTTATTACAACTGAAAAAGATTTCTTGTGTTGTTATGAACTTAGTGGCACCTTCAGGAACTGGTAAGGATGAGCTTTCATATTGCAAATTGTAATTGAAATTTCTAATTTCATGTTTCAGAGGGTTGATTGAACATTGTTAGGAAGATTGCATCCATTTTTAAATTGACAGTGTTTCTATACTTTGGTATAAACTTGGTAGTCATAGTGAAATAGGACCCTCTGTTGAAGAGTTGAGCTTTTTTGGGTTAAAAGCAGTATGCTTTGGTTAAGGGCAATATGCCTTAGTTTAATAGCTAACTTTTTTTTATTACATTTTTCCAAAGTACAAGGCTAGGCCAAGATAAAATAGCATCCTTTCCTCTAATGTAGTGATGGATTAAATTAACCTGTTTCCAATTAGAGAGGAGGATGGATAATACTTTCATCCAATTTTAAAGGATTTAAATGTCAGTCCCTAAGATTTTAGCTCTTACTTAAAATTAAATGATATGCTGGACATGAAATATTGAAGAAGGAATCTGTTAAAACCATAACTTTCAACTCTATTATGCAACATACTGGATCTGAAAGCTACTTTTCAGCAGCAAAGAGCTGTTGGTTGAATCTGCAGATCTCTGTGGTTTATGATATGAAGGCATTACTTATATAATAGCTGGCAGTAGCATCACAGTTGGCCAGTGGATGTGATCATTTAATTGGCTCCAACTTTTTCCCTGATCTTTCTAGGAAATACAGAGATGGGTGAGCCCTTTGTTTTAGAACTCATGCCAGTTTTGACAGAGAAGCCACAAATATAAAAAAAAAAATAGGAGCTGCTTTCATTCTCCCGAAAAGAAAGCAAATCTTACTCTTGTTTTTGGTAAAAAAAAAAAAAAAAAAAGTTCTGAAGCACTTATTCTGAAATAAATTTAATTAGATTATATTAATTTACATGATAATTCCTTTCTTACCTCTCTTCTTGGATACAGTAACACTGCTCTTAAAAATCATGCTGCTTTGTATTGTTGCTACTTTTATGTTTTTAAAAGTAATGAGTAGTTGGCCAATAAAGCATTAATAATAGTAGTAGCTTCAGTCTACTTTAGAGTCAACAGTAACTGTAGATGTTCATACTTGTTTTTAATCAGAAAGGCTTTATGTTATTTGATGCTGATTGCAATGCAAGAATAAGGTTTTCCTTCATCCAGAATATTATTTTGTCAAAAGAAAAGAAAGAATAAATATTTATTAAGGCAATAATGTAGATTTTTTTCAAAGTGATAAACAGCAGTATTGTTCTTACTAGAAGATAAAGTTGGAAGGTTTTTATTTTTACCACTGATTCCTCCTTTCTATATCAAGAGTGACTGCAGCTAACTCTTCAGCAGAAAAAAAGGCCTATTCTCAAAAACTAAGATTTTGCTCATTCATCATAGTCAGACAGTCATCTACATGTCATTTGGTATAATTGAGCAAGACCTTAGTTCAAAATGCAAATTTTTTCCTTCTGAAAGTGGTTTCAGCCTCTCTTGACTTCACTTTCATCATCTGTAAACAAGGGGTTTGGAGTGGATACATTTTTGGGTCCCTTTCTCATTCTAAATCAGGAAAGTTCTATGAAATTAGTGGGAACAGTCATTAGATCATTTGATGAATTTATTAATCCTCTAGGTATTTGCAGGAGGTAATACTGTAGTTTATATTTTATAACAAGATAAAAGTCAAGGAATTGTGCCATCATTTTCATTTGTTTGTTATTTTCTACCATGTTTCCCCCCAAATAAGACCAGGTCTCATATTAATTTTTCCTAAGATGGATTAGGGCTTATTTTCAGGGGATGTCTGGCAGTCATTTCTGTGTAAAACATTATTTAATTTATTCTTCTGTCTGCAAGAAATCCTAAATGTCTTTAGTGCAGTGAGTGCTGGCTGAATCCCAGACTAGCAGACATCTTTGGCTACCTCACAAAACTAGTGGCCTCATTAAATCAACACACCTCCTTATACCTGCTTGTGGGCACTAGCCCTTTTTGGTTTCAAGAACATAAATGCCTGAAACACATTCAATCTTATCTCTCTTGCCCTTAGTGAAAATTAGAAGTAGGGCTTTTGGGGCAGCTAGGTGGCACAGTGGGTAGAGCACCAGCTTTGGAGTCAGGAGGACCCGAGTTCAAATCCAGCCCCCCACACACACACACTTAATAATTGCCTAGCTGTGTGGCCTTGGGCAAGTCACTTAACCCCATTGCCATGCAAAAACAAACAAACAAAAAAAAAGAAATAGGACTTTCTTTCCATCCAAACTTACCTAGTGCAACCTAGTGCACATGCTATTCCTGTGTTTTGTCTATATTCCAATTGGTCATTTGGTAATAAGTTTTGAGTTCATCTGTTTACATAGGCATTTACCTCTAGTTCAAAGGCACCCACTAGGGTATTTAAAAATACTTAATTTTAATATATATTGTCATTTATTTTAAGTAATAATGTCCATAATATTTTATATTTATATTTAATTATATATTTATATTTTTATTATTCAATATGTCCATTGTATATTGCAATGGATGTACTAAATGGGTCTACTGTTTGATGATCTTAACTGGGGCTTATTTGTTATGAGCATCCTGAAAAAAAATCATGCTAGGGCTTCTTTGGGGGGAGAAACAAGGTTATCAGATTATTTAGAAGAATTGAGCATGGTCTGGGTTCTAAAAATATTAATATTTCACTTTCCAAATCATTCAAATCCTCTAAAATGTGATACCAATAAAAGGATATGATTCTAGAAGCTAAGAACATAGTCTGTTGGAACTAGAGGGGGAACCGTAAAAGATCATATGGACTTTCTAGGTCTTAAACCCATGATCCTTTTATCAGCAGCTATGAAGTACAGTGAATTAAGTGCTGACCCTGAAGTCAGGAGGCTCTGAGTTCAAATCCACCCTTAGATACTTGCTATTTCACTTAACAGCTGTTTGCCTCAGTTTTTTCTACTATAAAATATGTATATTAATAATATCTACTTCCTAGGTTCTGAGGATCAAATGAGATATTTGTAAAGTGCTTAGCATATTCATAGTAGGTACTTAAGTGATTTTTCCCTTCCTTCTTTTTTTCTGGTTCAAACCATTTATTTTACCAATGAAGAAACTGAGGTCCCAAAGAGTAAATTGACTTGTATTGGATATGATGATGATGTCAGAACCAGGATTACCCTAATTCCCAGTCCATTGATCTTTACACTCTAGAGACATACTTTATTCTGTAGATAAACATTTAATAGTAGACCTGTTAGCTATGATGTGTGTGATCTGGGCATAGGCACATTTTGAACTTTAATGAAAAACATAAACTTTCAAATTTGTATTGGACTTTCAAATGATAACTTTCAAAATTTTAAAAAAATATGCATCTTGGGAAGTGTTAAAACTGAGTTTAACTTTCAAATTTTTATTGACAAAAAACTTTCAAGTTTAGCTTTCAACTTTTTATTTAACAAAAATCTTTCAAAATTTTATTGGACAAAAAATATGCATTCTTGGGAAATGTTAAATCTGAGTTACACCATGATACACATAGGAAAATCCAGAGATGAACTGGGGCTAAAAATAAAGATCAGTTTTCTGAATATGTTGAGTTTGAGATACTGGCAGGGCTGCCATCCTAACCAACTCTTTCTTTTTTAATTTTAACTCTATTAACTTTATGTAAAAATGTTTATGTATAATCAAATATAACCATTTTATCTTCTTTGGTCTCCTTTTTCCCTTGCCCAGTCATTAATTACTCCTGAATCCATAGATCCAAAATGTAATTTCTCCCTTGCTCCTCTAATTTACCACAATGTGACAAGACCTTGTTTTTCTATTTGTACCTCACTCCTCATCTTAGAACAGTACTTTATATATCACATAGTAATACTAGATAGTTGGAAATACAAGTCTTGAACTTTCAGGGAAGTGATGAGAAACTAGAGATAGAAATAAAATGATACATAGGAGTCTGCAAAGGAGATAGAATCCAGAAGTTGAAAAGGTAAGATGTCCATTTAGGATAGTGAAATGTAATGGAAATCAACTGAGAAGAAAGTTTTAATGAGTGAACATATTGCTTTCTATTGTCAGATATTAGTAAGATATCTTGGAGGATTGAAAAGAATCTTTAGATTTGGCAGTTACAAATTTATTGATATCCCAGAAAATAGTTTTGATTGAATGATAAAAGCAGAAACCACATTTCATCTTGTGAATCTTAGAAAGTTAGCTTGGAAACTGACAGGTTAAACGATTGATTTGCTCAAAGTCACACAGCTAGCATGTCAGAGAGGAAACCTGAATCCATGTTTTCCATATGCAGCAGCTAATTCTTTATCTGTTTAGGCCACCACTACTTTGCTATGTGGCAGCTCTTTGTAACGTGCAGAATAGGTGCCCATATGTATTGATAGAGAGAATTCCTCATTGGAAGTTCCTTCAACAATAAAATCAGAGGTCTATTTTTTTTAAAGTGGCTTATGAGGAAGTAAAATTAGGAAATGCAAATCCTTCTTGTAAGTTTAGAAATGTGGATAGTATTTTAAGGAAAGTATTAGTATTGAGAGAAATGTCTTTGAGGATAAAGAAAAATTAAGGATAAATTTATAAAAGAAGAATTCAGTAGAGAGAAAAAGAATAAAAGTATAAGATTTTTTGAAAGGATAACTGAGTGGGAGAACAACTTGAAAAAACATGGGCACTTTCTCAGAGATAGGAAGGAAGGAATAAGATTAAAATATAAAGAAATGTTAAGGTGAATAGCAAAGAAATTAAGGAATGTATCAACAGTGAAAGGAGGGAAATTCTCTACTTAGACTGAAGAGGTCAGAGATTGGGATCAGGATGGTTAAGAGAGTAGAAGAGTTTTTGTGATCTGTTGTGGGAGAGCTAGCTTTCTATACAATGAGGAAATACTAGAAGCTTTCCCCATAATGAAGGAGTAAAGTAGGCAGCCACTTTCTTTATTGTTATTTGATATAAATCTGGAAATGGTATCAATAGTAATAAGACAAGAGAAAGAAATTAAGCATAAGATAAGCAAAGAGAAAACAAAGCTGTCCTGCTCTCCAAGGGCATGATGATTTAGCAAAGAAACTTATTTTAGACCACTCCCATGAAATAGCCATTTAGAAAAGAAACTTACCAAAAAATCAATTGTATTTCTGTGAGGCAAAATTAAAATCTACAAGGGAATACTAGAAAACAGGGTTCTGTTCACAATGACCATTATGGGGAAAAAAATTGTATGTAGTCTTCAAAAGATGAAAGAAAAATTATCAAAGCAATGCACATAAGGAATTTCTGAATTCTATTAGGTTTTTGGTTGGGTTTTTTTTTTTGGTCACCCTATTTAGGGTTAAAACTTTTCTGAGCTTTTCTAAAGAAGATGCATTACGATCTCCCCTTGCTTTTACTTCAACTGGGCCTTTCCATCTGCTTTGAAGCTTCACTGGTATTGTCTTCCTCATTAGAATGTGAGTTCCTTGGGATATTATTTCTTATTTTTTTCCCAATGAACAAACCATTATTTTCTCTTCTCTCCCCCTTCGCCCTGTCATAGGAGAGGGGAGGAAAGCTCTAGTAATAAATGTAGAGATTATATATATATATATTATATATATATATATATATATATATATACATATATATATATACAGACAGAGAGATATAGATATACATATATACCTATATACACATATATTTGTGTATGTATGTGTATGTGAATATATATATATATATATATATATATATATATATATATATATATTATGCTCTACATCTTGATTGAGTCCTTCACCTTCCTGTTGGGGGTTGGATAGCATTCTTTATCATTGATCTTCTGGATTTGTGGTTGGTCATTGCATTGGTCAGAAGTCTTAAGTCTTATAAAGTTGTTTTTTCAGTGTTACTATTTTATGAGTTGTTCTCCTTGTTCTGCTCGCTTCACTCTGCTTCAAATCATACATGATTTCCCAAGCTTCCTGAAGTCCATTTGCATTTGTCATTTCTTCAAGTACTATAGTACTCCATTATATTATTATTTTATGGTATAATTGTTAAGTCATTTCCCAATTAATGGAAGCCCCTTTGTAGGTTTTTGCATTTTTGCAACTACAAAAAAGACCCAGTATAAATATTTTTGACACATGAATTTTAGAAAATCCTTTTTTTTTACTTTTTTGAGGTATAAACCCTAATATTAGTATCATCATGTCAAAGGGAATGCATTGTTTAGTAACTTTTGGACCATAAGTCCAAGTTGTTTTCCAGAATGGCTGGGCCACTTCTTAGCTCCACCATCAGCAGTACATCAAATGTGCCAGTATTTTCACATTCTCTACAACATTTATAATTTTCCTTATTTTCTTGTATACTTTGCCCACCCAATGGCTGTGAGGTAAAACTGCAGGGTTACTTTAATTTGCATTTCTCTAATCACTAGTGATTCAGAGCATTGTTTCATATGGTTATTGATAACTTGAATTTTTTCTTGGAAAATTAGCTACTCATTTTCTTTGACTCTTTCAATTGAAGAATATGCAATGCATTATTTATCTTGGAAATGAGGGGGGTTTTTTTCAGATAAACTTGAATCAAATTTTTCCCCTAGCTAATTCTTTCTTTAACTCCATTAATTTTCTTTCTGCAAAAATTTTTAATAATGTATAACTAGATCTGTCCATTTTAACTTCTTTAATCTTTTTTATTCCTTATCTAATCATTAACTACTCCTCTATCCATAAATCCAAAATGTGATTTTTTTCCTTGTTCCTCTAATTTGCTATAAGAAAATATTTCTATTTGTTGTCTCCCCAGCTTTTAAAAGAATGCTTTATATATCACATAGTAAACACTTAATTTTCATTCATTCATTGATTTTTAATTTAATGGAATGCCAAGATTAATTATTGTAATTCAAAATTATATTTAATACCATTACATTTATATTTTTTAAAAAACAGGATTTTTAGGAAATTTATTGCTCTATAACCTTGGTGACATTTTTCTTTTTTTCTTTAGCAAAATTTTCTTCATCTAACAGTCTAATAAGTTCAATTCACAAACATAATATATCTGCTATATAACAGATATTCTTTTTAAATATATATATATTTTATTGGGGGCAGCTAGGTGACGCAGTAAGTAGATAGAGCATCAGTCTTGGAGCCAAATCCAGTCTCAGACACTTAATAGTTAGCTGTGTGACTTTGGGCAAGTCACTTAACCCCATTGCCTTGCAACCCCCCAAATATTTTATTTCCAATTATATGCAAAGTTAGTTTTCAACATTTGTTTTCATAAGGTTTTGTGTTTCACATTTTTCTCCTTTCCTCTCTCCCCCTGACAGAAAGCAATCTACGATAGATTTTATATATTATTTATATAATATATAAAATATATAGATACACATCCATATTAATCATGTTGCTAAAGAAGAATCAAATCAAAAAGGGAAAAAGCCATAATATATATAAAATTTTAAAAATTGAAATAGTAAGCTTTGGTATGCATTAAGATTCCATAGTTTCTTCTTCGGATGTGGATGATATTTTACATCATAAGGTCTTTAGAATTGTCTTTGATTATTGTAGCTGACATGAGCAAGCCCATCATAGTTGATCATCACACAGTGTTGTTGTTAATGTGTACAATGTTCTTCTGGTTCTGTTCACTTCACTCAATGTCACTTCATGCAAGTCTTTCCAGGCTTTCTCACAATTTCTTTTTTTTTTTAATATATTTATTTTGTGGGTGGCTAGGTGGCACTGTGGATAGAGCACTGACCCTGCAGTCAGTAGTACCTGAGTTCAAATGTGGCCTCAGACACTTAATAATTACCTAACTGTGTGGTCTTGGACAAGCTTAATCCCATTGCCTTGCAAATATGTACATATATATATATATATATGTATATATATATATATATATAATTTTTTCATCCATATGCACATGTATATTTTTAAGTTTCCTACTTTTAAAAATTTCTTCTGAATGTAGGCCTGAATTGGAATTGCTGGGTCAAAGGGAATGAACATTTTTATTGCTCTTTGTGCATAGTTCCATATTGCTATCCGGAATGGTTGTATCTATTCACAACTCCACCAGCAATGTCCCAAGCCTCCCACAACCCCTCCAACATTGATCATTTTCCCCTTTTCCCATCTTGGCCAATCTGATAGATGTGAGGTGATACCTCATAGTGGTTTTAATTTGCATTTCTCTAATCAATAATGATTTGGAGCATTTTTTCCATATGATTATATATAGCTTTAAATACTTCATATCCTTTGATTGGGGGATGACTTATAACACTATCAATTTGACACAATTCTCTATATATTTTAGAAATGAGATCTTTATCAGAACTTTCAGTCATGAAGATTGTTTCCCAGCTTTTTGCTTTCCTTCTAATTTTGGCAGCATTAATTTTATTAGTGCAAATCTTTTTAATTTAATATAGTTAAAATCATTCATTTTGCAGTTTATAATTCTTGTTTGGTCATAAATTTATCCCCTTTCCATAGGTCTGATACTATTTCTTGATCTCTTTCTCACAATTTCTTAGAAAACAATAGTACTCCATATTCATAAACCACAGTTTGTTCATCCATTTCCAATTGATGGACATCCCCTCAATTTATAATTCTTAGCAACTACAAAAAGGGCTACTATAATATTTTTGTACATTGAATTTTTTAATGCTTTTTTGTGATCTCTTTGGGATACAGACCTAGTAGTGGTATTGTTGTATCAAAGCATGTGCATAATTTTGTTGCCCTTTTGACATAGTTCTAAATTGCTTCAGAAACTTTGATCAGTTCACAACTCCACCAACAATCCATTAGTGATGTGATAAATATTCTACTGGGTACTATGGATATAAAAAACAAAAATTAAATAGACCCTGATCTCAAGGAGCTTGCCTTATGTATTGAAATATAAATAGTGTATATATATATATATATATATATATATATATGAAATAACTCTTAAGGGGGGAAGTACTAGTACTAGTTAATGGGAAGAGAATCCCTTCTAGGCTTTTCAATACAATGACTTAAGATTTAAGATTTTTTTTAAAAAATGTTATTTTAATATTATTTTAAGATTATTTTAAGTTATGTATCACATTAGTTTCAGGTGTTTTGGAAATATCAGTGTAGTAAAGTCTTTAAACTTTCCTTCATTTAACTTTGGTAGGTTCTATAATATTCTGTTTTAGTGGAAAAATGATCAGTCCTTTTTGTTCCAGTTTGAACTCATAAAAGATGTGTGATCAACTGATTTTTTTCCTTTGCTTCATTCTTTGAGATAAAGACTGAGTTAATTTGAATAGTTTGTGTTTCTATCCTTTACACCTGTACTAGCATTCTAGAATGAAATAAATGTTTCTTGAAATGAATTTAATTGAATTACATTTAAGAGACTTACAGTAGTATTCTGGGCACTTTATCTTTCCCATTTTTAATCTATTTCTGTGTTAAAGTGAAAATATGCTTTTGGCCCAGTGGGGAGGAAGGTAATGTATGGATGGGGGGAAGGGCTGAATAAATATAGAAACCAGATGTTTATACAATATACACATCAAATTCTGGGAAATAAGATGTCACTTTTAAACTGCTAGTTTCTTAATTATGTGAGTGACCAACTATTTTCAATATATGTCATGGAATTATTTGTCAATAAAGTCTCAGCTAGAATTGTATTACAAGTATTATATTTTGAATATGCTAAGACATAGAGGATCTTCCTTGATTAGCAAAGATTTTAATTCTCTAGAATCTCGTCTTTTTAAATTATAAATTTAAAAAATCTTAAATACAGATATCTAGAAGGGTTTAATATAGCACATACTAGATAAGTATCTTTTGGGTCCTTTTGGTTAGTTTAAGAAATTTGTAAGAAAGAAGAAAGAAACAAGCAATCTGATCTGTTCCCATGGTGGTAAATAAAAATTACTTGCCATGCTTTATACCTTTGCTAATGTGTTCCTGAGCTCAAGTGAAAATTTGAGTTAATGCTATATTAATTCATTTTTTAAACTGGACATTATCAAGTTAAACATGACATACCGAGGCATTTTCACCAGATCAGATGGATGAATATTTTGTGCAGGTTCTTATGTTTGCTTTCCCAAATCTTCTATGTAGTTTTCTAAGTGGGCTTACTCAGATTTCCAAATATCCCAATCTTTTACTACGCATTGATTTCCAAAGTGGCTATAACTGACTTGTTCTCATTGCTATCTGATGGCTCATTTTGTTTTTGCTGGCACCCTTAATAGGAAGCACCTAGATGTGTCCTAAATAGATCAGATCCAGAGAGTGCAAAGCATGGGCCTTGACAAGAATGTGTCCATAGCAACCAAGTAGGGATGAAGCTTCTTGGAGTAAATTCAGGGGATAATATCTCTTTTAGAACTCTGAAGGGGGAGTGGCTAGGTGGCACAGTGGATAAAGCATTGGCCTTGGAGTCAGGAGTACCTGGGTTCAAATCTGGTCCCAGATATTTAATAATTGCCTAGCTGTGTGGCCTTGGGCAAGCCGCTTAACCCCATTTGCCTTGCAAAAAAACTAAAAAAAAAAAAAAAACAACTCTGAAGGGGTCTGGTTGTGCTTCTAGGTTATTTTCTATGTGTTCAATTCTGTTTTGGTAGAAACTTGGATGTTTTGTAAAAGACATTCTCTATATCTTAGAGAAACCTATATTTTCTTCCTACTTTCTCAGTCCTTGCCCACTGATGCAGACACTCAGCTTTTTTTTTTTTTTTTTGCAAGGCAAATGGGGTTAAGCGGCTTGCCCAAGGCCACACAGCTAGGCAACTATTAAGTGTCTGGGACCAGATTTGAACCCAGGTACTCCTGACTCCAGGGCCAGTGCCTTATCCACTGAGCCACCTAGCCTCCCCACTCAACTTTTTTTTGTTAAAAATGTGAGACTTTAAAATTTTCAATGACAAATTTAGATAAGGTGTTAATTTTTTCTTTTTTTCAGAAAAATTATTCTTCATGTGATAAATTAGAATATTTTTAGAATCTGTTTATTGACTTTTTATAATATTTCTTAGTAAGATGATGATTTTGTTAACTTAGCTTCCTAAAAGCATGTTCAAAGTTTTATTCAGGAAAATCTTGGATTTATGTATGGCTTGATATAGTTTTTTAAAATTAGTTTTAATTTTTTATGGAAATACTTTACAATTATTAGCATGAGATACAACATGTAGCAGATAGTGTGATATATTTGTGACTTTACAAAGATGAGTTCATATCTCATCATGATCTTCATAGTTTAATGATCATGGGAGAGTATTGTTTTTGGACCCCTTGCTCATCTCTAAGAAAAAAGAAATTATTCAGAGAACTTCTAAGGTCCTTTATGAAATCATATAATCTATTTAGATTCTAGGAACTTCAGAAATTGTCAAATACTGAAATCTTTATACTTTTAATAGAAGCTGTCCCATCTATAATTCCTAGGCTAATTTCATCCTTATTTGCAAATAAACTTTTAGAAAGAAATGAAGAAGATAGGACATATTCATTCCATGTAGGAGTTAAAATATGCAAAAAAGGAAAAACAAAAGCAATTAAAACTCACCAAACTCATTAAGTGGTATTTTAAAAATGAAGTTGTATTTGGAGAGCCTGGTATCCAGGATGGTGTTTTGTTTGCAATAGGTATTGTTGATTGAGTTTTGCTTTTCCCATTTTGATTTTTTCCCTAAAATTTATAGCTTTTTATCTACTTTTGGGAAAAAAAGAGTGAAAATATTTATACATTTTTGTTTACTATTTTTACTTAGCATTTTTGGCTTGTTTTCCCAGTATAATATCTTATTTCTCTTTAAGTATTGCATGAATCTTTCAGCAAACATATATTAAGTATCTCCCCTGTGTAAGATAGATGATAGACATAATAGAGTAAGCATTTATTGTCTGTGTGTATTATATATAATTAATTATATATATATATATATATCAGGCTTTATACAATGGGAAAATAAATGCGGTTTTCCCTTAAAGAACATATTCTAATGGAAGAAAACTAGAACGTAAAAGGGAATTGACAATTGAGGAGCAGGGAGGAGAGGGTATTCTATGTATGAAAATGGAGATCTATAAGGTTACTTGCAAGGAGGTGAGTTCACAAGGTGAGTCCAGCTAAAAAGAGGTGAGCATACCTGAGATTCTGCATGTAATCTGGATGAATGTGAGGCCTTATACTGTTGCTAACTTATTTGAACAAATGCCTAGTAATTTTTTATACTTTCTTTTCAACTTGCCCAACATTTATTAAATGCCGACCATATTCAGGGCATGTATTTGTAAAGGTAAAAAGGTTTACTAAAGCATGCACTTAACTCTGGACTTTACTGTCTACAAGAATGCTGTTTTATACATAAACACATACTAAACATACATGCAAAGGTATATACAAAGTTTCTTTCAAGGTCTGTGGAAAGTTTTCAAGTTCATTTATAACAGAGAGGAATCAGAGAAGAATACCCAGAACTTTGTCAGTAAGAAGAAAATGAAGCATTATTAAGTTAAGAGGGCTTAAAAATAAGGCAGACAATTAGTGCTACATGAAGTAAATCTAGCCCAACCTTCTCATTTTATAGATCAAGCTGAGACTCCAAAAGATCAAATAATTCATCTGTGTTCAAATAACAGCTGAGCTAGGAAACATACCCAGAGAGGGAAAGGTTAGATTGAGACCTATTGTACAGAGAATTAGGCTTGGAGTCAGAAAATACTTGGGTTCAAATTCTTCCTATGAAACTTTCTAGTTTTATACCAGGTACTTCTTGCTGTTTGTTCTTCCTTCTCAAGGAAGACCATAACATCAGAGAAGTGATGCCATGACAAGCACATGAACATTGATTTTAATGAGGGGCTGCTGTGCTGACACACCAGCCTCACTTTCTCCTCTGTAGTCATTTTGGTCCATTGTTCAGATATGAATCAGAAAGGTTGAAGATTGCCCTGGAAGCCTGGCAATGGAGTTAAGTGATTTGTCCAAGGTCATACAGCTAGTAAACATCAAGTGTCTGAGGTCAGATTTGAATGTAGGTCCTTCTGACTCCAGGACTGGTGCTCCATCCACTGAAATTTCTTAGAATTTATCAACTAAGTCAGTGACACTTGAGTATACACTGGTGGAACCCCAAAATGAGAAATTACACATCCTTTGCATTTTTCCTTTCAAAATTACATTTGGGAAGTCATTTACTACAGTTCACATAAAAGCTGCAGAAAACAGAGAGAGAAAAGCCATCTTTCCTTCTGATAGCATAAAGGGAGTGTTTCTGTTTTGAGAGTTTTTGTTTTGAAGAGCATTACATTTAAGTGTCAATTTAAGTTGATATGACATGTAAATATGTATAATGAAGAAGGCTATGGGAGAACTACTGTGATCTCCCAATTTACATTCTAAAAATACAAAATAATGACTTTTTCTTTAAGGTAAAGATTGAACTTTCAAAGTAATAATAGTAACTTCAGTGAGATTCATTTTATCAAAGGGCTTCTGTACATAGGTTTGAATTTTACAGCACAAAGATTTATATTTTGATTTGCATTTTTTTCATGGTACCCTGGACTTTGAACCCATCCCCAATTTGGCTTGCCAACGAGTTTACGTGAAAGTGTGGGAATAGTGGTAGGAACTGGATATACTTATGCTGCTGGGAGGATACATACAGAGAGAAGGAAAGAGGAGAGCAGACTATCTTGGCTGCAGGAGATGAGAAAGTAGGATGGAGAGGTCAATCTTTACTAGGTTGGTTATCTAGTATGACAACTGTCCTAAGGAGGAAAGAGTTCTTTCAAGGAGGATCTCATATAGACTAACAACAAAAAGGAATTTTTAAAAATAAGTGTATTTTTCCAACTATATGCAAAAATAGTTTTCAACAATTTTTTCTGGTAAGATTTTAAGTTCCACGTTTTCCAAAAAGGAATGTTATTTGTGGAGTTGACTCTGAGGAATGAGGAAGGGAGGAAGCAGCTCTGCCTTGAAGAGGCATGGCTTCAGGGACCTTATAAAAATTCTTCTGTTTTGATTTTGAAAGTAATGAATATGAGCATAGTAGATTCCATTTCTCTCTAAACAACTGGAAAACTCATTCCACTAAGTATTGGATCTCCCATTCTTGGATCCCCTGGGATCTAGTTTCCAAGGATACCTATTTTCTGTCATCCTTGCTACCTTGAATTAAATTCAACAAACTTTTAAGTGTCTACTTTGCTAGGTTCTGAGTCAAGAGAGAGAGAGAGAGAGAGAGAGAGAGACAGAGACAGAGACAGAGACAGAGACAGAGACAGATGCAAGAGACAAGAGAAACAGACAGAAATCATCCTTGGTCTTCAGGACCTTACATTTTACCTGTTTCATTCATTGTTTCTTTTTTCAGCAAACCTAACCATAGGGTCTGTCAATTTCTTCAAGCATAGGCATGTGCATACACACACACACACACACACACACACACACACACACACGTGAAGTAATTTAAACTAAAAATAAAGTGTGGTTGTAAAAGAATAGACATTGGGTATTATCCTGGTGATTGAGTTTGAGGAATGAAACTCTTTTTTAAGATTCTCTTTTAGCTTCCACTGACAGAGCAGGCTCCTTTCTGCCTTTCTCCTTCCTTGTCCCCACCTATTGCTTCCTTGATATTTTGCAGCCTGGAGTATAGGACCCTACTAAAAGAGCTTGATCTGTTGTGATTCTTAATAGAATTGAGGGCTAATTGAGGGCTAATTCTGATTAGAAGTGAGGCTAAATGCAGGGTAGAACAATGGAATTAGCTAAAGGGGACAAATTGTATTTTGAGTTTAAATGAGTGAAAGTGGAATTGAGAAGGCTTTATAAGGGAGATTTTAGGAACCAGACTTTGAGGAAGGGGAAAATACACTGAAAGGGAGGTTAAATGGGTTGACAGGAAAGAGGAGCACATGACAGAGTAGGTGTCACCCCCCACCCCCCTCCTACCCTCTTCTACTCTAACCTAATCTTATTTTGACACTCCTGGTAAATTTTCATGTTCTGGATATAAATCTTTTCCAACCTGGAAGGGACTATTAATAAAGTTAAAAGTTTGACTTATATGATGCATTAGAGATTGTTGTTGTTCAATTGTGTTCAACTCTTCATGACCTGATCTGGAGTTTTCTTGGCAAAGATGGTTTACAATTTTCTTCTCCTACTCATTTTGCAGTTGAGGAAACTGAGACAGAGTTAAATGACTTTCCCAAGGCTCACACAGCTAGCAAGTGATTGAGGCTAGATTTAAATTCAGGGAAATGAGTCTTCATGACTCTAGGTCCAGTTCTGTAACCACTTCACCCCCTAGTTGCCTCACCAAAGAGATAGTCATATGCAATTAGAGCCTGAAGCTACAAGACTAGGAGGAACAATTTACTTGTGCCTTTGAAATGTTAATCTCCTGGCATGATGATTTATGAGATTTCACTATTTCTTTTTGTGCATGACTGAATTTGTTTTAGTATGAGTTGGGTTACCTAGCATTCTGTGTCTACATTGGCTTATTTACATTACTACTAACTACCTAATCATAATAATATTTAAAAATATTTATCTGATTATATCCAAGGAAGAAAACTTTTGTAAAAAGATTTAAAGGTTTTACTTAAATGTTTTTTTTAAGTTTTTAAAAATGTTTTTAAAATAAAGTTAATTCTAGATGCAAAAATCTTAAATAAAATCTTAGCAAACGATTACAAATTATCACTGGGATAATACAAGTAGGATTTATCCCAGGAATTCAGGGTTGGTTCAATTTTAAGAAAACTGTTAGTATACTCAATTATATCAACAACAGACCTATCAGAAATTATATGATCATATCAATAGATGCTGAAAAAGCTTTTGACAAAATACAGCACCCATTCCTACTAAAAACATTAGAGAGTGTAGGAATAAATGGACTGTTCCTTAGAATAATTAGCAGTATCTATTTGAAATCATTAACAAGCATTATATATAATGGTGAGAGACTAGAGGCATTCCCAATAAAATTAGGGGTGAAACAAGGATGCCCATTATCACCACTACTATGCAATATTGTATTAGAAATGTTAGCCTCTGGGGCGGCTAGGTAGTGCAGTGGATAAAGCACCAGCCCCAGAGTCAGGAGTACCTGGGTTCAAATCCAGTCTCAGACACTTAATAATTACCTAGCTGTGTGGCCTTGGGCAAGCCACTTAACCCAATTTGCCTTGCAAAAAACTAAAAAAAAATGTTAGCCTCAGCAATTAGAGAAGAAAAAGAAATTGAAGGAATTAGAATTGGGAAGGAAGAGATAAAACTCTCACTCTTTGCAGATGACACGATGGTTTACCTAGAGAATCCCAAGAAATCATCCAAAAAACTACTGGAAACAATTAGCAATTTTAGCAAAGTTGCAGGTTATAAAATAAACCCTCATAAATCCTCAACTCTTCTATATATGTTTAGCAAGATATAGCAGGAAGAGCTAGAAAGAGAAATCCCATTCAAAGTTACCTCAGACAATATAAAATACTTGGGAGTCTATTTGCCAAGACAGACTCAGAAACTTTTTGCAAACAATTACAAAACACATTTCACACAAATTAAATCAGATTTAAATAACTGGGCAAACATCAACTGCTCATGGACGGGTAGAGCTAATATAATAAAAATAACAATTCTACCAAAACTAAACTGCCTGTTTGGTACCCTACCAATCAAAATTCCAAAAAATTGCTTTAATGAGTTAGAAAAAGTTGTAAGTAAATTCATATGGAGAAATAAAAAGTCAAGTATTTCCAGGAGTTTAATGAAAAAAAGTGCAAAAGAAGGGGGTTTAACCCTACCTGATCTAAAATTATATTATAAAGCATCAGTCATCAAAACTGTTTCATACTGGCTAAGAAACAGAGTGGCAGAGTAGTGAAATAGACTAGGTGTAAAAGCAGGAGATGATTATAGTAATCTGCTGTTTGATAAACCCATCCAGCTATTGGGATTAAAAACTCTCTCTTTGATAAAAACTGCTGGGAAAATTGGAAGTTAGTATGGAAGAAACTTAGATTAGACCAACACCTCACACCCTTTACCAAGATAAGATCCAAATGGTTACAGGATCTAGATATAAAAAAACAATATAAACAAACAAGGAGATCAAGGAGTAATATAGCTGTCAGATCTATGGAAAGGGGAGCAGTTTATGACTAAGGAAGAGTTGGAGAACACCACCACCAAAAAACCAACTAGACGATTTTGATTACATTAAATTAAAAAGCTTTTGCACAGATAAAACCACTGTAACCAAGATCAAAAGAAATGTAGTAAATTGGGAAACAATCTTTACAACTAATGATTCTGACAAAGGACTCATTTTTAAAATATACAGAGAATTGAGTCATATTTTTAAAACAAAAAAAACCATTCCCCAATTGACAAATGGTCAAAGGATATGCAAAGGCAATTTACAGATGAGGAAATCAAAGCAATCCATAGCCATATGAAAAATTGCTCTAAATCATTAATTATTAGAGAAATGCAAATTAAAGCTTCTCTGATGTACTACCTAACACCTCTCAGACTGGCCAATATGATCAGAAAGGACAGTGATCATTGTTGGAAGGGCTGTGGGAAATCTGGGACACTATTACACTGTTGGTGGAACTGTGAACTCATCCAACCTTTCTGAAAAGAAATTTGGAATTACGCCCAAGGGCAACAAAAATGAGCATACCCTTTGACCCAGAAATACCACTACTAGGTCTAGACCCTGAAGAGATGATGAAAAAGGGTGAAAACATCACTTGTACAAAAATATTCATAGCAGCCCTGGAAATCAAGTAAATGTCTTTCAATTGGGGTATGACTTAGCAAACTGTGGTATATGTATTTCATGAAACACTATTGTTCTATTAGAAACCAGGAGGGATGGGAATTCAGGGAAGCCTGGAGGGATTTGCATGAACTGATGCTGAGTGAGATGAGCAGAACCAGAAAAACACTGTATACCCTAACAGCAACATGGGGGTGATGTTCAACCTTGATGGACTTGCTCATTCCATCAGTGCAACAACCAGGGAAAATTTGGGGCTGTTTGCAATGGAGAATACCATCTGTATCCAGATAAAGACCCATGGAGATTGAACAAATTTCAAGGACTATTCCCTTTAATTTAGGAAGAAAAAAACACATATCTTATTGTCTGATCTTGTTATCTCCTATACTTTTTGTTTCTTCATTAAGGATGTGATTTCTCTCTCATTACACTCAATTTGGATCAAAGTGTGTGGGGGGGAAGTAAGGTTGGGAGCAAAATTGTAAAACTCAAATAAAATCTTTAATAAAAAAATAAAATAAAAAAGTTAATTCTTCCTGGAAAGGACTTTTACTTTTTTTTCCTAGTGACAAAGAAAATGTGACTAATGAGTGTCCAAAGCCAATCATAGCAATTAGCATTGTTTCTTGAGGGTAGAGAAGACAAGACCAAAATCCCCCTTTGCTAAGAAGCAAGAAAATGGACTGAATGACCTTTGAGCTCATCCCTACTTTAGATTAAACCTTGGTGTCTCTTATGGTTATTCGCATATTGTTTGATCAAAAGAAGAAATTCCCCAGGGGTGTAGTTTCTTTTAGGGATAGGATGAGATGAGTACCTTTTAACATTGACTACAGTGGAGACACTGGAAAGGGCTCTTGGGATTCTTGGTGTTGGTTGGCAGTTACCTTGAACTTTTAATTTTCCTGGGTGAACAAAAATCTGTGGTAGTTGGAATTCAATAAGATGCATTAGCAGAAAATGGGAACCTGAGAACAATATTTCACTTTAAAACACAAAATGCTTTGCTCAGGTATATCCTGACTACCTTAATTAATGTTCTTTTGCCTTTCTTCTATTTGGTCTCCTTTAGTGTGTTTTCAGCTTGCTGAAGATATTGAAATCCACATTTTTAAAAACTTTTCCTATAGACAAACACCACCAGACTTTTGTTTTGTCAAGCAATTTATGGTAGATAAAAGATAGATAGACCTCTGAAATTGGAGTCAAGAAGACCTGATTTCTTTTTTTTTTTTTTTTTAGGTTTTTGCAAGGCAATAGGGTTAAGTGGCTTGCCCAAGGCCACACAGCTAGGTAATTATTAAGTGTCTGAGGCCAGATTTGAACTCAGTATTCCTGACTCCAGGGCCAGTGCTTTATCCACTGTGCCACCTAGACACCCCAAGAAGACCTAATTTTGAATATTGCCAAATCAACTAACCTCTCTAGGCATCATTTTTTAATATAAGTGAAGAAGTGGTTGAACTTGATTATTTCTGTAATGTATTAAAATTTTAAGAAACATAATTTCTGCTTTATTGATGATACTATTAATTATAGCTAGTGATTAATTAACAAAAGTATGGTCATTTGACCACCTCTCATCAACCAATAGATGGATCACAGTGGCCTCTTGAGATTTTTATGCCCAGGGAAGGTTGGGTATTCCTGACAGGAGGAAATCTTCTCTGATTAGTTAAAAATTAATTAGAAGGAATTAATGTTATAATGAGAGCTCCTATTCTAATTAGGGGCTGGGGGATGTGACTCCTCCCTGACCACTCCCAGTTTGGGACTATATCCACACCCGGCTTCCCTAACCGCCACTTCCCAGTCTGAGTAGAAACACTATGGGCTTCCCCAGTGGGGTGGGGTCTGAACAAGCTTGAGAAGAATGTTAAATCCAATCTCATTATCAGTCCTATTCTTCAGAGACTGATTTGATCTAGTACAGAAATGAGGAAGTAGGAAGGAGAAAAATCTTGTATCTTCCCAATATTAATGTTACTTAATAATCATTTCTCAGTACATGACAGCTATAAATGAGTCAGCTATGGGATGCATTAGATAGCTTTCCAGGGCTTGAAGCCAGGAAGACTCACATCTTCATGAGTTCAAATATAGCTTCAGACACTTAGTAGCTGTGTGACCCTGGAAAAGTAACTTAAGCCCTGTTTGTCTCAAGTTCCTCATCTATAAAATGATCTGGAGAAGGACATGGCAAACTACTCCAGGTGGTTTATTTAGATAGGTATCACCTCTATCTATCTATCTAATAGAAAGGGTTTGGGATTGGCAGTCAGAAAACCTGGATTTGAATACTTGCTCTCCCACTTAATATCTCTGTGCAAATCATTTCCCTTGTCAGTGTCTTGGTGTCTTCACCTTTGCATTAGGGAATTGCAGCAAATCAATGGAATAGTACCTGTTGCTCTGAGTGTCCAACCTTGTAGCTCTTCTTGTCCTCATTACCCAACAAAAACTTGTCAAGGACTGTATATAGAATTTAATATTTATTTATGAATGCAGTACAATCCATATGACATTGAAATAATGGAATAAAGCTGCATGAATGGACTTTGAGGTTCACTTGTGACATGTGGCAAGTATATTGGACACATTTGCTAATCCAAATCTTTCATTATAAGAAAGTTACTTTCTCATATTGAATAGTAATATGCTTTCTTTTCTTTTTTTAGGGGTGGGGTTGGGGCAATTGGGGTGAGTGACTTGCCCAAGTTCACATACCTAATAAATGTCTGGGGTGGTTCTTGAGTTCAGTCCTCCTGATTACTGTGTACCACTTAGCTGTCCTGGCAATATACTTTCTAACATAATCCTTAGGTAAAAATCCTCATGCCTCACCTGGCCCTTGATTCTCCTTCAAGGTCAGAATCTAAAGCTGACAGACCTTTTGTGGTTACAGTATAGACTGCTATAGGATTCTCTTTCCTGCCCCTATTCCCTTCTTGGTTTGGGAACTTATACATATTGGCCTTTCTACCAGATTCTCACAGTAAGTCAGACAGCTGCTTCAAGGCATGGTCTAATTCTTGACTATTGATATTCTATTTAATACTTATCTGGTTTTCATCTCCCAATCCCTTATCCCCATTCCGTGGGTGTATCCTGAAGTTCAGAAGATAACCTCTTTCTCAACAAAGGCTATATTAGCCACTATATACAGTATCAGAATACAGTAAAAAAAAGTTCATAAAATCCTGAATCAATTAGAAAATGTGATATTATATTCTATAAATTTTAAGGAAGTAGAGTTATTTTAATGCATTTTTAGAAAGATCTTTCTAAATTGGTTAACTTTTTTAGAAAAATTATACTTAAGGGACTAATTTGGAATAATTATTTATCCTGCACAATTTATTCTCAGAAAATATTTGTGTTTAGTCTCTGTGGTATCTGTGGTAATGGTTTTCTGTGGCAATCAGTGGTTGTGACTTGCTGTTGGCCACACAGATAGTGTGTGTCAGAGGGAGGGGTACTTGAACTAATGTCTTTCTGATTCCAAAGTTGCCCTTCTATCCAATGCCTTAAAACCCTGGAGGGGGGAAAAAAGCGTGCTGGAGTTACATTTCTCTCTGTGACTTATTTTCATTTCAGTAGCTGATTAAATAATTTCTTCAAGCTTTTCTTGGAAATGTTATTAAAAAATGAGAGGCCAAAGCATTGACCAGCAGCATTTCAATTTCACATATGCCCTTACAGTCACATTGTAAGTTGTATGGAATTTTTAAAAAGAAAAAAAATAACAAATGGAATAGATGAGTAATGGTCATTAAGTTTTTATTGAGATATTGTGAGATTTCAGAAAAATAGAAGACTTTAGTTCCTTTGTTAGAGAAACTCAAGATTCAGAGAATCTTCAATCTGATGATATAGACAGAGCAATATAAAAATATATAAATAAAAATATCAAACATGCCAGCCTTTATATCATTGGAAGCACTTAGCAATGGGGAAGATTTTTCCTTTATGGTTCACCTTTCTCATTCAGTAAAAATTTATGTTAATTTAGGTCCCCTTTATCCCCCCCAATAGAAAAGTGTTTTTTATGTACTTATGTAATTTTAATTCAGTGTAATTATAGGGATAATTATTCACTTAATATTTATTTTTAAGTATTATTCTCTTGACAGAAATTTAGCTGGGTGAATTTTCATGAATGTCTCCATTGTATGAATCAGGTACATCAGCCTGTGATTTGTCATCACTAGAGGGCAGTACCAACAAAAATATTTCATAAATTTTATTTTTAAATCTTACTACCATTAACATGAGAAATTGACTTTTATAAGATAAATATTAGATGTCAATTTATTAAAAGTAATTGATAAAAGTTTTTATTATGTGACCATTCAGGTAATCTTTTATTACTTTACCATTTGAAAACTAATGCTTGAATATGATAAACTAATGTTTATAAAACATATCTCTGAAATTGACAGGGTTCTTTGACTATTTTTTTATGAGAGCAGTATTTTATAATTATGTTTTTTAAAACTGGTGGCCTGGGGGCAGCTTGGTGATCTAGAGGATAAGAGCACCCACCCTGGAATCAGGAAGACCTGAGTTCAGATTTGACCTCAGACACGTAATACTTATCTGTGTGACCTTGGGCAAGTCACTTAACCCCATTACCTTAAACAAAATTTTTAGCAGGCCATATGATAGGGCTATCTGAAAATCAGATTTGCACATGCTCACATACACATACACATACAATATTCATTTGCTTTCGGTCAATAATATCCTCAATACCATCTTGTAGCTTATAAATAGAAAATGTAAAATAATACATCTGGATTTGAGATATATATATATATATATATATATATGCATATATATACATATATGCATATATATACTACAAATAAGAAATGTTACCTGGCACAGCAATGCCACTGGAACAAAAATACTTTTTAACATTTCTCCTATAAGCCCCTCTCCTATAACAATGCCAGCACTCTGGCATGGACTCTCATCAGCTCTTGCCTGGACCATGGCAGTAGCTTACTGGTTGGTCTCCAACTACAAGTCTCAACTCACTTCCGTCCATCTTTCACTGACCTGTCAAAATGATCTTCAGGTCTGACCATATCACTTCACCCTAATTCCAATATTCCCTTATTGCTTCCAAGATGAAATTACCAATCTGCTCCCCCCAGGTCCCTATGTATTCTCTATGATCAGCAGTTTCCTTGAACAAGATATTTCATGACCTGATTTAGAGTTTATTCATTGCATATCTCCTAACCCATGCCTGGAATGCTTTTCTTCTTCACCTCTGCTTACTGGCTTCTTTCAAGTCTCAGCTAAAATCCCATAGTTGACAAATCCACCAGAAGCCAAATCTTCATTTCCCTTAAATCTAGCGACTTCCCTCTGTTTGATTACCTCCAATTTATTCTGATTCTGGCATGTTTGTACATAATTTTTTGAATGATCTCTCTCCTTTTGATTGTGAATTTCCCCTAGAGCAGATATTGTTTTTTGGTTTTCTTTGTATCTCAATACCTACCTATCATAGTGCCTTGCATATAGTAAACGCTTCACGAATTTGTATATCATCCATGTGCAAGGGCCATGTGTTGCCGGAGCAAGCACTAGTAAGTCCTTAATAAATGACTGACTGATATTATACCCAAAAGATGTCCAAATATTAATGAATGAGTCACTTTTTCAAGTATATTTAGCATAAGAAGTCTAATACAGGAAAAGAATATGGACCATTCCTTAGAATTTATGTTAGTCAACTCTTTGGAGCACTTGTAAGTTTCACAAAACATTTCCCTAATATTATTTTGTGAGAGGGATAAAGAAATTATTCACATTTTGCAGAAGAGGAAACTGGAACTTAGTTAAGTATATTTTATAGTATTTTACCTGCAGTTCATAGGTCATCCGTATAAGTGTTCATGATTTGAAATCAGTATAATGAAATACTTTGACATTTAAACTGACTTGTCAAGAGGTTAGACATACTTTAGAACTCAAAGGCTGAAACTTTGATATTAGTTGCTTTGCGTAGATTTATCTTTGTTGGATTTTTTTTGGTCATAGATCACAGATTTAAACAAAGCTGAAAAAATTCTTAGAGACTATCTAGTCCAAGCTCATCATTTTAAAATTGAGGAAAGTGAGGACCAGGGTATTTACTACATATAGGTGAGTGAAAGGTAAAATTTGAACCCAGAACCATACTAGCATTTTACTCTTCCTTTGTACATAGGAGTAACCTACAGAAGTCATGCCTAAGGGGTGGCTAGGTGGCATAGTGGATAAAGCACTGGCCTTGGAGTCAGGAGTACCTGAGTACCTCAGACACTTAATACTTACCTAGCTGTGTGGCCTTGGGCAAGCCACTTAACCCACTTTGCCTTACAAAAACCTAAAAAAAAAGAAGTCATGCCTAATATAAAACAATTGAGTATGATTCTTCATGATCCTATTTTCTTGGTAATGGTTTGTCATTTTATTCTCCAGCCTATTTTACTGTTGGGGAAACAGGGTTTAAAGTGATTTGCCAGGGTCAAGTCATGAAGATGTCTTCTGGTTCTGGTCCAGCACTCTATCCACCATGCCACTTAGCTTCACCTAATGTACATAGTAGACAATTAATAAATGTTTATTGTGGAATTATTCAACCAAGTTTCATTTGGTCCTACCAGAAATTATTGTAGGTAGATAGGGGCTTCTCTCACTTCTGCCACTATTATTATCATTCTCTAGAAAACTGGTAGAAATGCCTTAAATGGAAATGGTTTTCTTTCTAAAAAGATCTCTTTGTAAATTGTAGTGACTGATAGGTAAGACTTTGTTTATCCCCATAGCCATTGGTTAACAGCAAAAGTCAAAGAGCACAGAAATACTCATTTTTTTTTTTGCCAAAAAAATTAAGGTAAAAAGTCTTAGTACATTTTTAAATTAAATATAAATGATTAAACCCACCAGTGTTAGTTTTTAGATTTTAAACAATATTTGATTTTGTTTTGGGGTTTTTTGGTGCAAATATGGCATTTGCAACTCGTGATTTCAGTAATGGGAGTTAAATATAATTATTAAAGGAGATCTGTAGTAGTCAAAGATTTTATTGATTTAATTGAAGCATGAGAAAAATAACCAGGTGGAAATGTTCATTCAAGGAGACCTTGGAAATATCTTGTATCTTGGGAATAAAGTCAGGCATGGAGAGACAGATTTGGGAGTTTGCATAAAGGCGATGTGTGAAAACATCCTAGACACAGAGGTGAGGGAAAAAGGATAGTGATGAGTAGAGAGTTTGGGGACAGATCCCTTCTGGGGAATACCAACTTTAAAGAGTGAAGAAGAGGAACTGATAAAAACAGAAGAGAGTGATTAGAATGAAATGAGGAAAGCCTGAAGAGTGTTGTGTTGACTCAGGAGACAAGTGGTGAAGAAAAGTCAAAAAAGTAGAGGATGGAGAAAAGCTTAAGATTGACAATAAAAATTGATGTTCTCTTAGAGAATATTTTCGGAAGAGGCAGAGGGTTATAAGAATTCTGCAAGGAATCCAAGAGTATGAGTTCATGACAAGGAAGTATAAGAATGCTGCATTGCTATAAAACTTCTTTAAAAAGTAAAACTCCTTTCAGATCAATTTAAAATATTTGGTTTATGAAGCAAGTTCATTCTCTACCTTCCTTTTCTCCTTTCTTTATAAGCACAATTAGAATTATGTTTCTACCTTCTGCCCAGTCCCAAATTGTTTCACACTCTAGAATTAATTCAATTAATAAGGATTTAATAAGTTCTTACTTAAGGCCTGGCACTGTGCTGAGAATTGAAAATAGAAAAGTAAAAACAAGTTTCTGCTCTTGGGAAACTCACATTCTAAAGGAGAGAGATGACATCCAAACACCTACATTCTGTCAACAGAAAATCACAACTTCTCAAAACATATATGAAAAATTGAATTATGAGGGAAATGAACATGCATGTGGAACCCTATGCATGGAAAAGAGTTCACAAGTGAGATAAGCAGAACCAGAAAAACACTGTACATCCTAACAGCAACATGAGGGTGATGTTCAACTTTGATGGATTTGCTCGTTCCATCAGTGCAACAATCAGGGACAATTTTGGGCTGTCTGCAATGGACCATCTGTATCCAGATAAAGAGCCATAGAGTTTGAGCAAAGTTCAAGGACTATTCCCTTTAATTTAGAAAAAAAAACCAGATATCTTATTGTCTGATCTTGTTTTATCATATACTTTTTGTTTCTTCCTTAAGGATATGATTTCTCTCTCATCACACTCAATTTGGATCAATGTACAACATGGAAACAAAGACTGACAGATTGCTTTGCTTTCCGTAGGGGGGGAGGTGAGGGAAGTAAGATTGGGGGAAAAATTGTAAAACTCAAATAAAATCTTTAATAAGAATAAAAAAGAGTTCACAATCCAGACAGAAGCTTGCATATTTATGAGATTACAACAAAGAAGGGAGAAGATACCACAATCCCCTCTAAATGGGAGTGATTTGGCAGGAGGAAATTGCAAGATACATACAGTGCAAATGGGAGACTACCTTGACAAGGACCAGGAAGGACTTTTTACAGAAGATGAGGTTTGAGTTGAGTCTTGAAGGAAACCAAAGAAGCCAGGAGATGGAGATGAGGAAAGAAAACATTCTAGAACAAAAGACAGTCAGCAAAAAAGTCATGGAGCTGGGAGGTTTAGAATAGCTAGAAAAAAAAATCTTCCTACATTGGCAGAACATTTTTACTTAAAAAGAGCTGGAATTTTTTCTGGATGAAGTTCCTGCTATTAACCCAGATCCTAAGCCCTTTATCAGTTAGCAAGTATCTATTAAGTACCTGTTATTTTTACTCAATGGGGCATAGTGAAGAGGGAGCTGACCTTAAGACCTTCGTTTACATTCATCTTCTAATATGCATCAGGAAAAGCCTCTTAACCTCTCTGTGTCCCAGGGAATTCTTTAAGTACCCTTGCCTTGGTAGAGGACCTTGGTAGAGGAACTTCCCTTATCTAGGAATTGCTTATATCACTAAAATCACCTGATAGTCCCTTATCATTAGGCTACTAGGTGAGTCACTTTGTTATAGTTCAGTCATTTTAGTTGGGTATGACTTTTTGTGACTTCATTTGAGGTTTTCTTGGCAAAGATAAAAAAGTTTGCCATTTCCTTCTTCAGCTCATTTTACAGATGAAGAAACTGAAGCAAATAGGATCAAGTAACTTGCTCAGCCAAAAGTGTCTGAAGCTGTATTTGAACTCAGGTTTTCCTGACTCCATGCCTAGCATTCTCTCCACTTAGCCTCACCTAGTGAGATTCTAGAGATACAAAAACCAAAGCAAAAAGTCCCTGGCCTCATGAAACTTACAATCTGTCCAGAGAAACATTTATAAATAAATAAAAACATTCAAAAATCACTACTAGGTAGATAGTTATGTGAGTTGCTGTGCCAAAAAAAAAATTATCAGCCCTTGCCAGACATCCTAATGATGATGAGGCTCCTCAGTTGACAGACCACACACAAGTCACACCCACACAGTAGACCCATATTTAAAGTCTTTCCTGTTTGGTGTAGGATGTTTCAGACCTTGTGCTCTACTAATGTAAGCTTTGAGAATTCAGGGTCACCTCTTATCCCATGATGAAGCATATGGTATAGGGCTTCCATGGAGGATGAGTAAACTATTTCTATTAAAAGTCATTATTGAACCTTACCCAATTTCCACCTTGATTAAGAGGCTCTGTTACTTTTCAGAATTCCAGTCTCCAGTTCCTCATGAATTCTACTGCTTAACAAAGGAGCTGATTAATAAATATTTGTTGACTAATTACATAGTGAATTGGAGCAAAATGTGTACAAGAAGCCAGGGTGGAGTCTGGATGATAGAAGCTTGAGGCCACTTAAGTCCACTATAAAACCAGTTATCATCTTGCTTTTCCCTGGAAATGTCTATTTGAAAAAATGTCTATTGAATTTCCCAATGGGCTCCCAAGGCAGCCCATTACATTTTTAAACAGCTCTAATCATTAATATATCTTTCTTTTATCAAACCTAAATTTTCCACCTATACTTTCTTGATAGTCAACTTTGAGGAACCAGCTGGACCTAATCTAGTCCATTTTCTGTATGCTGTTGTTCAGTTGTATTTGACTCTTCATGACCTCATTTGGAATTTTCTTGGCAAAGATACAGGAGTAGTTTAGCATTTCTTGCTCCAGCTCATTTTGCAGATGAGGAAACTGAGGTAAACAGGGTTAAGTGACTTGCCCAGAGTCATATGATTATGAAGTATCTGAGGTCAGATTTGAACTTTAGTATTTCTGACTTCAGGCCCAACTACTGTCACCTCCCTGCCCTCTTTTACATGACATCCCTCTGTGGGCCATTTGAATATTTCGAACTTTATTCACAGGTTATGCAAAATTATCAACTTAAAAATTAGCTTGCTATAATAGTCAAATATTCAATAAATTCACCCCTAAGAAGTGCTAGATTTATTGAATTTTGTATCCCTCCTGTGGTTGCCTTGGTAGCATCAGACCAAATGATTTTGGAGGCCGTATATGGCCAGTGGGTCTGATATTTCCCACCTCACTCTAAATATTTTAAGGCAATTTTTTGTGCCCATTGCACCTTCTCTTCTCTAGGGTAAATAGCCTGTGCTTTTTCACCCTATCCTATAAGGCATGTTCTTGAGGCCCCTCAGCTCTTAGTACCCCAGATTCAATGAATTCTGCTTCATTTTAATCCTCTCCATCAGCTTCCAAATATGCTTCTTTTATTCATGATTAAAAAAACAGAATTTTTAAAAATGTATATGGGTGTAATATTTAATGTAGCAAAACATGCTTTTATAGATGGGTTAAATTTTTATAAATATTTTTCCCTTTAAAATGTCAGTGATTAAATTAATTCAGTATGAAAATAGGAAGTACATCAATAGATTTCAATAAATTTATGTTCTTATCAGTGCGGATACCCTATCTCTGACTGTAGCACCTCTATTTCTTTTCATACTGTGCTTTATCCTGTCCATTCATAGAACCTGGGGGGAGGGGTTGTTTTTGTTTTTGCAAGGCAATGGGGTTAAGTGACTTGCCCAAGGTCACACAGCTAGGTAATTTTTAAGTGTCTGAGGTCCAATTTGAACTCAGGTCCTCTCTTGACTACAGGGCAGGTGCTCTATCCACTCTGCCACCTAGCTGCCCCAGAACTTGGGAATCTTAAAGAAATGTTCCTAAATTCTCTATGTACCTGCATATTCACAACATATCTGATTAGTCATGAATAGCAGGTCCTCTGGAAGGGGTTCAAAGCAACTTGGGTTTTGTTGTGTATACATGTATGTATTTTGAGCTAAATTTGAAATTTTTATGGGTGTAGGACTTTGTTCTTGTTCCCTGAGTACTGTCATTAGCCCTATAGACACTGAGTTTAAAAACATTTTTGATAAGACAGTTGTTTGAAATTTGTAATATTTATATTTTTCCACATAAATGTTTTAATTGATGATTAGGTACCTAGACTAATCTAAAGAGACTTATTTAAGCTTCAATGTAGCTAAAATATTATGCATTTATTATTGAAAATTATTTTAAATTGCAATACAAGTGATTACCAAAAGAGAAAAAGAAATCACTGTCTCCTTGTGAATGCAAAACAAAAAAGGAATTAGATAAAATTGATGAGGTTTTTTTGAAAACTTATAGACCTTTGAGGACTGCAGAAGTTACTGATTATGGTCATTTATGATGTCTAATTTCACTTAAAAACTTCTTATTTCTCTTTATTTGATATAGATTTATCATTTATATTGCTTTTAGACTTATTAGTTATCATAATGACCATTTTTTGGGGGGGATCTACAAATGGAATGAAAGAGAGGAAAAGTGATTTTCCTGAGGTAACAGAGTTGGAAATAAGAGGTGAAGGAGGACAATAAAAGGGTACATTGTGTGTGTGTGTGTGTGTGTGTGTGTGTGTGTGTGTGTGTGTGTGAGAGAGAGAGACAGACAGACAGACAGACAGAGAGCCTGAGAGACAGAGAGAGAGAGAGAGAGACACACACACACACACACACACACACACAGAGAGAGAGAGAGAGAGAGAGAGAGAGAGAAGGTACTAAAGTTACAGTTAAATGACTCAAGAGAACTTATTTAATAAGGAACAGAGGTACCATTGTATTATATATCTAGTCACCCATAAGTATATTTGCTTCACAAATTGCTTTAGTGTACAAAGAATATTGAAGTTACAGATGATGCCTGAGTATCACCTCAGCACCACTGTGGTCTTCCATATTGGTTCAAATTTAGAGATATGAAGCAGTGTACTGCCCTTGCCTAGAACTTTGGAGGCTAAGTCTAGGTGACCTAAGGAGGTTAGGATCTGTGGGGTCAATAAAAACAGCTATAGTAGCCCTCACCAGTGTTCAAGTTCATAATAAATGAAACATAGGTGCTTTTGAATATACTTGTCATATTTAAACCAAAGATAGGTAGCATTCCTTTAGTGTTGAAGGCTGTACTTCTTGTATTCATCAGTCACTAGCTATTTCTGTTTTGATACCTCCTCAAATGGAGGTTCGTAGAGAAAAATGTTTGAGCTCACATAGCAAATGCTGGAGTCATATCTTGAGCCAGCTCTTCTGACTCCCAAGTTCAGTGCCATAGTCATCTTGAGTGCAGTCTTCACAAGATGTTCACAGATTGGATATTTGTCACTTAGTTCTGCTTTAGGCTAGCCCTGATTCCTCAGTAAGCTTGTATATAGATAAACTGAAAGAGAGCATATTAACCTTAATATCCTGACATACATAAATGAAGATGTGCTTTTACAAATTATGCGTTCAGCACACAAAAAGGGGGAAAAAGTATTATTCAGATGATCTGAGCTACCCCTCTGTCATATTGATAACTGAAAGCTATCATTTCAAGGGAATGTTCTGAACCACTCAGAAGGCATAACATGTTCCTTCATCTCCCAACATTAGATTTATCCTGCTCTCTATTGGAAAAAAGAAAAAAACCAAAGACTTTATAATAAATATGCATAGTCAAGTAAAAAAATTCCCACATTGGTCATATCCAAAAACATATTTCATTCTACATTATTAAGTCTATTACCTAGATTTAGCCTTTAAAATTTTTTTAAGGTTTTTTTTTTTTTTTTGCAAGGCAAATGGGGTTAAGTGGCTTGCCCAAGGCCACACAGCTAGGTAATTATTAAGTGTCTGAGACCGGATTTGAACCCAGGTACTCCTGACTCCAAGGCCGGTGCTTTATCCACTACGCCACCTAGCTGCCCCTGCCTTTAAAATTTTTTAAGAGGGACAGAGGTTCAAAATTGAATATGAGAATTTTTGTTTAGTTTCAAGGGTTTTTAGCAAAATTTAAATTATGTGAATGAAGGCAAAAGTTTCCAATATGCCCTTGCTCTGTCTAACTAACTCCTGTTGCCTCAAGGCAGCTAGGTGACATGGAGTTTCAAAACCAGTCTTAGACACTTAATAATTGTGTGACCCTGGGAAAATCACTTAATCTTTGCTTCAATTTCCTCAGCTGCAAAATAGAGATGACAGTAGTACCTACCATCCATGATGTCTTGAGTTTCAATTAAGATATTTGTTAAGCATTAAGGATACTTGTGTTATATAATAGCTGTTTAATTAATGCTTATTCCCTCCTTACCACAAAACTATTCATTGAAATTATTTATTCTCAGTTCTTCCTTCACATTGCCACCCTTTTGTTTTACCCAAATTGAGGGGCATCAGAAATCCCTCATCATTTACTATTTTGGGCAAAAGATAGCAAAGAAACAGTGGCATTAGGGTAGAACTAAGAGAAGAGAGGCGGAGGAAATAAAGGAAGATAGAATCAGTATCTATGACTCTAGCAAGTCCAGGACAAAAACACTGCTTCAAGTCTTATTTCTCTTTGGATTATAACAAATGTATTTAGGAAAAACTGAACAATTATTACACACATATGAGGTGTGACCAGAAAGTACTCTAATGAGAATGATTTTCCATTTTCTGGTTTATGGGAACCAGACTCGTTACTGTGTAATCAGCCTGTGTATTAAGTAATGGACTTTGGGGAGCCAATTTCAGTGTCAGGGAAATCTATATATTTTGTAGCAATGAACTTGCCTCCTTTTGCCATTAGATCTTTGACTGCCATATAGTAAAGGGACCTTCAATTTTTTTTGAGGTGAGGAAAAGGGAATATTAAGATTTGTCAACATTCTTCTTTGACAAATATTAATAAAATCGTTCCCAATGAAGAATGAGTTAATTGTCCAGAAACATTTCTAGGTATTTTAAGGGCAGTATTCATCCTAAAAAGAGAGGGGGACCCCACTCATCTTTCTTTGGAAACCTCTCTGCTGCAGGAATGCCTAAATTATCACATGGCATTTACCAAAGAAAAGGAGAAATACCCTTTCCCCCCCCACCAAGAGATTTGCCCTTTGCCAGCCAATCAGAAATAACATACATCCAATCTATGTCCTTTACTCCTATATATTTTAGCATGGATTGTGATTGGCTCTTAGTTGAGGTTTTCTGGGAGGGATTTCTTGACACTGTTCACAGCTTTCCCTGCAGGTCCTTATTTGGTAGCTGTTGACAGAGCAAGTCTTCCCAGCAGCCAAGCATCTTGACATACATTATTCATTAAGCCCTGGTTCTCCGGGAAAGATGCAGACCCCTAGATCTTTAGCTATTTCTTCAACTTATGCAGCCTTTTTATTCAGACTAGTTCTTGCATTTTATTGCACTTTGGAGTTTTACAAATGGCATTTATTCAACCGGAAGACTGCACAATGGGATTTTATGCCAGAATATCTTATATGTACTTAATTAAAAAAAATATTTAACAACCCATCAAAGCACTCTGGTTTGTGGAGATTGAGAGTACTGAGTATTATAAAAGAATAAGTATTTCAGAACTTCATAATAATAATAATAATATAAATAATCAATCAAAAATGCCTGAAGCAAACTATTTACTGTCAGTGTCTTGGGGCTACATAAAGGTAGGATTTTTTTGTTTCAATTTTTTATTGTAATTTGTGGGTGTACATAACTTATGTATGATTATGCAATTTATCTGTGAAGAAACTACAGAAAGGATGATTTAGAATTTTTGTCAGCTATATATATTCATTTTTTTGTGTGATAGTTGATATTTTTCTTTAAAAAGAAAATGTATGAAATTTGAGAAAGAAATAAGAATTATACTGTCAGAGCTTCTAAGCAACCTCATTTGACTACAGATGCCTTAAATTATATGGCTTGTTACATTAACCTTGTGCAAAGAAATATAGTATTAAAGAGTTTAAAATGAAAAGAGCAATTTATTACATAACTCAGGGGGTTTAAGTAAAGAATATACTTGAAGTAACTTTTTTAAAGATGAGAAGTTATCTCTCTCTCTGTGAAACATTATAGATTACAGTTACTCTTTGTAATACTCAGATGCCAAAATAAATTTTCAGTTGAGACCCTTTCACCAGAAAACATAAAAATTAAAATAATATAAACTATTGAATGAATTCAGCCTTAAGCTATAATCAAATATACATTGATGGGATATGAAATCAGTAGAATAGCATGATCAAAAACACTGATTCCTGTTTTTTCTTTGTTTTATTTTGTTTTAAAGTTATAGAATTTTTTAAATCCAGGTTATTTTAACATTTTGTAAATAGATTGCTAAAATAAAAATCTGTTCCCATCTGTCTTGCAAATGTAACTCTATTAATTTTAAAGTATTATGGTGTTGTTATTATGCCTTACATCAAATCATAATGTAAAAGAAATAAATTGATACGTGAAATTAAACTTAGCCATTTTCATGCCTGGCAGGTTTTCCTGAATCTTCTATTATAGGATATAATAATAGCATGGTGATCAGGACTCCATAGAGGAAACCAGAGGTGGAACAACCCTTTTGAATCACTTTGCCCATCTTTTCCTAGTTAAAACATTGCTATGGAAACTAATCTCCCTATATATTTGAAGTAGTCACAATTCATCTGTGGAAACCAAGGACAGTTTCTCTTTACCTTGGGCTCATGGGACTAAAAAGATTCTCATTCTCATTCTCTCTCTCTCTCTACACACACACACACACACACACACACACACACACACACACACACACACACACACAAACACATACACATACCCTTCCTCTTTTTCTTCCTCTCCCCCCTTCCCAAGTCTGCCTGCCTGTCTTTCTGTCTGTCTCTCTTCTCTCTCTCTCTCTCTGTCTCTGTCTCTCTCTCTTTCTCCCTTCCTCCCTCTCTCTCTCTCTCTCTCTCTCTCTCTCTCTCTCTCATTACTCTTTCAGTGGAAGATTCCTCTTTGTGGATAGATTTCCTAGAATGCACAGAAGACTTTCTTTGACTTTTCTTGCCATAGTAGATAAGATTTGTTTCTCCACTTCCACCCCCCTTCTCCCCCCCTTTAAATTGTGTTACTTCTTTGCTTCTAAGATAGATGGAACTTCAGTTTGAATTTTTCAAGCCATCTCAGGGCCTTAATCTTCCTATATTTAATACATACAAATATCTGAAGAAATACAAGTTGTAAACTTGTAAACCTCTCATGAAAAAAAATATTCATTGACTGGTTTATGTGTGCATTGTTATTTCTGTCCATAAATTCTATAAATTTTACTATTTTCCAAGCTGTTTTTGAAAAGAAAGAAAAAAGTTCTAGATACCAAACTATGACACTAAACCTAGACACTAAGCCTTCATTTAAAAATAACCTGTGTGGCAATTATTAAGATAGTTTTGTGCATTAGTACTTTTCTTATATTTTTATTTATACAATGTCACAATGCAGCCTATTCAGACGAACAAAAAAGAGATGTGTCCCTAACAATTGAATTGAAAAGTCTTTGCTTGTATATATCAGAAGTACTGTACAATACAAGCATTCCTATGTGACTCCAGCTGTGGCCCAGAGTCCAATCCAAGAAGATTTTATTTTGTTCCACCATTTAATTAGATACATATAACACACATATAATTTGCTTAGCTGGTTTTTTTTTTCCATTAGAACAAATAAAGAATTTTTGCTTCATGCAAAACTGAATTAGGTTTTCTGAGCTTAAGAAGCACAATGATATGCCGATATGGGTGTGTTTTCACCTTACCTCATTCATTAGGTACTGTGCAGCACTGAAATACTGATGCATGATAGGAGAACAAAGGACCTGAAATTCTCTACTTGCAAATAGCCCTTCTTTTCTTTGTTGCAGCTTTACTTCTCAGTGATTATCTTCAGCATATTCAAGAGTAAAATAATCACAGGAAATCATAATCAGAAAATAACTTAGGGAGGGGATAGATTCATAAAACAATAGCAAATATCCAATACATTTTTATTTTTCCCTTGGTTACTTCTTTTGGATAAATTTATCCAAATCTATTGGGGCAAAACTGTAACCAGACTTGGTATAACAAGTTCATAAGAAAAACAAACTCCCTACTTTATTCACTTTTCTCAAGACAGAAAGAGAAAATTCAATTATATGCTTGTGCTGTTTTAATGAGGAATGAGTATCTATCTGTGATTAGAAATATTTGTGGTAATGTTTAACTTAGTATACTGTCATGCTGTATTGTCCCAAAAGTCCTAGTGCAGTTTTAAGCTTTAATAGATTAAAATCCACTAACACTTAGAATACCCTATATAATTGTTAGAAATATGCAGAAGTTAATTTGTAGAATTTGTTCCAATGGGGAATCTACAGAAGTGAGCAGAGAGGATGTTTTGTTTGAATAATTAATTTAGTTTCTTTTGTCTAAAAATTTTAGGCACACTCAGCTATACATATACATCTGAGTCAGAGTTATATGTTATTGGCTCATGGAAATCTGTCTTGTCTTAATGAAATAATCCTGTTTGATTTTTTCTTTTGAGTATTGAAATTTTTTGCTAGAAGGTTGCAACCACCATATACAAAATATTTTGCGTGAATATTTTCACCATTATATCATATTAAACCATGGTCTTGATAAATTGACTATCATGTTGTCAAAAAGTTTTCTCTCCTTTACATTTTATTTTTTCTATTTGGGACACAAGCACAGTAAGTTTTTGGGGGTCATATCTACACAATGCAGAAATAATCAGCAAAAAAGAAAAAAAATAATTTTATTATATTAATGGTCGATTTTGAATATTGTTTCCTAAAAAGTTTTTGTTCATTTGTTGAACTGCATTTAAAAAAAAATGTTGTCAAGTACATATCCCAAAATGTCTACCAAGCAAGTGCAAATTTCTGAGGGAAAAGTCAAGGGTACATTTTCAGTTATCAATTCTTTAACTTAGCCATCTTCATAAAAGAGATGCATTTCTAAGAGTTTTTGCTTATATAAATTCTGCCCAAATAAACTCATGGGATACTCTCATGTATTTCAGAAGGAATCTTTGACTTCATATGAGTGTGTGTGTGTGTGTGTGTGTGTGTGTGTGTGTGTGTGTGTGTATTTGTGTGTGTGTGTGTTGGCTAACGGTCAGAAAGTGGTTTTGTGGAAAAGTTAGGCTTGCTTCCATTTAGGGACTGGGCAGTCTTATTTAATGATTTTTGGGAATAGGAGGGGGATCTAAAGGGAGAGTTTGGAGAATTTATGTTTCTTATCCCTCACTCATGTGTTGTCCTGTCTCTCTCCCCCTCCCCACCCCAGGAATCTTAGATTGTATTGGCATGGTATCTTAGTGCCACTTACTATCAAACCACCTACAAATCTTATAAACATGAATGAAATGGGGTTACCAGATTCAATTGAAACTGTTTGCTTTTGAGGATATCAGATAGAATTCAATTAGGAAAGTGAATCTGAAATAAAATGAGATGGTCAGTCTTTACAATTAAAAAAGTACCTTCCTCATAACAACATTGTGAAGTATACAGCAATAAAAGTGGTTTTTATTCCCATTTTAAGTAGTAGAGAAAACTCCAAATTAGGTCATTTTTCCTGGATCTTGTGGCTAGTGTTAAAATCCGAACTTGAACCTGAGTCAACCTGATTTCAAATCCTGTATCCCAAACTGCACTTCATCAAATTGAAGATATTAATTTTCTTAGCATGAATTACAGGCACTAAGGAAGATACCTCTCTGTTTAAAAGTTATTTGAGACTCTATGAAAATATTAAGGATGATGGTTTTATAGTAATGATCGTGCCTCTGTCATTTTTCTTGAACATATACTATGGGTGTAGATATAGTTGAGTACTTGATCTTTGTAACTTCTGGTCTTAATAAAGTAGCAAATCAGGAACACAGAAGTTAATTAAGGAATACTCTGCATTCTGTTTCTCTAGGCAGTGTGGTATAGTGAGAAGGTGCTGAACTGGAAATGAGAAAGATCTGGATTTGAAGTCTTCCTTAGTAACTTAACCATAGGACATGTCATTTAGTTGTATTTCCTTTTCCTCATTTTAAAAATAAGGACATTATGCTTGCTCTCCAAGGTCACTTCCATTTTAAATTCATGATCCTGTGAATCTATTTGGAATATACTTTTATTTTGTGCATGTACTCATTGATTGCAAACTCTTTTAGGTCAGAGATATTTTTATTTTTTGACTTTATATACTTAGCACAGAGCAAAGTGCCTGACCTATAGTAGGCACTTAGTAATACTTTTTAAAGAATGACTAATTGATTCTCCAGTGAAAAATAGGACATTGTGAAAGATGCACAGAAATGAGCAGATTCCTTGAAGGCTTCAAAAATTGGAAATCATTCTTTTTAGAAGTTAAAAATCATAGCAACAAATGTGTTAGTTCTTTTGAGACTCGACTGCTATAACATTTATTGCCAGATGAAACTGTGGTAACAGCAATCATCTTTTTCATTTTTACTCTGGTGATTTGGACCACTACAATACTTTGTGGTAATAGTAAAATAGTAAAATTCTTTTGCTTCAGTTTGCGGGCAGGTGTAGATCAAAAATGAAACTCACAAGTGATTTTCAAAGGGAATTTGTTGGAGGCAAGATGCTATAGTGAAATGATTCCTAGACTTTTTGATTGTAGGAGCCCCTCCCCCCTTTCACATTCTTAAAAATCACAATTACTCCAAAGAACTTTTGTTTATGTGGATTATAGATATTGATACATTAGAAATAAAAATATTTTAACATTATTCTGAATATAGATTTGGTATTCTAAAACTCTCTGAAAGAATCTCAGGGACTTTCAGGGGTCTCCCAATCCATACTTTGAGTACTGCTGGTGGAGTGGATTGAATATGGACTTGGAGTAAGGAAGACCTGAGTTCAAATCCTCATATAAATACTAGATCAAATACTTGTTTTAATCATTTGGTGTTAATATGCCTCAGGATTCTTTTCTATAAAATGATTTCATAAAACACTTACATGGTTTCAAACATCAAATGAGATGTGTTGCAGACTTTTTTTTTAGGTTCTTGCAAGGCAAACAGGGTTAAGTGGCTTGCCCAAGGCCACACAGCTAAGGTAATTATTGTCTGAGACAGGATTTGAACCCAGGTACTCCTGACTCCAGGGCTGGTGCTTTATCTACTACACCACCTAGCCGCCCCTGTTGCAGACTTTAAAGAATTCTCTTTGCTGTTCAGTTGGGTCTGACTCTTTGTGACTCTATTTGGGTCTTCTTGGCAAAGATATTAAAGTGGTTTTCCATTTCTTTCTCTAGCTCATTTTACAGACGAGGAATTGAGGCAAACAGGGCTAAATGACTTGACCAAGATACTAGGTATCTGAGGCCAAATTTGAACTGATGAAGATGAGTCTTTTTTTATTCCAAGCCCATTGCTCTATTTTATTGAGCCACCTCACTGCTCCAGCTCATTTTAGAGAAGAGGATCTGAGGTAAAAAGGGTTAAGTGATTTGTTTAGCATCACATACAGCTAGTAAATGTCTGAGGTTGGATTTGAACTCAGATCCTCCCAACTCCAGGTCTGGACCACCCAGCTGCCCCAAAGAATTCTCTAAATGTTAGCTATTATTAATATTAAATTAATTTCCTCCAGAATTAGAATTCAGTCTTCTAATTATCCACATACTTTTTTATCTAGATGGAATACAGAAGCATTCACAAAAATTACAAAAAAGACTGACTCAAAAATGACATCAGAGAAATCTCCCTTTATTCAGTACCTGTTAACATGCCTACCCTGTCCATTGTTTTCATTTTGTTTTATTTAAGAAAAATTATAAGGAATGTTTTTAGAGAACAAAAAAACTAATCCTGGACAGGCATTAAACTGTAACATGATGGTAGATCTCAAAGAGTAGGGGTTTATTGAATGCCTTTCTGGAGTAGATTTGAGGGGCCTTTTGTTTATTTTATATGTGTTACTTCATGTCCTTTTTGGATAACCAAGCACTCTACTGGAATCAGTGAAATATATTAAAGAATGGTATAGTATAGAAATAATTGAATTTCTGTGTGTGTGTATATGTGTGTTTGTGATTTTTAGATATTTAACTTTTGGAAGAAAGGTAGTAAATACCAACAAATAATGTTTTTTTAATAAGTTACAAAATCTTAGTACTTCACTGATCTGGGAGCCTGCACCATTGATAAAACCTTAAACCTGGAATCAAGAAAACCTCCAGACACTTACTAGCAAGTCATATAAGCTATACCTCAGTTTCCTTATTTGTCAATTATAATCATTTCATTTACCTCCCAGGTTTGTTGTGCAGATCTATTGCAATAATTGATGTAAAATGCTTAGCACAGTACCTGGTCCACAGTAGGCACCTAAGGGATTAGCTACTACTATTGTTGTCATCATCATCATCCCTATAACCTACCTATTTTATGTTAGGTGTATATCAGAAAACGTTAAACTTTCTTTTACATGATTGAAAATGATATGTGTATGTATGTTTTGAGATTTTATAAGAGTAGTAGTAGTAATAATAAGTAAAAAATCAATTATGTCTGTTCTAAAATTATTTTTTATGCTTTTGGATAATAGATTAAATTTTTTTCTGTTTTTGTTTTTGTCTAGACTCAAAGTATCACTGTTATGCCTCCCTACTTTAGTTTTTCATGTTTTTGAGAAACTTAGACAATTTAAAAATGCAAAATGCATATTGAACTACAATTGATTTATCCTAGGGCTTATAAAATTGAGGACTATATAGATTCTTGGTGTTAATCTAGTGCAGAATCATTATTTTACAGATGAAGCAATTAAACTTCACCAAAGTACACAAGGGTATCACAGCAACTCAGTGTCATAGTCAAGAAGCCATCCTCATGGTATAGATATTGTTGCTTGATTTTTCTTTTTTTAAAACTTAATCCATGATTTTGGTTCTGTTTTTCAGTTTAAAAGAATGCTCAATCGGGAGCTCACCCACCTTTCAGAAATGAGCCGATCTGGAAATCAAGTCTCTGAATATATCTCAAACACATTTTTAGGTAAGACCAATGATATGGGATTCTGTTCATTTATGCTTTTAATTTTGGACTCAGTTCCTGCAGATAATTATTGAGGAGACAGTTCCATTTATTTTCTCTCATCATATTGCCTTTTTGGCATAAAAGAATGTGAAGAAGTCAGATCTAATCCTTTTACCTTCCATTGTGGGTAGTCTTCTCTTGAGTATATGTTCATTTACTATAAAATAGTAGCTAGCATTTATATTGTGCTTCAGGATTTACAAAGCATTTTCTATATATTATCTCGTTTTATTTGATACTCATAGCATCCCTCTGAGGGTAGTACTATTATTATTCCCATTTAACAGATAAGGAAAGAGGCAGAGAGACATTAAGTGACTTGCCCCTGGGTCATCTACCTAGTAATTCACCTTAGACAGGATTCAAATTCAGATCTTCCTATCCTCAAGTCCAACATCTATATACTTTACCATCTAGATGTACTTTGGGGTAAAAATACTTATAAGGGTAATATTGGCTTTTCATATAACTACATATTGTATATATTGCTATAAATTGAGAGACAATATGATATTGTGGTTAGAGAGATTGACCTCAAAACTCAGGAAAACCTGGGCTTAAAATCCTATCATTAATGCTGGCTTCATGAACCTGAGCAAGTCATTTCTCAGTGCTGTAGTGTAGACCTCTGTTTAAGACTAAGGTGCAGAGAAGACTTAGGTCTGCTTTGGTAAGAGGAGGTTGATTCCTTACCTTCAAATTACTTGTATCTATGAAAACACAGGTCCTGTCTTGTCCTGTCCTGTCCTATTAATTTGCATTAGCCATTATAATTAATTATATTTTCTGTATAGATAAATAATAGCATCATAGTATTTAGAAATGTAAGAAATCATCAACTCAACTTTCTTATTTTATGTAAAGAAACTAAGTGAAGTCATATGGGTGTGGTCAACATAATGACCTCAATGGCCATTGTCATCATAAAAAAGAAAGAATTAGATTTTAATATTTATCAACTATGGTACTTGGAAATTTCCTTACTGTATTTAGAAAAGTTGATAAACTAAATTGACTCAATATTTGAAGAGACCACTGCTATGAAAATATCTTCAGTTAAGAATCTCTGACCTTGTATTGATTAATACTTAGCTTTGAAAAGAGTCTGCCAAAATATAGTCTCTTTTCTATTTACAAAAAACAAAAACATATACATAAAGTGACTAAAAAGACAAAGATTGATCAACAGTCTACAGATTCAGGTTGCCATTGAAGTTGGCTTTAAAGGTAGCACCTTTATTTAGTCATATTATAACTTTTGTAAAAGCTTATGTTGACTCTCCCTTTTAAAAAGGGATTGGAAAATGATAGGAAAAGGCAACATGTCATGGGAAAACTCAGTGAAAAAAACTTTCCAACTTTCTAGCTTTCATCATCTACTAGGAGATGTTAAAATGGCTTCAGAAGCTGTAATCATTTATAACTTTATTGAGCAATATGCCTTTCTGTGTTTACATAGAGTTAAAATATTAGATGTTGAATCAGAGAACAACTCTTATAATTTCAGTTCAGAAAAACAAGTTGACTCTAGCATGGAATCTAAGTCAGACTTTCAAAGCCTACCAGTAGGCTTCACCTACTTTAGTTTCCTTATTTAGCTTCTTTCAGGAAGTTAGACAATGGAAAAATTAATTCATAGTTATTCATTCAACACTTTTTTTGAGTATTTTGGCAGGTATTGTGGAACTTAAAAAGAAAACAGTAACACCTGACTTTTTTTAAGGCCTTCCAGGTTAAGTGACTTTCCCAGGGTCACATAGTTAATCAATATCTAAGGCCAGATTTGAATTTAGGTCCTCCTGACTCCAGGACAATGTGTATGTACACATACATACAAAATCCATGATTTTGGTTCTGTTTTTCAGTTTAAAAGAATGCTTTAATTGGGAGCTCTATCCACTGTCTCACCTTCCTGTCCCACCACTGAATTTAGCATTTTCCCCCTATATAAATAACAATTGAAAAATTAATAATTCCTGAGATTGCCACAAATGAAGTATGTAAAATGATATTTTTGTCTTTTATGAGTAGTGTACTTATTAGGGGCACTGTCTTTGAGAGAAGGGGAATATATAATGCCAACAAATGATTTTATTAGGAGGATGAATTTATCCTCCTTATACAGAAAATCTTTTCTCATTGGTTTTAAAATTAGGAAATACCTTCGAATTCCATGACAATGTTAGAAATCTTTAAAGTATGTACACTCTATGTAGGTTGATTAAACGTGACAAATAAGCTTTGAAGTCTTTCTTCTTTGATGGAAGGAGATTTTGAGCTTCACTGGAACCATCAATATCAAAATTTACATAACTTTGGCCTTTATTATAGGGCATTGAGTATGCCCCTTTAAATAAAATCCAAAGGAAGGTTCTCAAGGAGTTAGAAAATACAGGTTAAAAACTCAGTGATAGTGGCCTCTTTGGAGAGAATTCATGATCACTTCTAATGAATACTGAGAATTTTCATTTAGGAAATATAAAGCAACAGAAACAAAATTGAATTAATCTGAAATGCAATTTCTGTTCTCATTGTGTGACCCTCTCCAGTAAACTGACTTCAAAGTCCACACTCCACTTTTTTATACTCAAGAATGTTCTACTGTTTGAAAGCACAACTGTGAAAGCTTTTTTTTTCAAGTGGAAAGGGCATTTTCAAACTACTAATTGAATTTCAAATGGGGATGAGAGTGGGGGGAGGGCAGAGGAAGCCTGAGAGATGATAAATTGGAGGGAAGGCTGTACCAGCAACACTGTGTTTAACTGTCTGCTGTTCCTGCAGAGGGAATAATCTGTATAAGCATCCCACCCAACATAGAATACAGTTTAGGATCCAATGATTTATCAATTTAAATCAAAACTAAAGTACAGCTGCCTGATGGAGTGATTAGATTTAAAAAATAAATGAAAATTAGAGTTAAAAATAGTCTTAAAAACATTCATTTTGTCCAATTTTTGAGTTACATTGAAGTTTGAAAATATAATAGGTATTGAGTTAGATAAAAATTATATCTAATAGTGTAGTATATTATGCTTCATTAATACTAATTTACTCAGTTTCCACATTTAGTCTTGCTAAATACTACCTCCCCCATGAAATCTTTCATCATCATCATCATCATCATCATCATCATCATCATCATCATCATCATAACATAATGATGATAAATGTCCAACCGATAAGAAATCTTCCATTCATAGAAGACTTTTTTTATCTTTTTAGGTGTTTAGCATATATTTTATAATTTTAAAAACTGTTTTTATTGATGTCTTTTAAAAATATTATCAGTTTCCTAGGTATCCCTTCTCCTCTGCCTCCTAAAGAATCATTTCATGTAACAAACAGTAATTTTTAAAGGCGAAAAAAGGATAAAGACAATACTGATGAATACTGTGAAAAAGTCTGATAGTATGTGAAATGTATACTGTGGACCCTTCCCCTCTACAGAGGAATAATCTAATCATCTCTCTTTTTTGAGCTAATTTCATACTTTTATTATATTCATTTTGATGTTTTTCGATGGCAATCCTTTTCATTTATTTTGTCATATTTTGTCATATTTCATATTTGTCATATTTCCCTTTCTGAACTTTCTGAACTATTAACTCCATGAACTCAGGCGGATTTTATTGTATTGTACTTTGTATTGTATTATATTGTACTTTTCTCCACAAATTCTTTTCCCAGTAGATACATTATTAATATTTATTGAACTGAATAATAAAAGAATAATAATTATCTGTATTGACCAAATTATGTAGGATTTTTATATTTTAAAATATAGTTTGTAAGTTTAAAAAAAGTCCTGAGGAAGGCATTTCTGAATGATATACCACTATTATCCTCAACTCTTCCAAAAAATTTTACTTCGTTATCAAGTATATTCAGGTTTCTATTTCTTGCCTTTTTAAACATTGAAATAATTATCATGATCAGGAACTTCTAATGAAATCAAATTTTATTTTCATGTTGTACATATATAAATGTGTGTATGTCTGGTTGGATATATGTGCATGCATATTTGTGAACATACAAACACTTAAATATAATTGCTGACTTGATATCTGGTATACTCAAAAACTGATACAGGGAGATATGGTTTATAGTTATATTCTTATATCCTCTAGATTTAAGATATATTTGCTCAATGCAATCTCCCAAATGAGAATTTACTCATTTTGGGGGGGTGGAAGCACTTAGTGAAACATGCCATGTTTAGCTAGACATTGTAGGTTAGGATGAGAAAATGCAATGAGTTGTTAATGAAAAATGGACATTCACTTCATGATACACTTATTTTATTTTTAAGACAAGCAACATGAAGTAGAGATTCCTTCTCCTACCCAGAAAGAGAAAGAGAAAAAGAAAAGGCCAATGTCCCAGATCAGTGGAGTCAAGAAATTGATGCACAGTTCCAGTTTAACAAATTCCAGTATCCCACGATTTGGAGTGAAAACTGATCAAGAAGATGGACTTGCCAAAGTAAGATCATGAATTTCCTAAGTTTACTATGCCTCTTAGTGGTTTGCTGGTGGTGGTTATTTTTGAGCACAATAATGAAATAATTTTAGCATATAAGGTCTCATGCAGGAATAAAAAAGAATCTGCAGATGCAAAACACATTTTTTGTTTTTAGCTGGTGCCATTGGCACACACCTACATTTGATTATTTGGGAGAGTATAATAAAATTTTGTTTTATACAGCATAAAAATATGTACATTCATGTTTTATATATATATGTATATATATAAAATATATAAAATTTAAAATTCATGGCAGTCTTTTTTTTATTAACGTGTTTGTATAGTGGGAAAAACCACTAAATTTGTAAACAGGAGAGGCTTGGTATTTTACTCTCCTTTGGATATTTATTATGTGAATAAGTCTTAATTTCTTTGAACTTCTTTTCTTCTCTATAAAATGATGATAATAATAACTTTTGATAATTTATGAAAAGTGCTTTTTCTGTCCACTTGAGGTTTTCTTGGCAAAGATACTGGAGTTGGTTTGTCATTTCTTCTCCAGCTCATTTTACAGATGAGGAAGCTGAGGCAACAGAGTTAACTGACTTGCCCAGGGTCACATAGCTAGTAAATATCTTGGACTTGGATTTGAATTCAAGTTTTCTTGACTCGAGGCCCACTCTGCCATCTAGATGCCTTCTTAAATGCTGTATCACCCATTAATATTATTTTATTACACATACTAATAATGTATATAATGGTAAATATATCTTCCTATTTAATTCTTCACATCTCTGATGGAGAGCTTGCTTATTCTTTGGGTGTTCAGTCCTACCCCTTCATTGTCTAGAGCCTCACTCTATTGGTCTCTCTGTCCCTCACACTCCCTTTATTCTTCAGTTTGTTTATCTTTCAGGAAAAGTCAAGTCATTGAAAACTGGTATGGGTTAGTGGTATTTATTGAAAAGTCTACTTTTCTAACTTTTGTGTTCAAATATTCATCTTCCTCTCACCCCAGGAATTAGAAGATGTGAACAAATGGGGTCTTCATGTTTTCAAAATAGCAGAATTTTCTGGAAATCGACCTCTGACAGTTATCATGCACACCATTTTCCAGGTATGTAGCCAAAGAACTAAAACAGGGCTGACCATTCAATCTCTAAATGTCTATCCTCCCTGAGTCATCCCTCAATTTTCCATTGTGGGGGAAGGGCGATATTTTTTCACTTACTATCTCCTTCTGACAGGAAGGAAGTAAATAGAGGAATAGAGGATAGGTAAAACCCAGATTAGTCAATTTTGTTATTTCTACTCTCTTCATAAAATATTGAATGAGAAAAGATTGAAACTTGGTTAAAAATCATTTTCTAAATAATTCCTAAAAAGGACACTCAATTGAAAACTGACTTAAAAACCAAACAGATTCCACAGAACCCTACTGGAGCACCCCAAAGTTGACCTTTATCCCTAACCTTTATTCCCTGCTTCCTTTTTCCCTAGTCCATTTTCTCATTGTGAGAACATTCAACTTCAGATATTTAGGTATTCATAGGGAGTTGTAACAAAAGATCTTATAGAACTGGGATGAACAGTTGTATATTTACATAGAATGCTGGAGTCAGAAAGTATGCCCTATTTGCTAAAGAAAGAGGTAAAATGAAAAATGTTTAGTTTTATCCAACTCTTGGAGACCCCAAACTGTTTTCTAGAGACCAAAGAGTTTTGACCTGGACCCATGTGGCCACCAGGAAGGATAACTCAATTATGAATTGGTCTTATGAATTGCCCAGGGCTCCTTCAGTTGCTTCCTGGATGCCACTTTCCTGACCAAATATTAGTTTTGGACTTTCTGACATAGAGTCACTGTTTGTTTTGTTTTTTCTCTCTCAGGAACGGGATTTGTTAAAAACATTTAAAATTCCAGTAGACACTTTAATTACATATCTGATGACTCTAGAAGACCATTACCATGCTGATGTGGCATATCACAACAATATACATGCTGCAGATGTAGTTCAGTCCACTCATGTGCTGCTCTCCACGCCTGCTTTGGAGGTAAAATTCCTTTTAACTCTAGTCTAATTTCTAGGTCTCTTATTAATGTCTTCATGGGTTTTTAAAAAACATCATAATTATTTCTCTGCATTCCCTCTCCATTATTCCCATCTCAGAATTCTCTGTTGCAAGAAATATAGTCAGACAAAACTAGTCTATTAATTGTATCTGAATCTGTCACATCTGTCTCTTGACCTGCAGATTTAGCATTGGTTAGCCCTCTTTCTGAATTAATTGCCTTTAATTTCTTTCTTTCTTTTCTTCCTTCCTTCCTTCCTTCCTTCCTTCCTTCCTTCCTTCCTTCCTTCCTTCCTTCCTTCCTTCCTTCCTTCCTTCCTTCCTTCCTTCCTTTCTTTCTTTCTTTCTTTCTTTCTTTCTTTCTTTCTTTCTTTCTTTCTTTCTTTCTTTCTTTCTTTCTTGTTTTAGATTTATCTTAGTCATTGTGTCTATCGTTGTTTGGTTCTGCTTACTTCCGTATCTATTAAGGTTTACATGTGATCCTGGAAAATTTTTGGTAAATTTTTCTTTTAATCTGTCTCTTCAGTGAAGTGTCTTGGTTTGACATCATTTTCATACAGTAAAAGGGAAGGTGTGATCTCTTTAGCTTGGCTTAGGAAAACTTGTTTTATTTATCTTTTTTATCCAATGACAATTAGTTGTTTTTTTAAGTGAATAAAATTATGCTTTAGTTTGTTCCCAGAGTTCATCAGTTCTCCTTCTGAAGGTAGATAGCATTTTTAATCATGGTTCTTTTGGAATTGTCTTGGATCTTTATATTGCTTACAATAACTAATTCATTCACAGTTCATCATTGTACAGTATTACTGTTATTGAGTACAATGTTCTCCTGGTGCTGCTCACTTTACATCATTTCATGTTTTTCTACATTTTTCTGAAACCATTCTACTCATCGCTCATCATTTCTTATAGTATCCACCGTAATCATATACTATAACTTGTTCAGTCATTTCCCAGTTGATGAGCATTCCCTCAATTTTTTATTCTTTGCTCCTATTAAAAAAATTAAATAGGGATCTAACAGGGTCTGGGTCAAAGTATATGTTCAGTTTAAGGGCCCTTTGGCCATAATTCCAAATTGTTCTTCAGAATGTTTGGATTAGTTTGGATTAGTTTGGATTTGTTCACCACTCAACCAATAGTGCATTAGTGTACTATATTTTTATGCATCCCCTCCAGTGTTTGCTATATCCAGTACTTCTCTCATAACAACCCTGTGATAGTAAAAACCCAGTATAGTATTACTGACATTTAATAAATGATCATAGAACAGAAAGGCCATTTCTACCTTCCACACCATGATATCAAAATATTTGCAGTTTCCTCCTCCTTGTGAAATCCAGTTTTTATTACACTATTCATTGTTAAGATCTGTACTTTAGGCAATAAACTTATCTATGTTTGGATTTACAGGCAGTATTTACGGATTTGGAGATCCTTGCAGCAATTTTTGCCAGTGCAATACATGATGTGGATCACCCTGGGGTTTCAAATCAGTTCCTGATTAATACTAGTATGTATGGCTGATTTTGGGTCTTTTCTTTGGGGGATAAGGGAAGAGGGATACTATGGTTGAATCAAAGATAAAAAGACTTTGTTACAAATAGTTAGGTATTTATCTTATAATTCTGTGGAAAAAATGAGAAAAATCAAATATTTTCTCTACCCCCACATGTGACCTTGCTTTTTGAGAGCTATGACCCAATAACATTTAATCATTTTTCTTTTTTATGTAATTTAATTATGTAAATTACCTTGATGCTGTACTAGATAACATGATGTGAACCAGAGCTGAATTCTAGAACCCTTCTCTAAATAGTTGTTTCATATTGTTTTTCTGGTTAGTTATTCATAAGTGGAAAACCTATGGATGGGTACAGTCACTGGTGGTTGCTACAGAGAAACATGGAAATTTGGAAATTTGGCCTGTATGGAAAATGAAATTAGAAAGGGAATTTATATTAACTTTGTCCTTCATCCTCTCTAGAGTTTTAATGTTCTAGTCTTCTTCCTATTTGGTATTTTTCTCCTGGCAAGACAAATAGTAGCTTCTCTTTTTGTCATATACTATTTTATTAACAAATACTTTTCTTTTGCTAGAAACTATTTGTCCTGAGTAGTTCATAACTCTGAATTAATCCCTCCCAAAGCAGGGCCAAGGCTGAACCTCAGTCTTTACATTTGACTGCAATAGTTGATTGGAAGGATGAATTCCTACTAGGGCACTGGAAGTGCTGTAAATATGTGCATATGGGTTATGAGAAGACTCTAACCCACAGAAATAAAAGTCTGAGAAATCTAGACCTTACAGTTGGAAAGGATTTTAGAGGTGCTAGGATGATTAGTTTAGAGTTGAAAGGTATCTTAAAAATCATTGAACTAAACCCTTCACTACATAAGAGGCACCTTTAGCCCAAGGTCACACAAATCATAAGTGACAAAACCAAGATTCAGTCCTGAGTCTTCTGACTCCAAATTCATTTTTCTTTCTGCAGAGCAAGGCAGGATGTTTATCCCCAGGGGATATTTCCTGCATACTATGCAGAAATACCCTTGACAGGGGATGTTCAAATGACAGGGTTATGAAAGGATGTTCAGTCATGGTAGAAGTTCTGTTCCTATGGTGTTTCAAATTAGTTAACTGAATTGCCAGATTAGTTACTCCCCCAGCTCTTCTCCCTGGTCCTATTAATACTACAGAACCAGAGGAAGCTGAAATATAAAACAGTTCCTGTCTATGAAGTGGAAGTATCTAGATGAGCTTTTGGAATCCCCTGACTTTCATTTCTGGGGGTGAGAGTATTCTCATAACCCATATATACATATTTACAGCATTTTCAGTGCCCTAGTAGGAATCATCCTTCATATCAACTTTTGCAGCCAAATTTAAAGATAGAATTTCAGCCTTAGCCCTGCCTTGGGAGGGATTAACTCACACTAGTGGGATTATTTGGATCTATTTTTATATCATTTAATAGCCTCAGGCTACCCTATAGCAAAATGCAATTTAGTGACTCACTCACAAAAAGGAGCATTGGGAATGTCACCAAATTTTTGAGATGTGTTGATAGCAAGTCTGACAGAAGAACAAACTGAGGTGAAGAGCATAGAATACCATTTGCTATTCAAACTATTGAGGAATGGTAGATGTGAATAATCCTTTTCTTGAGAGCTCATAAATAACAATATGGTGTTAGCACAGGATAATAACTCAAAGCAACACAAAAGAAAATACATTTCTTTATAAGATACCTTTGGGGTCTTAATATTGCCTATTTCACATCTGTGACCAATGTTAAGCTTGATTTTTTTTTCCTCTGAGAATTCAGAGCAGTTATGGGATTCTATTGACATTTAAATAAGGACTGACTGAAAGACTGCCATTGACCAAACTTGAGCTGTCACCTCTGTGAAATGAGTTGTGATTCTTTTTTTTAAATGAAATGTCATCTAAGAACCAATAGGATCTTAGATCTAGACCAGAAAAAACACAGAGACCATCCACTTCAGCCTCCTCAAACATATAATGAGGAAATTGGGGCCCAGTGAACAAAAGCACAAAGGATTGTAAATGGTAGAGGCATTTTGAACCCAGGTTCTCTGATTCCAAATGCATTTTTCTTTGCATTGAATCCCATTTTATTTTCAGCTTTGCCTTTTAAGAAGTTGTAATGTTTTAAAGACAGCAATACTATAAGCATTTTAGGGATCATTTGTTTATACTTAAGTTGAATACTTGAATGAAAAGTAATCTATAATAGGACCAGAAAAAAGTCATATCAATAGTGTAATACTTGAGTGGTCTTCAAATTCTGCTTCCTTAACTTGTTCTATTTCCCTTATTTTTGACTACTGATAGAAAAGACATTTTTAAAAATGAATCACCAAGAGATAAAAGGGTTCATTGGACATATTGGTTAACAATGGGGGCCCTCTTTGGATAACTGTAATTCATGTTTTCATAGTCCAAATATCAGAATTATGTGGTTGATTTAGATTTACAGTAAACCCTCTTTGTTCATAGGTTTCACTTACTCATAAAACTATAATTACGATGATTATAGAAATTAGAGGCAAAAGATAACAGTAAAAAAATACTCAACCCAATGGGAGGAGACTTGAGTTTCTGATCCATTCTGGCATAAAGTAGCTGAGTGACCTTGGGCAAGTCACTCAACCTCTCTGAATCAGTCTCCTCATCTAATAGTGTGTCACAGACAATACCCTTAGCACAAGGTCATAAGCTCTAGCTGAGTATTTCAATGCTCTTTCTTCATGCATTTCACCTTCTGACCCAACTAGGCTACTTTGAAGTCCCTTGTATTTGGTATTCTCTCCATCACTCACTTCCAAATTCCAGCTCCATTTGCCTCTTAGAATCATTAGCTTGCTTCCAAACTTAGCATATGTGCTCTGTTTTCTATTAGAAGTCTTTCTTGATTACCCTAGTTAGTCGCACTGTCACTTCTCAAACTATCTTGTAATTAATTATCTATTTAAATATTATCTCCCTCATTATAATGCTTGCTTTATAAGGGCTGGGACTGGGTTTTCTTTTTGTCTTTGTATTCCTAGAAGGTGACATAGTACCTTGCGCATATATATATATATATATATATATATATATATATTTATATATATGCATCTATAAATTTATGACTAAGTGCTGAAGGATTTCAAAGACAACGGGCACTGCAGTACATAACTTCTTTCTTTGATCCAATATAATTTAACCTTTCCTCGACTCAGATCATCATTATAAGATTTGAGGTCTCTTTTAACTATAAGAACTACTTATCACCCCAGTCCAGATTGTCTCCTAGATTGCCATATTGCAATATATTCGCTTATATTGAGTTTGAAATACATAATAATGAGATGTTTTCAATTGTCAGATCTAGTCTTAGTCTCCCTATATTATGTTAATTACTGAGGGAATAAATTTTAAAAAATATTTATTAGGTCCTTAATATTTGTCAGGCACTTCCCTTACTGCAATTTTTTTAAATTTAAATGGGAAGGCTATATTTTATTCTTACCTAGATTTCAATGTGTTTTCAAATTTTGCACAATGTTCTAGCATCTCATTATTTTTTAAGATCTGTACTCCATCATTATTAGCTATTCTTTGGTGCTTATTGTCAACTATAGCATCTAAGTTTACATTCAAACAGTAATGACAACTTTTTGGATTCAGCCAAACTAGTGATCCAGTTCTAAATCCATCTAGTTAGCCTTTTATTTACTCCATATCCGTTTCATGAGTACCATGAGTGATTTTTGTCAAATGCTTTATTAAACCAAGTAATTCTAACACTATCTGTTCTTGATGCAGCTGAGTTGAATCATTGTGATCACTACTTGCTTTTTACTAAATGTTCGTTAAAAATCCCTTTAATAATATGTTCTAGGATCTTTGCTCAAAATCAGAGTCAAACTAAGAGTGCACATAATCAGTGTGCTTTCTTTTTTTGAAGTTCAGGTTATCCATTGCCTTTTGTCAATTTAGTTTCAACTCCCTCTGTGAGCCATCTTTGTTCTATCATTTCCATTCAATGTTTGCTCTCCTTGACAAAGAAAATAGAGATAAAATAAGAGTTGAGCAGTTCTGCCTTTTGTCATCTGTGCTCATCATTCCATTGACTCTGAGTAGCAGCAATATCCTTTTTTTGCGGGGGGGTGTCTTTGACTTTTCCTCAGTAGGGCTCTAAAATACCTTTGTGACCCTTCAATTTATTTACTGATAATCTTTACTCACTGTGAGCAAGCTTCATTGCCCCAGATGCTCTTCTCACAGAACAGATTCTCTCATGAATCATTGTACCTGGGGATAATGAAGTGATGATCTCACAGCTCTTTAAGATATCCCATTGTTGGACAACTCTAATTATTATTTATAGTGAACTGAAATATGCTTCCTCTAATATCTATCCACTAACCCTTCTTCTCTTCCCTGGAGCTTTATGGTGGAAAATGTTTGTCCTATAGAAATTGTCTCAGATTAGCTGTGTTTTTCCTCTCAATGCTCCCACTATTATAGAGAGAACAACAATGAATTAAATTCATATCCTCTCTCAAGGAGTTTAGAATCTAGGTAAGGAAAATAAGACTATGCAAATAATGATACTACTCTTGTATCCCTGTTGTACAGCTAAGAGGAAGGAAAGAGAACTTTCAGCTGGAGGGACTAGGGAAGGAATAATGGGACGATGTAGCATCTCTGGACCTTGAAAAATGTGTAGGATTTCAACCTCCAGAGATTGAAGTTAGATAAGTAGGAAAACATAGATGAAAATGGCAAGATACTAGACACTATGCTGAGTAGGCCAGGATTTTTAGCCGTTTAATATATACAAAAGGGAATATTACGATGTAAGTAGAAAGATATTTATGGCATCAGTAATCAAATATTTCTCTAGTACCTACTATATTTCAGGAAATGAGGGACATAAGAGTGAAATAATCCCTCTTTACAAGAAACTTACATTTTCACATTGCATAGAAAGTTTTGGGTACCAAGCTAAAGAATGATGGGCTCAGGGATGCATGTTAGAATATAAACTGGATTAGAGTGAACAGACTTCAAAAGTCCATCAGGAAACTATTTTCAGTAAGAGGACATTAATGAGGGTGATGTTGAAAACTAAGATCTTTCAAAAGGCACCAATAGTTTCACTGACACCATTTTTTTTTACCATTCAAATGTAAGAAATTAGCATAATCTTCTAGAAGCCTGATGAATAGGCTATGAGTATATTATGGTTTTATGAAATATGTACTTACATTTGGTGTGCTCTTAAATATTGTAAATGGTCCTGAGAAAAATTTCAGTGAGGTTGTCCCTTATGGACTTGAATTACAATTCATGTTTTTCTTTTTTTTTTTTGCAAGGCAATGGGTTAAGTAACTTGCCCAAGGCCACACAGCTAGATAATTATTAAGTGTTTGAGTCCGAATTTGAACTCAGGTTCTTTTGAGTCCGAATTTGAACTCAGGTTCTCCTGACTCCAGGGCTGGTGCTCCATATACTGTGCCACCTAGCTTCCCCCCCAATTCATGTTTTTTTCAGCAGTTTTGTTTCATGTTTGAACATCCTGTAGTGACATTTTAAATGGATGTTTAATTTCTTAAAGTATGTTTATCTCTGTTGATTTTCTGCAGTAGCTATCTTAACTAAGTGTGTAGAATTTAGATGAACTGAGCAACCAGAAGCAATGAACAGGATTTTGTTGCAGAAGGGATAAGAGTGCTAAGTTTTGAAAGCACAGGATCTGGGGTCACGTCCTAACCTTGTCAATTATTACCTCTGTGACATCAGGCAAAACCTTTGAGCTTTCTGGGCCTTAGAAGAATTCTGGACTGGATGATCTGAGTTCTTTTCCATTTCTCATTTTATAAGAAAATAATAATCATAATTAAATATGATCATAATAGCAAAATTTGTATAGTGCAGGTGGTGCAGTAGATAGAACACTAAACCTGGAGTCAAGGAGACTCATCTTTTTGAGTTCAAATGCAGCCCCAGACATTTACCAACTGTGTGACCCTGGGCAAAATCTCTTAACCTGTTTGCTTCAGTTTTCTCATCTGTGAAATGATTTGGGGAAGAAAATGGCACTCCAGTATTTTTTTGTCAAGAATATCCCAAATGTGGTCATGAGGATTTGGACACAACTGAACAATAACTAGTATGATAGTTTTTAAGCAAGTGTACTTAGAATATATAAGGAAAGTTGTTTGCTAGCTCACTTGGGGAAAGAATAAAATGGAAAGGCACCAGCACCAAGGCAGAGTGGATAGAGAAGACTTAACCTTAGTTAGAGTCAGGAAATCCCAGCTCTTATATTTCCATGTAGTCCTGGCCAAGTCACTTAATCTCTAGGCAATGCCCAAGGATTATAAGTTGTAAAGAAGGTGCTAATATGAATTGTTGGTAGAAATTTGTCACCACAAACTTTGCAGATCTAAAGATAAAAGAATACTGCATTCACTGGAAGTCTACCCTTTTTTTATCTTCTTAGCTCTGGACCTGTACTAGCTATGGAAAGGGTTTATTTTTTTGGAATTTCTTCATGCAGAAGATTCACGTGTCTAGGAGAACAATTGCAGCAGAAGGAATAATGAGGTCATAGAAAGAAAGCTTAACACTAGACTACTTGTATGAAGCCCACTGGGGAAATAGGGTATATTGATGTTTTACCATCCCTGTCATAATCTTTTAAAGAACAAGTACAACCAGTGGTTGAACCTTGCACTTTGAAAAGTATCTAAAATGACAGGAAAAGAATCTTAAAGTGAACATTAACATTTAAATATCCAAAATAACTATTTGAATTAATTATGAGGATTATTAGCCCACAATTCCTCCATTGTTCACAAACTATTTAAGCCCAGTGATCAGAAACAAAACAAATCATTTTTTGTCATTTTGCAAAAATTATAAATAAAATAATAATGTCTTATCACATAAGACTTATGCTACCATAGGATTTTTCTTAAAGAATCTAGAGATGATCTAGTCCACTCTCCTTTTATAGACAGAAAACTGAAGTTCAAGAGAAGTTCACTGACTTGCCCTGGGCCACAGGGCTAGGCTAGTCAATGGGAGAAACAGTACTAACAACCAGGCCTCCTGACTCACAGCCCAGGACTCCTTCTACTACTTTGTATTCTTTCCTCTATTCTGTTATGTCAATGATAGGTGAGTCCATAACTTGATTTTCAGTCTGGGATGCTGAGGAGAGGGACAGGCCTAACCCCAAAGCAGATCAGCACCTGAAAACAATCAAAAGTAAGTCTGTTGGAGATAAGCTACATTTATCTTTTTTGCTTCCTGGTTTTCTTCCAGATTCTGAACTTGCCTTGATGTACAATGATTCATCAGTCCTTGAGAACCATCATTTAGCTGTGGGTTTTAAGTTGCTGCAGGAGGAAAATTGTGACATTTTCCAGAATTTGACCAAAAAGCAAAGACAATCATTAAGGAAGATGGTCATTGACATTGTAAGTAAAGTTTCCATCCTCTCTAAATAGATAGAAACAGAAGAGCAAATTATACAAATGTCGGGGGTCAAATCATTTGAAGTTAGGTAGTTTGGGAAATTCTGGTTAGCTGTGGTTGTCCTTCTTTTCCAATGGAGGTGGCTGTCTGGGGCTGCCAGATACTTACTGATTTCTTGCGATGAAATGTCCACAATCAGCAGAAATGCCATGGTTTTAGAATTTAGAAGATAATTCATCATTGAGATTTTATTTTCCAAGGATATACCAAGCAAGCCCAGGAAGGAGGATGGTCTGTATCCTCCTCCTACAATTAGATGATAATCATTTGGGAACATATATGTGTAATTCATGCTCTTAAATTATTAATCTCCTTTAAACAGGAAAGGACCTTATAAACCTTCTCTAGTCCAACTTCCCACCCCAATACCTGACAAATTTTCATACACATTCTAAATGAAATTTCAAGGTACAAGAGCTTACTGTCCTCATAAAGGTAACTTGTCCTATTGTTGAACAGTTATAATTATTATTTATGCTAAATAGAAATCTGTTTTCTCTAATGTTCATCCATTGATCCCATGTCTCCTCCCTGGAGCTATCCGGAACATGACAATCAATCCTTCTTACACATGACAACATCTCAGACTGTTAGTATGTCACCCTTAAGTTTCATTCATAGATGAAACTATCCCTGGGTCTTTCAATTAATTCTTTTTTCCCCCTCCTTGTCATATGGTTTCCAGAATTATCATCATTCTGGTCCACAGGAGGCCAGTATCTATTTTCTTTAAGTATACCCAAAATTAAATACCCTACTCTAGAGCAGTACTTTGACCTGCACAGATTTCAGTCTATCTCTTCTATTTAGGTTTACCCCATAGCTATTAGTGTAGGCCAGGTAAGACTGGCACATTTTTTTTTTAAGTTTCTTGACTCACACTCTTGACTCATGTTGTTGTGGAAGTCTATTAGGACCTCCCCCATAAGCCATGTCTTTTTCACAAGCTGCTTCTAAATTAGGTCCTATGATTTTTGTAGTTCATTTTTTGTTGAATAGATGTATAGAGATTCAAGAGTTATACTATCACCTCGGTTTTATTTCAGCCTGTCAGTAACTTTTTTTTTAGGTTTTTTTTTATTTTTTGCAAGGCAAATGGGGTTAAATGGCTTGCCCAAGGCCACACAGCTAGGTAATTGTTAAGTGTCTGAGACTGGATTTGAACCCAGGTACTCCTGGGCTGGTGCTTTATCCACTGCATCACCTAGCCACCCCTAGTAACTTTTTGATCAAATGTAATTAGATACATATATATGTATAAATGCATATAAACATGCATATACATATATGATATGAAGCATTTTGTAAACCTTAAAGTGCCAAACAAATGCTAATTATTATTTTTATTATTATTATCATTATTATTTCTTATAATACTAGAAGCAGCAGGTGACTCAATGGATAGAACACTGGTTTAGAATCAAGAAGACCCGATTTCAAAATTCATCTGATTCTTACTAACAGTGTGACCCTATATAAATTATTTAAATCTATTTGGCTCAGTTTGTCTTCTATAATAAACTGCAAACTTCTATATTAACAAAACTGGCAAACTACTTCAGTATTTCTGTAAGAAAACCCCAAATCAGGTCATGAAGAGTTAGACACAATGGAAATGACTGAACATCACAATTATTATTATTTCGTAACTAAGTCTATTATCCATTCTATGAGCAAATCATATATACTTTTTTCTGCCTTTGTGTATTGTAAACCTCCCCTCCCCTGGGCAGAGCCAGATTCATTAGAAACTTCACTTAGCCAGAGATTATCTTCACCTCATATTCTGATATGAATGAGGAGCAGATGCCAAGAAAAACCAGTATCCAGACTTTCAAGTACCCTCAGAGTGGGGATGGCTTTTCATGGGATGGCTTGTGATTTCATCATATAATATGGTAAACTCAAGTAGCCAAACTTTGCATCTCCAGTCTCAGTGTACTTTCATAGCTTTACAATTCACGTTAAATTTTCTTAGCCCAGTGAATGATAGAAATTGCAAATCAAATGTGAATATTTCTCATGCACTTTTTCCATAACAGAGGTAGTTAGCATTGCCTTATTGGATGGTTCTTCTGCAGCAAGGTTAATCTTTCCTTATGTGTGACTAACTTCTTTATATGGTGTCTGCCCCTGTGGTTATTTAGGTCTCCAGAAAAAAACACAGAAAAAAAAACCTTCTCTTTAAAAGGGCATGGTGAAATATTTTTTGCATACTTTTATATTCAATAGAATATTTTCTTCTCTGTTCAGGTACTTGCAACAGATATGTCTAAACACATGAATCTGCTGGCTGACTTGAAAACTATGGTTGAAACCAAGAAAGTTACAAGCTCTGGGGTTCTTCTTCTTGATAATTATTCAGATAGGATTCAGGTAAGTAAAATAGCATCTTAGTTCTATCTCCTCCTCTTCCTCTTCCTTTGGTTCAAAGCAAGGTCTGACTCCCAGATTTTATTCCTGAGAATTAAGGTTAAGTCCAAGGAATCTCTTGGATTTATTGCATTTTATTACTGCATCCTTTCCCAATCTATAAGCATCTCTGATCTTAATTCTGCCCATCAAAGTTCTCTCCCTCAGCATATCTAGGTGCAACAGAAGTGGGATAACTAAGATCTATTAATGCAAGTGTGAACACCACACAGACACATCATGGTTTTGCTATTCATAAGAAATCTTACACTACATGTATTTTGAAGCTTCACAGTCATTGAATGTGCCAGTGGAGGAAAAGAAAATTTGATTTCCCAGTGTAATCAGGTAGCAGCCGATGCTGAGCAGAGAATGTGTTTATCTATTTTAGGTCCTACAGAATATGGTGCACTGTGCAGATCTAAGCAACCCAACAAAACCTCTTCAGCTCTACCGCCAGTGGACAGACAGGATAATGGAGGAGTTCTTCCGCCAGGGAGACCGGGAACGGGAACGGGGAATGGAAATAAGTCCCATGTGTGACAAGCACAATGCCTCTGTAGAAAAGTCACAGGTAATCATTCATTTGAGACATGCCATTAGAGGATGGCAGTAGATGATGTTGAATTCTTAAAGATGGATTACTCTGCACCTCATGTTGATTTTTAGTATTATTATTTTTAGTAAGCTAAGTTTTACATATATGTTTATGACTCAGTGACCTCATTTTCTTCCTCTGACTCATGAAGAAAAGAAAAAGGTACTAATTAATTGCCCAGACTATTGGCCCAAATCCTTTCTTTCTCATGTCTCTCCCCTCTCCAGTTCACCAAAGTTATTTTCCTAAAGCATAGGTCCCATTCCCTATCCTATAATTTCCAGTGGCTCCCTATTTCATCATGAACACCTCTGTATATACTCTCTTCTTATTCATATATCTTCTCATTCTGGCCCCAAATGACCTTTTTGCTTTTATTGAACATTACAACTTTTCACATACTCTGTGATGCAACAAAACTGGCCTTTTAACAGTTTTTCATATGTGGTTCTCTTCATTCTATATAAAGCCTACCTGCCGTCTGCCCCTCCCCATGCATACATTATTTTCTATCTTCTTTGGATATGTACATGTTTATTTCCTCCAACAGAATATATGTTCCTGGAGGACAATTCTGCTTACTTTTTGTCTGGCATACTGTAGGGTCTGAACAAATAATATTTGTTGAGGTTACTAAGTATAGAAAAGAACTATTAATGCTTAGTAATATCTCCCTGAAGCAGTGGAGCTGAATTTGCCACTAGGATAGAGACTATTTAGCAGTATTCACCCTTGGTGGCAACAGAGAGGTTGTGGTATAGATTGAAGAGATCCATGCCAGTCTATGGCAATCTGTTCAATACTTATATGAGCATTTGACCTAATTTGTTTAGCTGGTGTTTTCTATGTTCTAGTCTTCAGCAAGTTAGTAATATTAAATATAGTAGGTACTTAATGAATGTTTATTGATGGATTGACTGATTCAACAAATGGCATTGATATGATATCTTCACTTGCTCACCTGTGAAATATGCTAATGGTGTTTCTTGAACTAGGCTAGGATATATGCTGTATTTAATTTATAAAACTTAGGGGTTAGCGGTTATAATACAAATGATTCCCCCCCCTTTTCTCTTGACTAATAATTTTTGTTTCACATTTTTTTAAACAGGTGGGATTCATAGACTACATTGTACATCCTCTTTGGGAGACATGGGCTGACCTCGTCCATCCCGATGCCCAGGACATATTAGATACATTGGAGGACAATCGTGAATGGTACCAGAGCACAATTCCTCAGAGCCCTTCTCCTGCCCCTGATGACCAGGAGGAGGGCAGGCAAGGGCAGACTGAGAAATTTCAGTTTGAACTGACTTTGGAGGAAGACGGCGAGTCAGATACAGAAAAGGACAGTGGCAGTCCGGTGGAAGAAGACACCAGCTGCAGTGACTCCAAAACTCTTTGTACCCAAGACTCGGAGTCCACTGAAATCCCTCTTGATGAACAGGTGGAAGAGGAGGCAGTGGAGGAAGAAGGAGAGGAAGAGAGCCCTGCAGAACCTTGTGCAATAGAAAATGAGCATTCCCCTGACACGTAACAAACAGTATGAAGACTTTCACTTTCTCCTTTTTTTTTTAAAGGGAAAAAAAGTAGAAAATGGTCTCCAAAGTGCATGTCACATGCCACAACCATGGTCACACCTCACACACTGTCATCTGCCAGGACACGTTTGTTGAACAAAACTGAACCTGATTACTCAGCTTGGCACTCAGGAATATTGTAACCAGGATTTTCACCTCCATGGCATCAGAACAAGGGGGACATATTCATGACAAGCATTTTAACAAGATCTCAGCTTGGTAGAGCTGATTCAGCAGCTAGGCTACTCTGCCATGTTTTCATGGGAGTATATAGCTTATCAGCCAATGGCTGGTATGGTTTGGGGTTCGATTTGTTTTTGTTTATTTTGTTTTGTTTTAAAATTTTTTGGAAATAAGATGGTATTACATGACATGAAGTTTTGTGAAGTTTTTAGAATACAACCAGAGCAAACTGAGGTTCTAATGGAAGAAAGGTGTGATGAGATGCAGCTTGAGTCTGTTACCAGGAGGAAGATGAGCCGCAGAAATTGCAAAATTTTCTAATTTCAAGTCTTCCTGATATATATGACTGAACAGTGTGGCTCAAAGGGCTACACTGACCTCTACATTTTGTATGATATGTAAAACAAGATCTTTTGTAGAGCTTACTTTTATTAATATTAAATGTATTGAGGTATCACCTATTTAAAAAATAATATGTTCAGAACTTCATCTGCCACTGGTTATTTTTCCCCCTAAGGAGTAACTTGCAAGTTTTTAGATCTGTGCTACACTGGATAAATAATTCTAATTCAATTTTTTTTGCACCTTAGAGTTCACAGCAATTAACTGATCTGTAGCAATTCATGTTTTCTATACCAATTCCTTCCATAAAAAAAAAAAATCTGAGTTGTAGTAGACTCTTTGGTTTTCCTTTATTTTTTTTCCCAAATGAACCAAATTATATTTCCCCTGAGGACTTTTCCTTCAGAGTACAGAATCAACAAACCTTGGTTCTATAGCCCTTCAATGGACTTCTACTTTTCCAAAAAGCAAACTTCAGAGAAACCTTAGTCAATTTGTTGTGCAGGAAAGTTGGAGATATTCCTTCTCAGCTATGTGTTAAATGAGACATAGATACACAAGAATGTGCTAAATGCACAAGAACCATTCTTTAAAATGAAAATAAAGGATGTTCCATGTTCTATGCTAATATTCTATTACAGCAAGCTTTTGTCTTCAGAGGAAGATTTTGCTGTTGTCTCAGGAACCTTTGTTCGAGGCAAATAGGAAAGGTCTGTCTGATCAGGACAGTAGAATCATTATGCTTTAGAAAGAAAGTTTGTTATAATTTGTTGCTCAGTTTTGTATATTTTTTGGAATTTGTGAAGTTTTTAAAAGAAAGGGAATGGGGGCAGCTAGGTGGTGCAGTGGATAGAGTACCAGCCCTGGAATCAGGACCTGAGTTCAAATGCAGTCTCAGACACATAATAATTGCTTAGCTGTGTGACCTTGGGCAAGTTACTTAACCCCAATGCCTTGTAAAAAAAACTAAAAGAAAAAAAAAGAAAGGGGATGACTAGTTAGTTGGTTAAGTGAATGAACAATCATTAATAATTTTAAAAGAAGTGTCCATACATTGGTAGGCCTAATTGAACCAATACAGTTTGTTTTCTGTGGTTTTTGCTAAAAGATTCAAGGCTACTTAAATTTGAATAGAGAGCTAAGAAAAACTTGCAAAAGATATTTGCTACCTGCCAGATTTTTTATGTCCATGCTGAGTGTAGAAAAGGGCTTCTATCTGGAAAAATTCTAGAAGCAGAATAAATCTTAACAATTCTTCATTATCCCCCTTAAGGGAAGGGAGTTGGTGATGCCAGCTGATTGAGGTTAGAGGTGTACTATTTGCCAGCATTAACCCTTGGTAAAAACAGAGAAAGATCCATAGGGTCTCAAAGAAAAAATTAAGGTCCTATCTTAGAAAATGATAGGTATGCTCTTAGAAATTTCATTGAGATCTGAGAGGTTGATAGTTTGAGGTCTAAGGTGTTTATGGAGTAACCATAACCCCAGAATGATTTAACTTTTAAAAAAAGGCTATAACTTTCCCTTCAAGTTCTTTTATAAAGAGGATCTATAAATAGGTAACCAAGAAATGAGGGGGGTGGGAGGTGGGGGATAAGATGTGATAAGAAAGAAATAAAACAAAATCATACACAACAAAGACCACTAAGAGAAGAGACCTGGAGAATAATTCCATCAGCTAATGTGCTGGCTGGGGCTAGGGCTGGGGCAGTATCTCTCTGGCCTCCCTCCTGAGAGCCATTCTGATGTTTACACAGCACCTTCTGGAAGAGAGATTTCCTCACAGTTGATCTTAATAGCCCAATAAGTGATCAACCTTATTCTCTATATGGACCTCACCCTACAACAACAAACAAAATAAAGCTCATCAACCTTGCTCCCCTTTGATCAATGAATCTACCGATTGCATCTTGTTGCTTTCTGTTAGGGCTTCAGAGTTTGAAAAAGGTCTTTCCTACTTGGTGAAGGAAGGACAGGCAGAGCTTCCTCATGATCCTGCCTGTGGTTTCTTCTCTTTCCAGCATGTTCCTTTCATCCCCATGATCCATAGGGCTTTTTCCCCCACAGAGTGCCTGTAATTTTAAAGAAGCAATATAAGTACCTGAGCAGGTACAGACCTGAAACAATTGTATAGCTGCACTAAAGGAAATAAAAGTACTTTTAAAAATGCCCCCATGCTGTGAAAGATAACCACAGGTGGACAATCATACCTTTGAAAGGGCCTAACAGCATAGAGTTCGAGATCAAATGCATCGTACAATCCTCTTTATTCCCCTCTTCTTGCCAAAGTGTGTTCCAACATCTAATGGCTACTTTTGGAGGAAAAAAAAAATTCCTTCTATGGGTGGCTTTCCCTTTTTTTTAAATTTAAATGCATAATAGAGGGGAGCATTTGGATACTATATGGGGAAGAAAATAATCCAAGTTTGCCTAAAATCAGTACATTTTAGCTTGCAAGTTACTTAACACAGTAATGCTGTTTTTATTTTCATTGTTTTCCTGATGTTGTTAAAAATTCATGATGAGATAGTATAGTTAGAACAAATGACAAAGAGAAAAAAAAACTTGAATGAAATGGATTTTACAGAAAGCTTTATGGTAATTTTTGAATGCATTATTTATTTTTTTGTGCCATACATTTTTTTCTCACCAAATGACCTTACCTGTAATACAGTCTTGTTTGTCTGTTTACAACCATGTATTTATTGTAATGTACATACTGTAATGTTAATTGTAAATTATCGGTTCTTATTAAAACATCCCCCATGACTGGGTGGTGTTGGTATATTTGGAAACTCTTGGTGAGAGAACGATTGGTGTGTATACATGCTCCTTGTACATGTTTTTTCCTCCTGTAACATAGTCTGTGTCACTTTAGAGCTTGTTTATGGAAGATTCAAGGAAAACTATAAAATACATAAAAGTTATATAAATAAATTTTTTAAAAGCTGCAGGTCTTTGGTCCCAGGGCTGTGCCTTAACTTTAAACAATATTATCTTCTGTTTTGCTGCATTTGAAAGTAAGGTAACAGTGGGGCTAGGGCTGGGCATTCAAACCAGGTTACTTTTAACTGATTGGATTATGAGCAATAGCTAGTTTTTACAAAACCATAACCAATTTTGAAAAATTTAACCCCCTTTTGAAATATTAGCTTTTATTTGCAATGGAACAGCTCCGTGGATGCAATTCTTCTACTATTGATCAGGAACAATTTCAATCAGTCTCTTTAAACCATTGTCCTATTTTAAAACACTACAAGATGAACACACTAGATAGTTAACAATAAGAAACTTTCTTGACTTCAAGAGCACATAGGAAAATGAATATGAAGTGAAATGAGAATCATAAATTATATCTACATATAGCTATTTATTTTTTTCATCTTCCAAGAGCTGTTATTCTTTAACCACTCTTTCTTCATTCAGTAAAGATTACTTTATTCTTATTATTTTAGCTCAGGAGTTTTCTCTAGCAAATAGCAGCTAAACCTGTCCTTATATGTATATGAATCTGTTTGCTCACAGAGATTTCATAGAGTAGAAATGCACAGAGCAAAAAGGACTCATCTTTAAAATGTGTTTCAGTATAGACGGTATTTTGAAATTTAACCACGTCTGATAGCCAACTCCTGAGTGCTGTGCTGCATGAATTTGCTAGTGTAAAATGTGGGTAGCTCCTCTTCCTACCACTGATGCCCAGCCCTTAAAACATGTGACTGTTCTGTGAAAGGAGAGATTCTTTTTCAAGGAAAAACAGAGCCTCCTTTTCTTTTGACACAAACTGTAGATTTTAGCAGCCCTGGCCCAAAGGAATTTGATTACTTTTGTTTTAAACAGTATAAAAAGGACACTATAACTACAAAGAAACAAAAATATCCTGGACAGTTTTCATTGTTTTTAATTTGTTTTTTTTTCCTTTGGGTATGTCTTCAGAGTGGCAACTTGTGTGTGAACATTACAAATAATTCTCTTGTTTCTTAGCCTCTCTTACAGCCCATGGGATAGTACTGTACATCAAATACCTTCATATGAAATTTTTATATGCAATGAAAATAAAAGCATGGGTTGATTCTGCCTAGCTATTTATGCCTCTTGTCTTTTACAAATAAAAGATGATTTTGTTTACAGCCATTCCATGGATATTTTAGGATTTGGGAAATCTAGTAACCATGATGATGATGATGATGATGATGATAATGATTAGCATCTGAATAGTGCTTTAAAGTTTACAAAGCACTTTACAAATATTTCACTTCAGAACAACCCTGGGAAATAGGTGCTACTATTATCCTCATTTTCTAAATGAGGAAATTGACTCAGATAATAAGCAACTTACCTATTGTCAGAAGCCAATTGTATTGACCATTTGTCCTATTTAAAAAAATAAAACAGAGCAAAACAAGATCACCAAATGAATATAATTTCATGACAAAGCAGAATAGTGGTCTTAGTTTATCCAGAGTATCCCAGTTAAACATTCAGGTAAATCAAAAACATGACCAATTTTTCAAAGAATTAGCCTGTATTTGTTCATCTGATAACTGAGGAGGCATTTTAGGTGCTTTGGTAGCACCAGGACTCTGGGCAAAGTTTGAAAACTTCATGTTAATATCTATCCAAAGCTTTGAACTCCTCTGGAACACACAAGTTTGGAAAGATTCAGGATTTTGGAATGATAACTACATATGGTGCTTGTGGAAAGAATTACTATTAAGTATAGTTTGAACTAATTTGACTCTGAAGTCCTTTATGACTATGATTCAATTCTTTGTGAGGTCTCATCCTAAACTTGGAGGCCACTTGGAACATGATCTACCCAAACTGTCAATAATCATAAATGCAATATTTGTCAAATGCTTATCACAATGCCTGGTAAACAATAGGTACTTAGTAAGACTTCCTTCTCCCTCCCCCCACTCTTTTTTATTTCTTGTAATGTGCTAGATTCTAGGGACACAAAGATAAAAACGAAGCAATCTCTACCCTCAAAGATCTTACGTTCTTTTTGGTGAGACATGCACTTACATAGACATCTACAAAACCTACTTTTTCCATTCTGGAATGTAAAAAGCCCATTCTGGGCTCATTCTGGATATCTAGTCATTAATAGGGGTGAAAGTCATGTGAGCTTGTCTTCTAAAGGGATATTTGACTTCAGATTCTTATTGCACAGAAGCATTGAAAATGTAGTTGAATGGATTTTGATGTCATGATATCATGGGAGAAGAAGCACAGATCTGGGAGATAAAGGGGTCAGCCCCACATGATGAAGGGTTGCCCTATGTGATTGCTAAGGTCCCTTTCCCTAGTTCTTACATAATATGATTCTATGGTTCATACTGGCCTGGCTTAGTGATTAACATTCTTTTGTGTCCTTAGACAAGTCACTTCAGCCCTTTTAGTTCCCATCAATAAGCACTGAATTGGGCATTTACTGTGTATTTGAAACTCCAGGTGTGGTGGGGATAAAAAGACAAAACTCAAATTGTCTTTACTTCAAAGGACTTCCCTCTGAAGTTCTTAACATTTCATGGTTTAAGTTATCAGAAGTCCTGTATTTTCTTGACTTTGGGTTCTCCCTTCTCCAATTCATGTTGATGGCAATCCATCCACACCTTAATAGAGGATTTTGTGAGTTGTTATTTGGGGGAAAAAAATAACAACTGTTAGGATGGGAAGGGTCTTCCTTCTGGTTTGATAATTCTCCAAACTTAGTCAGTTTGGTTTTCGTACAATAGGCAACATGGCAGGAGCTGGTGGGGCTTGCTGACTTTGGTGGAACCTAACATTTGAGGTTACTCCTGGCATCTTAATGAGGCATTGTCTTTTACCTAACATCAGACTTTAACTGATCAACCAATCAATACCTATATGACTCAGAGACAATTTATGGCATTCATTTATTAAAAGAATCATGAAAATATGTTCCTTTTTTGTGTTCTTCTCTGTGTGTTGTGCTCTGAGTGATTGTTTACCTTGCCTACCCCTTCTTCCAGATCTGCTTGAGGGTCCCTGAGTACATGAATTATTATTATGAAGTCATGGGAGGAGAAAGTATTCTTTTTATTGGCTGAACTTTGAATTCTGAATAAATTTTATAAACACACACACACATATATATATATATATATATATATACATATTTTAACATTAAACATTTAACATTCTGGATAAATTTTATAAATAGATATAGATAAATATTTTAACATTTAACCATTAACTTTGTCAAATGCTCATCAGTCTCCCTCCTTTGTTTTAACTGACTATCGCTAGTAGCAATAATTATGAAATGTTTTAATGCTTCCCAACTTGCCTCCATGATTTATTTTGTGTGGATACTTAGTTTCTAGATGCAGATTGCAATCCTCTAAACTTCTGTAAATAAAAGTGCTGGGGCAGAAAAGTTTACCACTCTGCAAACCAAGCTTGGGTGGAGTTTCTGCAAATCCATCTAGAATGACAGGTGTACTTGTCAATGAACCCAATTTAAAACCTTTCCCGCTTGCTCTAGTACCTCTCCTGCTTATTCTCAGTTAGCATGACCTTGAGGACTCAGGTCATGAGTGCTATTTAGCACTTGAGTGGAGGTAAGGCAAAAATAAAGGAAAATCACAGATAATCCCTGACTCAACTCCCCTTCAGAGCTGCTATGATAGACAAGAATGTAAATTGTCTCTTCAAAGGGATACCAAAAGCAAGTTCTAGTTAGACCCTTTCACCACAAATATTCACTAGCCATGAAAAAAGAACATCTATGTACACATTATCAGTAAACCACCTACATGATATAGCATGCATGATCTTTTCAGCTTTGTTTGTTATAGAGGCATTTGGGGTTAAGTGACTTGCCCAGAGTTACACAGTTGGTAATTTCTCTGAGACTGGATTGAACTCAGGTCTTCCTGATTCAGGTGCTCTATCCACTATGTCACCCAGCTACCCCATAGAGTGGTTTTTTCCTAGGGACCCTCAAGTCTTATCTCCTCTGAGACTGGCATGTCCACTCTTAGCTGCTTCATGTACACAATTTTCTTACACTCAACATGCCTGTTGTTAAAAATTAAGCACATTTCATACATCATTATATTCTGGGCAATTCAAGGATCATACCTGTTTCAGTGATATGGGAAATTCCTTAATGAGGCACTAATGCAACCTGGTACACTTTTCCACAACTTGAAAACTTAAACTTGTCCTGTAGTGTAAGGAGGGAACTTTAACTCACATCTTACTGGTTCTGAGGCTGATTTTCTTTGTTACAGCTACAACTCCATTCCCACCTAGGTCTATATATGTACACATATTGTTGTTTTATTGCTCAGGAATGTCTGAATCTATGAGACCCCATGGATATTGTCCATAGTATTCTCTTGGCAAAGATACCGTAGTAATTTGTCATTTCCCTCTCTAGTGTGTCCTCATTTTAAAGATGAGGAATTTGGACAAAGAGGGGTTAATTGACTTGACCAGGATCATATAAGCTAGTAAGTGTCTGAAGCTAAATTTGAACTCAGATCTTCCTGGCTCCAGGTGTGGGGCTTTATCCATGCTGGCGCAGCTAGATGGCACAGTGGGACCTGAAGTCAGAAGGACCTGAGTTTAAATCCAGGCTCGGACATTTACTAGCTGTGTGAGAACTTGGACAAGTCACTCAACCCTGAATGCCTCATGTCCGGGGCCATCACCAGTTGCCCTGGTTCATATAAGTCATATATTAACATAGATGACTCTGGAGGAGAAAATGAGGCTGGTGACTTAGCACAGCATCCCCCCTCACTCAAATTCAATTTATGTACATCACCTTCCTGATGTCGTGGTCTTCTTCAACAACAAAGGACAAACATCTTTGTAGCACCTGGCTGAAATGTATGTATACATATACGCATTACATAAATATAATATACATTACATGGATTTATGATATATGTCTCTGGGTATATAGAGTTTTATACACAAACACACAAGTGTAGTCCTTTCAACTTGGAAGTAAAATTATTTTGATTTGCCGCTTTGCTACTAGTGATAGACATAATTTTGATTCTCACATTATTGTTGGAAAAATGAGACCCAAAGAGGTTGTGATTTGCCTGAGATCACATGGAACACAAGTGATGTTATATCCATATTTTGTTTTATCTAAGAAAGAAGAAAGAAAAAAAAAAGAGACAGGACCCTTGGAAGAAATATGTCATAAATATGCCTTCATTGGTTATGTTCAAAATATGTCTCATTTTGCATCTTGAGCCCACCACCCTTTGGAAGGTGGGCAGCTTCACTGTTAGTCCTTTGGAATCACATTTGTTCACTGTATTGTGCAGTTAAGCCATTCAAAGTTCTGTAAGATTGATTTATACAGTAACAAGATTGTAAAAACCAAGCCCTTTATTTTACAGACCAGGAAACTGAAGCCTGGTAAATTTGTGACCTTGAGGATATGACTTTGCTCAAGGTCACAAGGTAGTAAATAGCTGATCTCAGATCCTAACCTCACCAATTCTATATCCAGTGCTTTTACCCCTATTCCTAGACACCATTTTCCAAATGGAACGGGAGAAAGGATGATGCATCTAAAAAGAGGGGAAATTGTTCAGCTAAGTTAAGTTTGGAGGTATAAGAAGAAACTGTGGTGGGGGGGGAGGAGGAGGGGAGGAGGAAGAGGAGGAGGAAGAAGAGGAGGAGGAGTTGAGGTCTTAAACATAAACCTGCCTGAAAACATGCCTCTACAGGAATCCTTGTAGGGATGTACCTGTGTCTGGGGAAAAGCTGAAAGAAAGGAAATGTGAACAAAGAGACAAGGGAGTAAGTGTGACCACTAGTTCCTAAACAGATTAACTCTTCAGAATTGTTGACTATTTGGACACCCTTATGAATTATCAAGAATCACTAAATTTCAAGGTTGAAGCCAAAGCAGTTCTGTTGGTTGCAGAACTATGGTGTCTTAGAAACAAGGATGGTTTCTTCTTTTATTTTGCTTTAACAAAAACAACATAGCAAGGATCATATGAAACTCCTCTAACCCTGTGAAGCTTTAGATTCCCCCACTAGGGATCTGCATTAATTAGGAAACCATGCAGTCTCACACCCTGGGGCTTTGAAACACTTTGCTCATTTTTTTTCCTACAAGGAGAGAAAATGCTTCCTGTTGTTTTTATAGAGGGGAGGAGACCTCAACAGGACCCTTCTTTCCACTGCTACAAAATGTGTCAAAGCTGCTAATGAGATTTGCCAGAGGACTTGGGGAGAATCATGGGTGATCATAAGGGACAGAAAAGAATAGAAGGACCTCAAGAAAACAAACTGGCCAGACAGTTCTTCAGCCAGTGAGCTAATCTCCAATATTTACTCTGCACCCTTCGGTGTTAGAAACTCTCTGAGACACCACAGTAAATTTAGACTGAAATGAAAGACACCATTCGTGTTCTGTAAGACCATGGGATTTGAAAATAATAGGTAGCAACAGTGAGATAGTGGAGTATTTGCCTGAGAACAGGAAATGAAGTAGAGGAGGAAAGCTGTTAGTTCCAGCTTTGTTTGTTCTTTATTTTTCCTTTCTTTTCTTTGCGAGGATAATGGCATAAGGGATCAGCAGAGGTGGAGAAGTGAGGTTGAGCAAGAAAGGAGAGAAAGTAGTTCTTTGAAGAACTAGAGTCTTAACTGGGGTGAGGTTGACCAGTACTTTGACCCAGGGACCTCAACACTCATGGTATCATTTCCCTAAAAGGTTTTTCCTTGTCTTGCAGTTCTCCTTCATTCTCTCACTACAATTCTGTTATTTCTCACTCACCTAGTCTTTACATTAGCCAGATGGGATGCTGAAGTCCTTCAGAGCAGATGAGCTCCCTTCCACCCCAGCCCTGCCCTAGTTCCTCCATCAAGAGTGGTTTCAGAGAAGTCTAGGGTCTTTCCCTCCCACTTGAGCACCTTGTATCTCGAAAAGTTTTCTCACAAAATGTCAGCTATCCTATTGCTCTGCTTGTTCCAGCTTCCAAAATTATCAGTTCTAATCTAGTGAAAAATAAGAAATTATCTACCTAGTGCATTCTCTATAATTGTGATCGATTAGAAGATAGAATCTAGGATAGACTGAAGAGACAGAAATGATAATGTTTGAGGCTGGGGTGGAACAATGAATAAATTGAGGTAACATGACTCCCAATAGCAAATAGATAGGTAATAATATTCATTATTCAGTTTTCATGTCTTTGAGAGCAGTGTCTTTGTCAAATATATATTCCATTAATATTGTACACCTTGTGTACGGACTTTGATTTTATCCTCATGTTGTTTCTTCCAATTGGGTGCTGGCTCCTTAAGGACAATGTGTTTCAGTTAGTAAATGCCAGTGTCTGACATCTCCAAAGCACCTTTAAAAATCTTCATTCACTTTATGACATAGTAGAATATAATGGTCCTAGCAATGGCCCTAAGATTTGGAGACCTAGATTTAAGCAGACCCAGCTCTGCTCCTGTGGGACCTTCACCTCTGTAGTGGTTTGTCAGGAAGAACCCCAAATGGGGTCTAAAAGAGTTGGGCACAGTTGAAAAACTACTAAATGGGAATTGTTAGTTAAATATTGTGCTGTAGAATGGGAAGAGGGAGGGAAAGGTAGATGCACGCGGTGAAGAGTTGACTAGAGCACAATATGGCAGGTCTGGGAGTGAGCAGGAAAGTGTTGGTAAATGTTTAACAAGCTTTCCAAAAAGAATGACAGACTTTCCAGTTAAATCTGTGTTATTAACATTTTCTCCACACTTTCTTAAACTTAGACAATCAATTAAATGACAAACCAAGTCCTGATTTGTATGTTTATTTCTGGGGTGTAAATGCTCATATTGAAATTTTAACCACAGTTCTTAGCTGTAGGAGCTGTTTCCTGCATACATCTGGGAGGTAATTATTCTTACCAAATAGGAATTAAGGCCACCAGGGTAGGTCCTGAAGTGTCAGTTAGAGCAGGAGGGTAGAAGACTTGGTAGAAGTTAGGGAGGGCAGACATTCTAGGGGAAACAGAGGCTGAGTAGGTAACTAACTATAAAACTACTCTCCCTTTTTTTTTAACATTTTGTTTTACTTTAGAACTATTCTTGTCACTTGATTTTTTTTTCCTTCCTAGGAGGGTTCAATCAATTACTAAGTATAGTGCTGTGCAAAATATTTGGGAAGAATAATCATTTTGATATGATTTCTCTTTGTGATCCTATGGATATGCTTCTACTGACACTAGTTTAATTCAGAATTCCTGCCCTGCACCAAAAGAAATAGGATCAACTTGTTTTTCTTCCCTTTAAACATGTACTTCAGGGGTGGCTAGGTGGCGTAGTGGATAAAGCACTGGCCTTGGAGTCAGGAGTACCTGGGTTCAAATCCGGTCTCAGACACTTAATAATTGCCTAGCTGTGTGGCCTTGGGCAAGCCACTTATCCCCATTTGCCTTGCAAAAAAAAAAAAAAACAAACCTAAAAAAAAAACCCATGTACTTCATTGCTTCAGTTTGTTCTGTTTTTAATTCTGTAGTTATTAAAAATGGATATTACTCCAAGGAAATCTTTATAAGTTTTAGTTCTTGAAGAGCACACTTCAGTGACTGTTTGAGATATTGCGCCAGCTGATGCACAGAAGTTTTTCAAGGATCATTCAAGCCTATAATGAAACATTCTTCTACATTGGGTTTTTTTTTTAATTGGAAGAACAGTGACAAGATTAGTTAAGAAAAGCAACCCCCCCCCAAAAAAAAACAAAAAACAAATGACTGCTAATCTTTTCATGGTCAAGACAATGAAAAGATTAGCATATTGCTGAAGACTGAGTCATCTTTATTGATGCAACTCATTATTTCAACCAAAGATATATCAAAATAATTGTCAAAGGAAGTGCAGGTAATCCTATAAGATCTGAGCAACTTTTTTGGACTGCAAAATATTCACCCTCCTTCCCAAATTTTAAAGGGGACATTAATTTCAGTACTGTAAATTGTGTCTGCCTTTAGTGAATGAAGAATTTTGATAAATTTATTCAAATATTAAAAAGAATTGTTCTGGAATTATAAAAATCCCAAATAGAGATGGAACACTGCAACATAATGTTCTAATATGTATTTTTCCATGTTCTTTTTTCATAATTTGTGAAACGTTAAGATTTTTTTTTCTATCATATGGATATTGATATGCTTCAGTGACCTGAGCTTTTGTCCTATTTAAATTAAACCTCATTAAAACCAATGGGTCAGGGGCAACTAGGTGAAGCAGCACCAAGCTTGAAGTCAGAAGAACCTAAGTTCAACTCTGAACTCAGACACTTAATAATTACTCAGCTGTGTGAACTTAGGCAAGTCACTTAACCCCATTGCCTTGCACCCCCCCCCAAAAAAAAGAAAAAACCCATGGGCTATCCCCAAATCTAGACTTGAGGTAAATGTACCATTTGGCAAAGGTAAGTAGGTAAGTTTGGGATAGAAGTGTGATTTCATAATGAAAAATTTTGAATGTGTTTTCAAATCTTGTGAACTCATTGCCAAATCATATAAAACAAGTAAATTTAATTAAAGGATATTGTAAGTTAAAGTTTTTAAAAACAATTGCAAAGCTTTTAATTAGTTAATAATATGCTGAATGTCAAATTTAATTTTTGAAGTTTGTACCAGTCGATTTGCATAATAGTATATTTTCTGAACATATCACTCCTAGGGCCTAACATCATTCTCATTGCTGAGGAATAAAAAAGTCCTATGATATATGATTTCTGCTCCTAAGAGTGATTAATAATTATATGTTGGCTAATAGTGACTTTTTCAAAGGTATTCTGGTTAGTCCTTTCTGGGAAAAAAAAGGTGTAGCTAGTCAGAGACAGGCACCAGTCTCAATGGAGCAATGGACCATATGGGCAAGTAAGGTTGCATAGGTTGATGTCAAATCATGGTGTACCTTAAAAAATCTGGTATGGGATTTATAATGTTCAATAACAAGTGTGAGGGGGAAAGTAATAATCATTTAAACTTCTATGGTTCATATGGGGAGGGTCAATGTAGTATAGTGCATAGAGAGGCATTCCTAAACTAAGAAAGACCAGATAATAGAAAGCTATTTTGAAACCACTTGGCAAAATAGTTTACCCTAGGTCTTTTTTAAAATTTTTTTATTGTTTTTTGAATTTTAAAATTTTCCCCCAATCTCGCTTCCCTCCCCCCAACCCCCCCACAGAAGACAGTCTGATAGTCTTTACATTGTTTCCATGGTATATATTGATCAAAATTGAATGTGAGAAATATATCTTTAAGTAAATATACATATATATATATGATAGAAAAATTACTTAAGATACCTTTTTTAAAAAAATTAAAATAAAGGTAATAGTCTTTGATCTTTGCTTAAGCTCCACAATTCTTTCTTTGGATACAGATGGTATTCTCCATCATAAATACCCTAAAATTGTCCCTGGTTGACGCACTGATGAAATGAGCAAGTCCATCAAGGTTGATCATCAACCCCATGTAGTCTATAGTGTTCTTCTGGTTCTGCTCATCTTGCTTAGTATCAGTTCATGCAAATCATTTCAGACTTCTCTAAATCCCCATCCATCCTGGTTTCTAATAGAACAATAGTGTTCCATTACATACATATACCATAGTTCATTAAGCCATTCCCCAACTGATGGACATTCGCTCAATTTCCAATCTTTTGCACCACAAAAAGGACTGCTATGAATATTTTTTGTACAAGTGATGTACAAAATTTCATGATCTCTTCAGGGGATAGAACCAGTTTACTTTAGGTCTTAAAGGAAGTTGAAGGAAAAAGAATAGATTTAATAACAAGCCCATGTTATTCCATCAACCTCCTGAAAGAAATACTCAAAACGCACCTTTAACAATTTCAAGTCATATCTCATGGATCTGATTATAAGCAGAAAAAGGATCATAGACTTAGAACAAACTATTTAGTCTAGCTAATTCACTTCATAGAGGTGGAAATTAAAAGGCAGAGAAGTTAAGTAATTTTTTTTGTTGTGTTTTTTATTCTTTTTTTTAGTTTTTGCAAGGCAATGGGGTTAAGTGGCTTGCTGAAGTTTGCACAGCTAGGTAATTGTTAAGTGTCTGAGGATCAACTCAGATTTGAACTCAGGTACTCCTGACTCCAGGGCCAGTGTTCTATCCACTGCACCACCTAGCTACCCCAGAAGTTAATTTAACCAGAGTCAAGGTATGACACACAAGTTTTCTTTGACAAAGCATAGGTTTTCTGAATCTAAATGAGTGTTCTACATAAATGAAACAAGGGATTAGAACATTTCATCTCTCTTTAATAGCCAACTGTATGTACAGGTATGCATATGTGTGTGTGTGTGCGTGTGTGTGTGTGTATGAATACTGCATTTATGCTTTCCAAACTTCTTTCTTGGGTTCTCTTTTTTACATGCTTCAGTAACCCGAGAATCAGCCTTATTTAAATCCCATTAAAACCTATAATCCAAGCTAGACTTGGGGAAATTGTACCATTTGGCAAGGCTAAGTTTGATATTCAATGTGATAGAAGCATGATTTCATGATGAAGAATTAAAGAATATGTGTTGAAATCTTATAAATATATGTGTACCTCTATCTCTATCTCTATCTCTATCTCTATCTCTATCTCTATCTCTATCTTTCTCTCTCTCTCTCTCTATCTCTGTCTCCATCTCCATCTATATCTCTATCTATCTATCTATCTATCTATCTATCTATCTATCTATCTATCTATCCATGTATATCTCTCTGTGTATAACCATACCATCTTTCATGGGCTTATCCTCAATCCTAAGTAGATGACTCTCATCACAGAAAGGTAGACAAAACTATCTAACTAGCATCACCCCCTCCTGATCTTTATATTCATATCACTAACTAATCATTATGTATTTCAATTTGAATATTCCAGAGACATCTTAAGCTCAACATGTCCAAAACTATTCCAAAGGCAACATCATCCTTCCATTGTCTCAGGTTAGTAACAATGTCATCACTCTGGACTCTTCATTCTCACCCCACATAACTAAAATTGCTACATCTTACTATTTCTACCTCCATAAAATCTCTCATACTAATTTTCCTCCATTTCTACAGTTGATTTTTTGTTCTTCAAACTTTACCATACTGTCACATTAATGAGAATTTTTTAAAAATTCCAAATCATAGATCTCTTAAATATGAAAAATGCCTATTTTGAGATAAAGCTAATGATGGGAGTAGTAGAACACAGCTACTAAATGGATTCCCTTTTCTACTTGTATTTGGAAAGGCAAAATAGACTTGGAATAAGGATGACTTTGTTTCAGATCCTACTTTAAATATGTATTGGTTATATGATCCTGGTCAGATCACTTAATGTTCTTAAGTCTCAGTTTTATCATCTGTAAAATGTAAAACAGCTAAACATATCTACCACAGAGTTTCTATAAGAAGTGAATGAGATTAAATGAGATGACATACATTGCAAACTTTAAAATATTATATAAATGCAAGCTATCTGGCCAATCCCAATCACATTACTGGGCCCTATTGTGTACCTGCCAACCACAGGAGGTGGCTGATTAAAAACAAAAGTATTTCTCTAGCACAAAAACAGATGAAGTTTGGAAACTACTATTAATTTTTGGTTTTGTTTTTAATTTTCATATTTTAAAAATGTTGAAGAGTGTGTTTAACTGGGAAATACTCCCAGAAATTCCTGGTCAAGGCCTTCTGAGTTTTTGAAAGTCAGTCCTAAGAAAGAGAGATTAGACTAGTTCTAATTGACCCTAGAAGGTAGAACTAGGAGCATTGTGTGACTGTCTCTGAGTGACCTTGGGCACCTTTCCCTGAGTCTCAATTACTTCATCTATAAAATGAGAGCTCTGAGTAACATTTTTTCCCCTGAAGTTCATTTCTGCTATACATCTCTGATTCTATAGACATGAAGAAGCAAATTTAAACTTGATAAAAGGAAAAACTTCCTACCAGTTGGAGATGTTTATATAGGCTGGCACTGGAAGACTTGAAGCAAAGGTTGGATGACCACTCATCAAGTCCATCATGCTAGGGATTATTATTCAGGTTTAGGCTAGATGATAGCTCAGGTCTCTTCTATCTCTAAAATTGTGTGACTTTGTAACTACTATAAATAATATATCCATACATATAACTATTTATATCACTATGTATAATTAAAGAATCTATTTTAAGCTTCAACTTTCTGCTAACATTATTCATTATGCCATTATTTCCACATGTGCTAACACATTGAAAGAAACACTGTTCAATTCAAAACACAGCCCTGCACTGCCAAGAAACTCTTCAGCAAACCCCTCCTTATGACAGGCTTGCCTTTCCCACAACCCCTAAGCATACACAGGCATACCCCACCAACCTTCTTTGGATCCCAGTAGAACCCTCTGACTTTGGGGCAGCCCAGATAAGTAACTTAGAATGGGCTATATGATCATTTTTTCCTAAAGGACACACAAGGGCTCTTACTACAATTGAACAGGTCTGAAGGCAATACATGCACATAGCTTCTCTGTCTCTGTCTCCATCTTTCTCTGTGTCTGTGTCTGTCTGTCTGTCTGTCTGTCTGTCTGTCTGTCTGTCTGTCTCTCTCTCTGTCTCTCTCTGTCTCTCTCTGTCTCTCTCTCTCTCTCTCTCTCTCTCTCTCTCTCTCTCTCTCTCTCTCTCTCTCCCTCCCTCCCTCCCTCTTTCCCCAGCTACTTCCTTTTTCACTGACAGATGATGTCCAGCTAGGCATGCTAATAAGCCTGTCCTCTCAGGGTGGCTACAGAGGAATGGTGTGGCTTCACCCTATTTCCTGAATAAGGAGATGCCTTTGGGCTGGAAGTTAGAGGGCAGGGGAGACACGATTCAGAGGAACAGATTATAAAGGTTCTGTTGTCAATTGGGTAGAATTGGAGCAGGGGGCATTTCCGTGGACAGTGTTAATCAGGAATAGAAGAGACTATTTTCTGGGCCAGGCACTCTGGCCATTGTGTACCTTTGTAGAACATGGGGTGAGTAGAATGACAACACCCACCACCCCCTGCCCAATTTCCATGGGTCTAAGGGAGCATGGAAGGGCTATTTCCTGGAGAGGTTGGCTGAGGGGATAAGGGTGGCAGTGAGAAATAGTCATGCCAGGGAAGAAAACTGAGTCAAAGAATATCTTGACCTCTTTGCATATAGTAGGCACTCACATATTTGTTGATCTGAATTCTCTCAACCCCAGAGACAGTGTGGATTATTGGAAAGAAGTCTAGCATTGGAGCCAGAGGACCTGCATTTAAAACCAAGTTCTTCTAGTTATTATTTCTATGTGAATTACCATTTTATGGTCCCAATTTCTTATGCTGATAAAGAGGAAGCCCTTAGAATTGCCAGATTGAAGAAGAAAACCAATTATCAGTCACTTCTGAGACAGGAGGTCTTGGGAGGAGCAGAACCTTGGTGATTTCTTGCTGGTCACCCTTGCCACTGTCCCTGGCATCCTTTCTCAGACCTCTAGGCATACCCTTTAATATCCTGGTACTTTTTAATCCATCTGCTCCTAGAACAAACATGACATTTTTGAGAAGATTAGAGGCATGTTGGGATCATGCTTTTCTATTAACTAAATACAGCATACATCAAAAGCATCTGTATCCTACCACATACGGTTGCATCCAAAGGCTCATCCTTTTCTCCTTCTCCATTCTCTTTCTTGATGCTCTCTTCATTTTCTGTGCAGAGCTACACCAACCCAGACCTATCTCTCTTCTGAGCTCTAATCCTACATCATCAATTGTCCACTGGTCATTTTGAAATATCTTAAACATAATAGGACTAAAACAGAGCTCATTACGTCCTTCCCCTCCCAACTCTTCTATTCCAAACTTTTCTGTTCCTGTTGACAATATCACTGTCTTCTTTGAGTCCTCACCTCCCTTATCTCAGATAGTCATCAGTTGTCCAGTCTTTCTGCCCACTTCCGCAACATCTCTTCTGATCAAAAAGCCTCCTCTTTAGTTAAGATCCTCATTATCTCTTTTTTTCTTAAAAATTACCCTAATTTCCTAAAGAATCTCCTTCCTTGGGGCAGCTAGGTGGTTCAGTGGATAAAGCACCGGCCCTGGAGTCAGGAGTACCTGGGTTCAAATCCAGGCTCAGACACTTAATAATTACCTAGCTGTGTGGCCTTGGGCAAGCCACTTAACCCCATTACCTTGCAAAAACTAAAACAAAAAAAAATCCCTAGTTTACTTTGAAATTTAGCTCCCATGAGATCCACTCAGTTACTAGAGATGCTCCATCTACCCTATACCAAATAACCTTACTTTTTTCTGCACAATTATATGAATCTATCTTGTCTCCCTTAAACAGAATGTAGATTATTTGAAGACAGATTTCCTCAGCACCTACCCCAGTGATTGGGACACAGTAGGTGCCTAATATGTACTTTCTGACTGACTTAACAAGACTAATGAGATCTTTGAGGGAAAATAGCTTAGCATATCCATGTTAAGATATGGGAGTTTCTGACATGGTCAAAAGAAGTTACAAGCTACACAAAAGGCAAAGAAGAGATACAGGTGGGAATAAGAAGTCTGTCTTGTATTATCAACAACGACTTGTTCATAAAAAGGGGGCTCTAAATATATTGTTCAGGGAATGCATTATTGGAAATGTAGGTGGGCACGAGATGAGCAAGCAATGGTCAAAACTTTAGTGTTGCACTGGTGCCAATCTATGGGTGTATATAAAGGGTGCAGAGAAGGTTACTCATCCCTGTAACCCTGTAGTAGAGGACTAAGCATATTGACCTTTGTGTGAACAGCCTCAGGGCTGATCCTAATCAGAAAATTGTAGAATTTTGGAGGTAAATGAGTGTTTGGTACAGACCATCTAGTCTGTCACCCTATAGAGTTACACCTGGACCTGTAGGTGAATTCAGTAAATTTAGACTCAGAAAGGTTAATTGACACATCCAAAAATCACACAACTAGGTATTGCAGAGCTGGCAATAAAAGTCAGTGTTTTGACAACCGATTCAAGGCTTTTTCCTAATATTTGTATTTGTCTCTTTCCTCTTTTCTCACCCCATAGTCAGAAAATTCCTTCATTCTTCCCCCTGCTTTCCTGGACTACATAGAGTGGATAGGTATCATAGTGGTTAGAGAGTAATGCCTAGAGTGAGGAAGACCCATCAGGAAGGCCTCAGACACTTACTACTGTGTGACCCTGGATAAGTCACTTAACCCTGTTTGTCTTAGTTCCTCAGCTGTAAAATGAACTGGAGAAGGAAATGGCAAACCACTCCTACATCTCTGTCAAGAAAACCCCAAATAGGGTCACATAAAGCATTGGACATGATTGACAGGACTGAACAACAAAGTATCTCATCAGGTACTGCTTTTCTCAAAACTCCCGAGATTGTAGGACTTAGAGTGGAAGAGTTCTTACAGAACTCCCTCATTTTATCAAAGAGGAAACTGAAACAGAGAAATTTTCTTGCCTCAAAGGTACTAAGCAGAGCTGGGATTTGAAGCAGATCCCCTATTCAGTGCTCTTGTCCACTTCAGGATCTTGCCTCACCATATTTTAAACAATAAGCTCCTTAAGGGCAGGAATTATTTTCATTTTTAAAAAATTTATTTATATTTCTATATATTTCTATTTATATTTCCAAATTCAATGCCTGGCATATAATAGGTACTTTATAAGTATTTTTGATTAATTTTTGTAGCATTCTCTTAAAAATAAAAAATTAACATTAACCAAATTTATCAAAAATTTGCCAAATCAAAACTTACTATTAAGAAACTCATCAGTGACAGTCCACTTCAGAGACAAAAACTTCAATTTACATATAGCATAACAAATATCAATATCAATATGTTTTCAACTAAGATGGACATAGCTCTTCTCAGCAGTTCAGTGATCAAAGATAATCATGAGAGACTTGTTATGGAAAAGGACATTCACATTCAGAAAAAATAAAACAAAGTACAACTATGAAGTCTGAATGTAGAGCAAAGCATACTATGTTCACTTTTAAAAAGTTCTTTTATGTTTTTTCCTCATTTTTTTCACCTTAGTTCTATTCCTCTTTCACAACATGACAAATATGGAAATATGTTAAACATGTTTGTACATGTATAATTAATTCCTGATTGTTCACTGCAGGTAAGCAGGAAGGGGGAGAAGGAAAGGTAGTAGAAAAATGTGGAATTCATAAGCTTTTAAATGAATGAATGTTCAAGTCTACCGTTGGATGTAATTGAATTTTTTTAAAAAAAATTTAAAGGAATATCAAAAAGTTTTCAATTGGTAAATGCTATAGATTTATAGAATTATAAATTTCAGCTAAGAAGAATCTTAGAGTTCATCTAACCCATTCTTCTCATTTTCTAGATGAGAAGACTAAAAACCATAGAGGTTAAATGATTTGCTTCATATCACAAAGGTAACATCTTGAATTTATGTTTGGAATCCTGGTTATCTAAATACAAGCCTAGTGTTCCTTTAGCTAAAAATGTCGTCTCTGATAGTCATTGTTTTTTAGTTTCCCAAGTCATCTAAGTTAGAATCAGTGTCCAACACAAAGACCATTTTGGATGGCATGAGGTATAAGATGCTATCTTGGAATGAGAAATAAGAATGTGCCTTTAAAGGATTTCCATTTATCTCAAATATTTCTAAATGATGCCAGTTTCCATCTTCCCCTACATTTTATTGACTCTTCTCAACTAAATATGAAAGAACTCAATCAAAGTTTCAACAACAATAACTAAGAGACAAAACTATGATCACTAATGTGAAGCTTCTCCTTGGGAAACCTGTAGATAATTCCATCATTATCAATCAATTAACAAACATTTATTTAACATTCATCATGTATGCTAGGTACTAAGGATACAAATACATTGAATAAGACAATCCATACCCCCACATAGATTACATTCATATATTACATGGAGGAAACAACACATACACCTATAAGTATATATGGCATGAATATAAAGTGACAAAAATATGCAAAGTAGTAAAATATACAGCCATTTGGGAGAGAAAGTACTCACAATTATTGTGAAAGTTTTTTTGGATAAGATGGAAATTGTGTTACTTCTTAAAGTAAGAAAGGGACCCTATGAAAAGAAGGAGAGAAGGGAGAACATTTCAGTTTTGTGGGACAGTTGATTAAAAATGGAAGTTTAGTATCTTGTATGAGGCAGAGAGAGACAGTTAGAGTGGTCAGATTGCAAATGTGAGAGGAAGAATAAGGTGCAATGAGCCTGGAAAGATTGAATGGGATTAGGTTGTGAAAGATTTGAAAAGCTAAATTCTCAGTTGAATAGGTGCCACCTGATAAGATTTGCAGCAAAACTATACATACAGGGTTATTGCACTAGGAATTTGGGGAAATACATACATATTAATAAATAAATTACCAAGCAATATGTTAATAAAAATATTATGTGAAATTTGGGAGGGGTGGGGAAGTGACTGTTTGTTTCACATAGAATATATCATTTATGTTAGGTTTTAAAAACTGAGTAGGAATCCAAGTGGATGATAATGGTGATAAAGGCAATACTGGATTGAAGGATTCTGAAACATTTCACATATAATTATATCATTTGATATTCATTATAACTCCATGAGGGAGGTATTAGCCCATTTCACCAGTGATAAAACTGACTAAGAGAGTTTCTGTGTGACCCAGAGCACATCACTTAACCCTGTTTACCTCAGTTTATTCATTTATAAAATAAGCTAGAGATAGAAATGGCAAATGACTTCAGTATCTTTGTCAAGAAAATTTCCAAATGAGATCACAAAGAGAAAGAAACAATGAACAATTTCTGACAAGTCTGGTGTTCTACTCACTATACCATTTAGCAGTGATAGCTGTGAAAAGTTAGAGGGGGGATATTTGAGACATAAGGAACAGTACAATCAAGGCAAGTGGAAAAGCATCAGCTGTATGGTTGGGAGTGTGAGGGTTGTTTAGAGAGCAGTTTAATTTGGATGTAGTGAAGTAGACTAGTTATATGAGAAAAATATAGGATTAGAAAAGGTTGGGTGGTCCACAATTATGAAGTCTTGGATAAAAGGTAAAGAAGTTTGAACAGGTCACTAGATCACAGTGAACTCCTACAGACTGTTGGTTAGAGAAGTTACAAATCTAGTTCCCCAAATAAAGGATTTTAGCTCTGGATGAGGTAAAAGGAATGGGTTGAAGGGAGGAGAGATAAACTCTTTTTAAAAATTTTTTTTTTTGCAAGGAAAGGGGGTTAAGAGGCTTGCCCAAGGCCACACAGCTAGGTAACCATTAAGTGTCTGAGGCTGGATTTGAACTCAGGTACTCCTGACTCCAAGGCTGGTGCTCTATCCATTGTGCCACCTAGCCGCCCTGAGAGATTAACTCAACTTTTTTTTATTATTATTTAAGGCAATGGGCTTAAGTGATTTGCTCAAGGTCACACAGCTAGGAAATTATTAAGTGTCTGAAATCAAATTGAACTCAGGTCCTCCTGACTGCAGGCCTGGTATGCTATTCACTGTGCCACCTAGGTGCCCCAAGAGATTGACTATTGAGAGATCTGGGAAGGTTCTATTTTGTAGTCTACTTGGGAGGTAATGGAGGTCTGTATGGTAGCACTGGTCATGGGAATAGTGAGGGAAACAATCATCGGTCCATTGATTATATTGTGTCTCAAATGACAGCTGAAAGAATTGCTTGTTTCCCCCCACTTCCCATTCTTTTAATATTTTCTCCCTCACATTTTTTCTCACTTCTTAATCCTCAGTGATGGTTTTCTCTCTGGCTATGCTAATAGGCACTTAGTGATATAGAACATTGTGAGGGGAAAACTATTTAATTATAGACTATATATAGTTAAAAATCAGTGGCCTTTAGATTTGGCACTGTTCTAATGCTTACATGTGAGGTTCTCTGGGATAGCAAAAGTTCCTGTAGGTGGCTTTTATTTGTATACCCTTCAAGATCCTCATTTGAAGCCCTCCCCAATGCCTCATTCACAATAACCCTTGGCTTTTCAGTGAGCATTTTCATTTTTGTTCTACAAGAAGAAATTCCCACACATTTTTGTGAATGTATAGAAAGCCCCTATCATTTCCTTTCCCTTTCCCTCCTAGCTTACACCATCCATTTCTTTACGTAGGCCAAAAACCAAAAAATAAGACAGAAAACCTACCCACAGCCTATTCTATTACTTGAGGAGACTTTAGTTCTTTCTCCTTAGTCATACTTAATTGTTCTTTTCAGGGTAAACCCTTCATTAGGAGACCTATGAAGAAATGGGATGTGGGAGTAAGCCACTCATGACTACAATAGCTTCTCTATACCTTCCTACATTCTGACATGTCCTCAGTTACAAAGTTAGAGAATATATTTTCACCAATTCTTTTACTTCTACCTTTACCACATATCTCTTATGTACCCCCTTCTCACCACTCAGACAATTGCAATCCTGGTTCAGGCTCTTATTAACTCTGATCTCTGCAGTAGTTGGTGCCTTATAACTGGTTTCCTTGCCTCATGTCTTTTCCCACTCCATCTTCCTCTCAACATCCAAGGTGATTTTATAAAAGTTTAATTTAACCATATTGCCCTCTCCCTCTTGCTCAGTGAACTAGGCTTATACCTTTCAATTTAGGGGTCAGGGGCACAGCACTCTTGCAATCTGGATAATCTGAATACAATTTTTGGCCCTCCCTGCAGGGCAAATAACTCAGAATTCTTTCTTTTTCTTTTTTTGGGTTGTTTTACAATTTATTATAAAATTTGGGTTGGTATTATACAATATCATACATGGATTTTAGGCATTTCTGGGTTTCTAAACTTTGTCTGTGTCATCTGCCCTTCTACGTGAATTTTTTGCAACTTCTGCAAAACTCCCTCAAAATTCCCATTAAATTTCTTATGCTGACCCAGGATAGATTGAAACCATCATGGGGAAAGTGGTTATGTGGAAGGGATAACTGTATTTTATTGTTGTTGTACAGTTGTGTCATTTGTGTCAGATTCTTCATGACTTCTTGGCAAAGATACTGGAGTAGTTTTCCATTTTGTTCTCCAAGTCATTTTACAGATGAGTTGCTGAGGCAAACAGGGAAAAGTAACTTGGCCAGGTCCAGGGTCATACAGCTGGTAAGTGTCTGAAGCCAGATTACAATTCTGGAAGATAAGTCTTCCTGATTTCAGTTGTGCCTTCTCTGTCTGTCTCTGTTTCTCTGTCTGTCTGTCTGTCATAACTTTAGAAAGAGCATTTTTGATCTAATGATGAGGTCAGGTTCCACATAGTATTGGGTTAAGAAAAGAATGAGAGACAAGAAAGTGAAGACATCTATTTCAAAAAGTATAATCTCAAAAGCCAGAAGAGATGTAGGATAATAATTAAACACTAGAAGAATCAAGAAAAAGTTGCTTTTTTCAGGATGGGGGAGATTTGTCATGTTTGTAGGCAGTTGGGAATGCCCCAGAAGACGGATAGAATGGGGATGTTGTAGGAGGCAAGCTGTTTGAGGAGACAGAATGGAATTGCATGAACAAGTAGAGGGACAAGTCTTGATAAAGAATAAGGTTACCTCATCATGTGAGTGAGACGTGAAGGACAAGACATGGTAAAAGACATCTAAATAATTTGAGATGAGGAAGAGAAGAAAAATGGAGTTAATGAAAAATGAATTGTTTTTCTAAAATATTTATATCTCACTGGAAAGCTCAGGGGGAAGGGGAGCCATGGCAGTCTTGAGGAGAGATACAAAAGTTTGAAAGAGTCATTGTTGAGAGTGTACTAGTGAGTTGATAAGGAAGGTAGAATAAGATGTCTAGAAACAGTGAGGGTCAGATTAAGGTTACATAACATAAATTTGTGGTGGAACTAGTCAGAATGGTTGTATGATTTTCTCTATCTTTGATCAATAGTATGTGTGTAGGAGCAAATGCTACAAATAGTGGGACTGATCCAAGATTAAGCCTTCGCAGGACACAATCAGTAAAATGATATGGGAGCTAAAGATTTGAAAGAGGATAGAGCAGAGTTTAAGTGACTTATCAAAGGGTCAAGAAGAGGAAAAGAGGAGAGCGACTAGTTTAGGGGAGATGTCCTTGGACAGAAATGAGGAGTCAAGGATTTGAAAATCATGGTACACTCAAAGAATAAGGTGTTTTTAAGGGAAAACCATGGAAAAGGCAAAAAAACACTGATACTTTTTTGAGGGTCAATGGACTCTAGGATAAGAAATCCTGTATTAGAGTGAATAGGATAGGAAATGCTAGGAGAATATAGAAGGTGACTATTTTGACTAAATGTCAAAGACTGACTGATAGTATTTCTAGTAGGCTATTAGGAGAGAGAGAGAGTAAGGATTATTGGAAAGAATTCCAGCATTGGAGCCAGAGGACCTATATTTAAAACCAAGTTCTACTAGTTACTTCTTCTATGTGAATTACTATTTATGGCCTCAATTTCTTCATGCTGATAAAAATGAGGCAGTTAGAATTGCCAGATTGAAGAAGAAAACCAATTATCAGTCACTAAACTTAACTCGGCAACTGTTTTTCTCCCTTGTTATTCAGTAATGTTGGTGTTAAGAAAAGTGAAAACAGATTTTTGTAGGTGATTTGGGATAAAAATATAGAAGGTCTCAAATGCCAAGGGACATAGGAGTTTGGAGCATTAAACATGGTACGACTGAATTACCATTTAATGACAACTGTGGCTAATGTTAATATCAATGGTTGTCATATGTGTGGAAGAATTCAGAAATGTTGTGTTTAAATATCTGTATCAAAATCCACAGTTTGATTTCTATTAATATTACTTAGATAATTTTTGGAACAGAGCATTAAAATGATGAGAATTTAGACAATGGTAGTTTTGAAAATGTTTCAAAGACCAACAAATAATATTTCTAATGGACTATTAGGAGAGAGAGAGAGAGAGAGAGAGAGAGAGAGAGAGTATGGAACAGTTCTTTCTCCATGTCATTTTGGGGTTTAACCATTAACTATTTTAATACTCTTGCCAAAATCATATAGAGAAAATGAGAAGTCAAGGGTTTGTAGATATTACATACTTAGTACTATGAAATAGAATAAATCATTGACACAAGCTCAAGCCCTGCTCAAATATTAACTAGTTGCATGTGAGGTGAACAAAGTTTAATTATTCTTAGCATGATTTTTCTTATCAGTAAAAAGAGGTTAATAATTCTATTTCTATCATACAATTTTTGTGATTAAGCTTTTTGTAAATTGTAAAGTTATTGCTTCCTTCCTTCACTAAAATTCTCTTCTAATACCACATGATGATATGAAGGTAACCACAGGGTTAAAGACCCATGTCAATGGCATAGAAGCTCTAGATGGTCCTATGAAGCTGGAATGATTTTGAGAATGGAATCATAGAAGAAACCACCTATATATACATATATACACATACCCCTACAAAAAATTGTTGCATTTTGTTGATCGTTTGGGAAATAATTAAATTTTCCCCTATTTCAACAACTTGGTTCTTCACTGAAATATATTCTATGATGAGTAAAATTCATTACCATGTCTGATTATATATTAAGACATGGGAATCCAAGTGAGATAAGAACAATATAAATTGACTTGGTTATTGGAATAAATTCACATGATGGGAAATACCCAAATATTAAATTATTCAAAAGCCTCCTAAATGCTGAAGAGAGAACTATTCAATGGGACAAAACCTTGAACTTAGAGAAAACACAATTGTTCAAAAGAATGTTTGTCTTATTTTTCTAGAGGTATAAAGAAAGAGAGTACTAGTAATGTCTAGGTTCATTTGGAATCACGATTTGCATTCAAGGAGAGCCAAGATGTGGTTTATTCTAGTTCAAGGAGCAAATGAATCATCACAGATCTCAGATTTCTAACACACTGATAGAGAAACCAGTGATTTTCAGCAAAGGACTTTCAGTGTATACTTACTTATCAAACTGAAAGAAAGCTAATAATAGCTAGGAGGCAACTCAACCAGCTGGGATTTTCATGGGATAATTATACACTTTAAGGATTAAAGGTATCATCTTGGGACTGATTGTCTTTCAGTTATCACCATAGTTGTGTCTCTGTGCTAAGAGTAATGATAACATGTGAAATGAATATGGCAGAATAGTGGATATAACTGTGCGTGATTATTTAAATGCTACCTTATCAGACATATTGAATTTATTAAGGTTAGTTGAATTCATTAAGGTTAATGGAATCACAGAAGTCTCTAAGTCATTCTTTTCTCTTTAAGTTCTTCATTTAAATGGTCTCAGATAAGAAACTATCATTCTCTCTCTCTCTCTCTCTCTCTCTCTCTTTCTTTTAACTGACATTCTACAATCTACACTAATTCACCAATATAAGCATCAATAATCAAATGTTTATCAACACTTAAAATAAAAACACCTAGTATATCTAAATAAATCTTTCAAGTTTTGAATTAACCCTTTTTTGGAAAATGTACTTTATTAAGAATTATTAATAAATTATTTATCCTTTCTTGTGGTCTATAAATATGAGGGGAAAACATTTTTGAACTTGAGTAACAAATTTCTCCTGATATTTTGGTCAATTGCTAGCAATAATAACAATTTGCATTTAGATATCATTTTCAAATTCATAAGGCTCTTTATTTACATATACAAATACATACATATGTTTAAGTACTTATTTTATACATATATATTTGTACTCATACACACACACACACACACACACACACACACACACACACACATATATATATATATTTCAATCCTCACCATAGTCCTGGAGGTTGGTTCTATTATTATACATATTTTACAGATGAGGAAACTAAGTGGGTATCCTTTTAATAAAATAATGAAACCTTTGTAGCCCACTGCATTCCCTTTTTATTGTAATTGCCATAAAATTCAGAGGCAAATTTTATGCCCAACTGTATTAATTAGTTCACCCTACGTGTCTGGTAACATCCAACACTTTTCTAATTTTTATTTAGTCCTTCACTTTCATACTATGCACATGCTTATATTTGTAAGCTTTCTTAAATCTTTTTAAAATAGATAAGATATTCCTGAAAATATATGTTAACAAACTAGAAAGACCATTGATGACCTGAGAATGCAAGTAAAAAGACTAGGGAAGAACTCAGTGATGCAAAAATGAGTCCAAAAAAAAGTCATAAAACTTTGAGAACTAGAGAATCATGAAAATTGAAAAATTGAAAAAATACTCCAAAATTCCAAGTAAATATAAAAAGCAATAAGATTTCATGAGAGAAAAATCCTTATTATTTCATCAATTCATGGACTTGGATCTATAAAAAAAATGGACCCAAGAAAGTCAACAAGACAGACTTCTGGCCAAGATGGCAGAGAGGACAGGCACTGTGTTAGGTGTTCTCTCTTTCCCCTAAGAAATAACATGAGAGGAATCTCTTAACAGAAATTCAATCCACAAAAACCAGAATGAGAAGCTAGGAGAACATCTACCAAGAAGTACTGTCTCAGGGGATTGTGGGTGAACTGGGAGACGAGAGCAGAGGATCAACCTGGGGATGGCAACTGGATGAAGCCAGAGAGTGAGCCTCAGCCATAGAGTCTTCAGTGAGTAGCGGTGCAAGATCCAACTTGGGGGGGGGGGGGGAGGCAACAAGAGGGTGAGTTCCAGCACAGAGTCTCAGAGCACACCTGGAAAGCCATGGACCAGCACTCCATACTTTCTCAGAGCCCTTTGCCCAGAACAAACAATAAACAACCCCTCCACTCCCTTGGGGCAACAGAGTTCACTCAACAGAAAGAGATTAACTCCCTCCCCCAGGGCCCACCCCCACTGTCTGGCCCCTGGCATTACTAAACCAAGTGACCAAAGCCTCTGGGATCTTCAAGAGCAAACCTCTGAGAACCAGCTCCTCCCCATGGAAGATGAAAAAAGGTCAGAGAAAAGGGGGGCCCATGGAGAAATACTTAGAAGATACAGATTCTAACCCAGAGAGATCTAGCATTGCTGGAGAGAATATGAATTGGTCTCCAGGACAGAAAGACTTCTGCCGGGTTTTTATTTACAACGCCGGCTTCTTAATGCTAGTCCGTCCTCTTACTCACCAGTCCAACGCGTGGTGAGTCTTCGGGGTACCTCCGGCCCCCACTCTTTGATGGGGGAAGAACCAGACAGAGCGCCTGAGGTGGGTAATCAGTCTTTATTCTTCTGTGATCACATTCCCGCTCGCCCCCACCTCTCAGCAGACCCTTTTATCCCCTCTGTCCTCCCTCCCATGAACTCTTACCCAATGAGGGGCCGAGTTCTGTAACATTCCCTTATAAGGTGATTATGTTTCCCCCTCTAAGCAACCGCCAAGCCTCTTCCCCCCGCCCCCAACATCTCCCCCTTTCTGTTTTACAAGGTTATCACTTGGTGTGACCTTAAGCGGTGCTGAGGTTAGCCTTAAGCGGTGTCATTTCTACTGGCCTCTGATAGCCGGGGGCGAGGAACCCTGTCTTAGGTCATCTCCTTCAACCCAGGACCTTGCCCGTCCTAGGCGCCCGACACCCTCAGGGCCTGTCTTAGGTGGCTGGGTCAGGAGAAGTTGCCCGTCTTGGGGTTTACCTCGTCTTACCCCTAGGTGTCACATGTCATGCATGGCGGCTAGCCAGACTTGGGGATCCGCCGGGGGCGAGGAACCCTGTCTTAGGTCATCTCCTTCAACCCAGGACCTTGCCCGTCTTAGGTGGCTGGGTCAGGAGAAGTTGCCCGTCTTGGGGTTTACCTCGTCTTACCCCTAGGTGTCACATGTCATGCATGGCGGCTAGCCAGACTTGGGGATCCTCCCCCGTCTCCATGGCCATGAAGGCTTTCTGAGTAAGAAGCATATAGCCCCTCTGTCGCCTAGCTAGGCGGCAGAAACAGACAACAAGTAGGGTGATTCCCAGAATCAGCGTCCTTGTTCACCCTCAAGGGGGTATCCTCCCGCCATCTGGCAATCCCTCCATGGTATGGGATCCTCGATGTCTTCCCCTGTGGCCACACATGAGGGGCCCCACCGAGGCAGAAGGGAGCCCCATCGATGTATTGGTCACTAGCAGGCGAGGGTAGATCGGGGAGTTCCGTGCTACCGGAAGGGGAGAGGGAATAACTCGGAGTATTCCCCATGTCGGATTTCCTTCAGATGGAGCACCTCCAAGGATCCCTACGATGATCAGAAGGCCTGAAAAAGAAAGAAATTCCTCTCACCCCGTAGGGTTGGGCATTAATCAAGGTCTCTTATCTTGTAAACAGGGAGCCATCTTTCTGGCTCTTCTATCTTATCCTCGGGATGAAATGACAGGTGGCCCTGTCTTCTGTTCTTTACCGTTACAGGGCCATGCCAACCTCCCTCTTCATCTCTCCACATGACTTTAGAGCCTGGTAGGGCCTTGGTGGGAGAGGGCAGGAGCGTTGGTTCTTTCTTAGCATGTCCTTTTGGGGAGAAAAATCTCTGGGCGGCTGTAGTGCCGTCATCCCTGACTTGTAGGAAATTCATGGTAAATAGTACCTGAGACAGGTCTGAATGGGTCAGTGACCTGCCAACTCCCCCTTTCTGTTTAAAAAGATAGGATGTAAAGCTGGCACAGGGTGGGGCTATTGGCCATTCCCTGAGGTAGGACGGTGAACTGATAACGTTTACTGGGGGCTTGGAAATTGATCGCGGGGAGGGAAAAGGCAAATTTTCTTTGTCCTCCGGGTGGAGGGGAATGCTATAGAAGCAGTCTTTAACATCAATCACTATAATAGTCCACCCTTGCGGGACTGCAGTGGGCATAGGGAGACCAGGTTGGAGGGTACCCATGGGTACCATGTTGGCATTTACTGCCCGAAGATCAATCAACATTCTCCAACTCCCCCCTTTCTTTTTTATGACAAAGACGGGGGAGTTATACGGGCTAAGGGACGGTTCCACTTTGTTCTCGTGCAGGAGGGTCATTACTATGTCTGTGAGGGCGATGAGCTTTTCTTTTGTCAGGGGCCACTGCTCAACCCAAATAGGTTTCTTATTAATCCATGTTATTCTAGGGGAAAAGCTCATCTCTAGAGTGGCCCCAATTAATTTCCCCGCAGGCTATCAGGGGTGGCAAGTGTCAGGTTAAGCTGGCTCAAGATATCTCTACCCCATAATGCATAAGGGAGGTCGGGTAGGCACAGTGGGGTGAAGAGTCCAGATTCTTCCAAAGCTGACCACCGTAAGGCGTGTGCTGCTTTCATGGCAGATCTATTGCCCCCCACCCCCGTCACTGCTTGAGGGCTCTGTAGGAGTGGCCACTCGCGCCTCCACTGTCCCCTATTTATGACAGAGCAATCGGCTCCAGTGTCAATTATCCCTTCGAGCTTCTGATTTTCCACCGTGACGGTTAACAGTGGTCGCCCAGAGCTGACCGGGTGGACCCAGTTCACATGAGCGGGAGGGGTCCGCAAGGGCAGCGCCTTTCCCACCTCTTGGCCCTGTTTTACCAAGGTGGGAAAGGGGTGGGGGTTTGTGACCCTTACGGATGTGGGACTTCCGGGACCAAAAATGACCTGGGTATGGGTGACTAAGTCCACACATCTCTCAGCCCCTGTGATGAGCGCTGGGAAAATATTTAGCTCAATGGGAATCATCGAGGTTTCCCAAGGCCCGATCTCTCTCTGCTGTGTCCCTTCTCTATAGTCAACCCTCACGGGGATAGTCACAGTAATGGGGCCGCTGTCTTCGAGCACGGGGGGGGGGCCCCGCGGCCGGGCCCCTCCCTTTCCCTTTTCCCGACTTCCCTTTGGATCGGCAGAACCTGGCTATGTGACCTGGCTTTCCACAGGAATAACAGGTCGGAACTGAAGTGGAGGGGGGCCGCTGCCTGCACTGTGCTTTGAGGTGCCCTGGCTTTCCGCACCCAAAACAGGTGGGTCTCACCTGCATACCATGAAGGGCGGTCAGGAGGCTATCCTCCCGGTTCTCCATGGCAGTCACTAAGGCTTGAATTGAATCCTCGCTGGGCATGTCCAGCAATTTGTCAACAACTCCTTCTAATGAAGCGTCGGGGGGAAGGCTGCTAATGGCTGCGATCCCTTTGGGGTGAAGACCCTCTTTAATCAATTGTCTCATAAGTAGATCAGATCCCGGGGTGTCTCCCATTATACGAGTCACTGTCTCTTTAACCTCGTTCACAAATGAGAGGGGTGTCTGATCTGCTCTCTGCTTCAGCCCAACCAACTTCTGTGTGGCTCTCCCCCCTTTCATGGCTCCAATCTTATCCCAAGCTGCAACATGTGTTTCTTTAACAGTCTCTAGCTCAAACTGGCCATACTGGGCCTGAACAGCAGGGTCAGTATAGGCTCCAGTTCCACACAGGAGGTCAATGGCTAAATCCAGGGGAGTATAACCCCGGGATTTTGCCAGCTTAGAGGCCTCTCTGCGGGCCTGAGCCTTAAAAGCTAAATATAAGGAGGCATCTAGGCACGCGGCTGCAATTTCGTCAAAGTCAGCAGGGGTCCAAGGGTGCGTAGCAAAGAGGTTTTGCATCAGTCTTTTTACATAAGGGGAGCTTGGGCTGTATTTAGTCACGGCCTCCTTAAGTTCCTTAAGCATCTTAAAAGGGACAGGGCGGTAGTCTCGGGCTCCGGTAAGGGGGTCCGTAAATACCGGGTAGAGGCCCCAGTCATCCCAGTCCACCTCCTCCCCTTTCTCTATTGCTATGGAGGCACTGGTGGCAAGTAGGCCGGATGGGCGGAGCCCTTGAGGGGATCTCTGAAGGGCGGACAAGGAACACGGGGGATTTTTTGCCTCTGTTTCCTGGCTGGGCCGCCAAGCCTGGGGCGCGGCAGCTGTCCAATCAGCGCGGACTTCTCCCTCCTCGTCAGCAGCCTCCCGGTCCCACCTACTCACGCTCCTCTTCCTGCCACCCCTGAGGACTGTTTGCACCCCTCCCTTCCCGCGCTCGGAAACTTCCGGCCCTGAATCTCTAAGTGTGCCACATTCATCGCCCTCCCCCTTTTCATTCTTTCTCGGTAAGGAGGGGCATGCGGCATTTTCTTCTCCCTGGGGGCCCCTTGTTCCCCCATTGTTTCTTCTAAGTTCCTCCCACGGATACAGGGGAGGGGGTGGCCTTCCCTCTTCCTCTGAGCTCTCTGAATCCGATCCCGCCAACGAGCTACCCACCTGAGTGCTGATTGTTCGTGCCAAAGTCACCTTCTGGGGATGCAGGGCTGCATCCACTATCTTATACACTGTAAAATCCTTGGGGGTCAGTTTTCCCGGGCAGGTGTCATTATAGGAGGCCATCTGCTGCCCTACCACCTTCCATTTATCTGGTTGGATCCCACTATGTTGCACCCAAGGGCAGATGTTCCAGATATTCTCAACAAAAGCACGGCACGTCTTGATAGGTAATTTACGGCCATGCTTAGCGCAGAGTTTATAAAGCTGCACTGCAACGGCCTCTTTTTCCTCCGGCTCAAAGGCGGGAATACTATTCCGGCCCCCCATGCTGTCTACTAGCCGAGGCTGCAATCCTAACAGGTGGCAGAACTGGAAAGTTCCCGTTCGGCAAAAGAGAAGGAGGCAGCAGGGCACAATCAGACAGGCCAGCACGGCAAGGAGCGTGATTAGAGCAGAAGGAGAAAGGGGAGAGAAAGAAAGCATAGTCAACACAATAGGGATATGTCCCTCAGGCAATATCTGAGAGTAAACGCCCTCTCCTTCCTCCCGGTCAGAAACGACCGAGGCTGTCTGGAGAATCCGACCAGCGGATTCAGACGTTCCCTAGCAAAATCAGGTCCCTGTTCCGGGCACCACTTGCCGGGTTTTTATTTACAACGCCGGCTTCTTAATGCTAGTCCGTCCTCTTACTCACCAGTCCAACGCGTGGTGAGTCTTCGGGGTACCTCCGGCCCCCACTCTTTGATGGGGGAAGAACCAGACAGAGCGCCTGAGGTGGGTAATCAGTCTTTATTCTTCTGTGATCACATTCCTGCTCGCCCCCACCTCTCAGCAGACCCTTTTATCCCCTCTGTCCTCCCTCCCATGAACTCTTACCCAATGAGGGGCCGAGTTCTGTAACATTCCCTTATAAGGTGATTATGTTTCCCCCTCTAAGCAACCGCCAAGCCTCTTCCCCCCGCCCCCAACAGACTTCCTTGAAGAAATCAGGAAGGAGATTAAAAATCAATTGGAAAACTGGGAAAGGAAACTCAAGAGAAAATTAACACCATTCTACAAGAAAACAAATCCTTGGAAAATTCAATTGGACAAATACAAAATGAGAATAACTCTCAAATCTTCAATTGGGCAAATGCAAAAAAGGAAATGATTCTCTCAAAACTTCATTTGGAAAAGCAGAAAAATCCTTCAAAAATAGAATGGACCAACTGGAAAAGGAGTTGCAAAAAGATAAATGAAGAAAAATCTTCTTCTCTAAAAAAAAGAAAGAATGGGATCAGTGGAAACTAATGACTTCATGAGACAACAAGATTGTCTTAAACAAAACCAAAATATTGAAAAAATAGGAAAAAATGTAAAATACCTCATCAGTCAAACCACTGACCTCAAGAACAGGTCAAGAAGGGAGAATCTGAGAAATCTGGCCTTCTTGAAAACATTGAAGCAAAAAAAAAAGCCTGGAGTTAATATTATAGGATTAGTGATGGAAAAATTGCCCTGATATCATGGAACGAGAGGGCGAAATAATTATTGAAAGAATACATCAATCCCCTCCGGAAAGAGATTCTAAAATGAAAACACCAAGGAATGTTGTGACCAAATTCTAGGACTTTCAGATATAAGAAAAAAATCCTACAAGCAGCCAGAAATAAAAAAAATTAAATACCAAGGAGCCACAGTAAGGATCATGCAGGACCTGGCCACAGCAACATTAAGAAATTGAAGGGCCTGGAATGAGATATTCTGAAGAGCAAGTGAGCTTGGAATGCAGCCAAGAATCCACTACCTGGTAAAGCTGAGCCTTCTCTTCTAGGGAAAAAGATGGACATTTAATGAAATGGGATACTTCCAAGATTTCATGAAGAACAGACCAGAGCTAAATAGAAAATTTGGACATCAAACAGGAGGCTCAAGAGACATATGCAAAGGTAAAAAAAAACAAAAAACAAAAAACAAACTGCTATCCAATAAGATGAAACTGGATATTTACCCACTTGGGAGAAAGAGTCTCATAACTCTTGAGAATTGTAATTCTATTAGAGAGAATATACATAGCCAGAAGTGATGGATACTCATAACTTTTCTGTGACTCAAATAGAATGATTTAAAAACAATAACTCCTTAAAAAGGGGGAGCAGTAAGTCAAAGGGAGCTTGGAGGGAGACTGAATGGGGTAAATCTCATTACATCAAGAGGTACAAAGGATCTATTGTAATTGAGGGGAAGAAGGGAGGAGGTGAGAACCACATGAATCTTCATCTCATCAGACTTGGCTTAAAGTTAACTTAGACACACTTAATCAAGTTAAGAAGTTTAACTTACCTTTCAAGCATTAAAAGGGGAAAAGGGAATGGGAATGGGGGATGGGTAGGGGAAGATAAAGGGGAACTAACAGAAGGAAGGGAAGAAGGGGAAAAGGGAAAGGGGGAAAAAGGGGAGGTGAGGTTGATAAAAGAGGACAAACACACTGAAGGTGGCGGTATTCAGAAACAAAACACTGAGGAATATGGATAAAGGGGAAAAAAAGGGGAAAAACACAAACAGAAAGAAGACAGCATGGAAGGCAATAAAGAGTTAGTAATTATAACTTTGAATGTGAATGGGATGAACTCTCCCTTAAAGCATAAGAAAAATAGCAGAGTGGATTAAAAACCAGAATCCTACAATATGCTGCTTACAAGAAACTCATTTGAAGCAGAATGATACATATAGAGTAAAAGTAAAAGGTTACTTCAGCTGAAGTGAAAAAAGCAGGGGTAGCAAACCTTATTTCAGACAAAGCAGCTGCAAAAATAGATCTCATTAAAAGAGATAAGGAAGGAAACTGTATCCTCCTAAAAGGTACCATAGACAATAAAGTAATTTCAATACTAAATATCTATGCACCCAATGGGACAGCATCCAAATTCTTATAGGAGAAGTTGAAAAATCTATAGAAAGACATAGACTGCAAAACTGTACTAGTGGGAGACCTCAACCTCCTACTCTCAGATTTAGAAAAATCGAATCACAAAATAAACAAGAAGCAAGTTAAGGAGGTAAATAGATTGTTAGAAAACCTAGATATGATAGACCTAGGGAGGAAACTGAATGGGGATAGATAGGAATATTTTTTTCCCTGCAGTACATGGCACTTACACAAAAATTGACCGTGTTCTAGGGCATACAAACCTAATGATCAATTGCAGAAAGGCAGAAATAGTGAATACATCTTTCTCAGATCACAATGCAATAAAAATCATATGCAATACTGGGCCAGGGAGATATAGACCCAGAACTAATTGGAAACTGAATAACCTCATTTCTTAAAATTAGTTTTTATTAAAGATATTATTTGAGTTTCACAATTTCCCCCCTATCTTGCTTCCCCCCCCCCACAGAAAGCACTCTGTCAGTCTTTACTTTGTTCCCACATTGTACCTTGATCCAAATTGGTGTGATGAGAGAGAAATCATATCCTTAAAGAAGAGAAGTCTAAGAGGTGACAAGATCAGACAATAAGATATCAGTTTTTTCTAAATTAAAGGGAATAGTCCTTGAACTTTGTTCAAACCCCACAGCTCCTTATCTGGATACAGCTGGCACTGTCCTTTGCAGACAGCCCAAAATTGTTCCTGATTGTTGCACTGATGCACTGATGGAATGAGCGAGTCCTTCAAGGTTGAACATCACTCCCATGTTGCTGTTAGGGTGTTGAATAACCTCATTTTAAAGAATGAGTGGATCAAGCAACAAATTATAGAAAGAATTAATTATTTCATCCTAGATAATGACAATAATGATACAACATACCAAAACCTATGGGATATACTCAAGGCAGCTGTCAGGGGATATATTATATCTTTAAATGCTTATATGAATAAATCAGAGAAAGAACTCAATGAACTAAATATGCAACTAAAAATTTTAGAGAAAGAAGAAATTAAAAACCTCCAATTAAATACCAAATTAGAAATTCTAAAAATTAAAGGAGAAATTAATAAAATCAAAAGCATGAAAAGTATTGAACTAATAAATGAAATCCAGAGCTAGTTTTATGAAAAAACCAATAAAATTGATAAACCTCTGGTCAATTTGATTAAAAAAAACAAAGAGAAAAAAACGAATTGCTAGTATGATAAATTAAAAAGGTGAACTCACCAAGGAGGAAGAAATTAAAGTAATAATTCAGAATTATTTTGCCCAACTTTATGCCAATAAATTTGACAATCTAAGTGAAAGGGACAAATATTTACAAAAAATGTAAATTGCCCAGATTAAATGCAGAGGAAATTAAAAACCTAAATAACCCTATCTCAGAAAAATAAATTTAACAAGCCATCGTTGAACTCTCTAAGAAAAAAATCTCCACAGCCAGATGGATTCACAAGCAAATTCTATCAAACATTTAAGGAACAATTGGTTCCAATTCTATATAAACTCTGGAAAAATATGTGAAAATGGAACTCTGCCTAACTCTTTCTATGACACCAATATGGTGCTGATACCTAAGCCAGGAAGAGTTAAAACAGAGAAAGAAAATTACAGACCTATCTCCCTGATGAATATAGTTGCAAAAATCTTAAATATAATCTTGTAAAATGATTACAACAAGTTATCACTAGGATAATACATTATGATGAAATAGGATTTATCTCAGGAATTCAGGGTTGGTTCAATATTAGGAAAACTGTTAGTATAATTAATTATATTAATAACATACCTATCAGAAATCATATGATCATATTAATAGAAGCTGAAAAGGCTTCTGACAAAATACAGCACCCATTCCTAATAAAAATACTAGAGAGCGTAGGAATAAATGGTTTGTTCTAAGGAACAAATAATAATAATAATAAGCATCTATCTGAAACCATCAACAAGCATTATATGCAACAGGGATAGGCTTGAGGCATTCCCAATAAAATCAGGGGTAAAACAAGGATGCCCATTATCACCACTACTATTCAGTATTGTATTAGAAATGTTAGCCTCAGCAATAAGAGAAGAAAAAGAAATAGAAAGAATTAGAATAGGGAAAGAGGAGACAGAGCTCTCATTCTTTGCAGATGACATGATGGTATACCTATAGAAACCCAAAAAAGTCATCTAAAAAACTACTAGAAATAACTAGCAACTTAAGCAAAGTAGCAGGATATAAAATAAACCCTCATAAATCCTCAACATTTCTGTATATGACTAGCAAGATACAGCAGAAAGAGCTAGCAAAAGAAATCTCATTCAAAGTAATCTCAGACAAAAATAAAATACCTGGGAATCTACCTGCCAAGGCAGAATCAAAAAGTTTTTGAAAACAATTACAAAACTCTTCTCATGCAAATATAATCAGATTTAAATACCTGGGCAAACATCAACTGTTCATGGATAGATTGAGCTAATATAATAAAAATGACAATTCTACCAAAACTAAACTACTTGTTTAGTACCCTACCAATCAAAATTCCAAAAAATTACTTTAATGAGTTAGAAAAAGTTGTAAGTAAATTTATATGGAGAAATAAAAAGTAAAGAATTTCCAGGGATTCAATAAAAAAGTGCAAAAGAAGGCGACTTAGCCTTTCCAGATCTAAAATTATATTATAAAGCATCAGTCCTCAAAACTGTCTGGTATTGGCTAAGAAATAGAGTGATGGATCAGTGGAATAGATTAGGTACAATAGCAGGAAATGATTATAGTAATCTGATGTGTGATAAACCCAAAGCGTCCAGCTTTTGGGATAAAAAAACTGTCCCTTTTGATTAAAAACTGTTGGGAAAATTGGAAGTTAGTATGGAAGAAACTTAGATTAGACCAACACCTCACACCCTAAACTAAGATAAAATCCAAATGGATACAGGATTGTAGACATAAAAACCCCCAATATTATAAGCAAACTAGAAGATCAAGGAGTAGTTTACCTGTCAGATTTATGGAAAGGGGAGCAGTTTATGACCAAGGAAGAGATGGAGAACATCATTAAAATAAACTAGATAATTTTGACTACATTAAATTAAAAACTTTTGCAGACAAAACCACTGTAACCAAGATGAAAAGAAATGTAGTAAATTGGGAAACAATTTTTGCAACTAGTATTTCTGACAAAGGACTCATTTCTAAAATATATAGAGAACTGAGTCAAATTTTCAAAAAAACAAACCATTTCCCAATTGACAAATGGTCAAAGGATATGGAAAGGCAATTTACAGCTGAGGAAAATTAAAGCAATCCATAATCATATGAAAAATTGCTCCAAATCATTACTTATTAGAGAAATGCAAATTAAAGCATCTCTGAGATGCCACCTCATAACTCTCAGACTGGCTAATATGACCAGAAAGGACAATGATCATTGTTGGAAGGGATGCAGGAAAATCAGGGACACTAATACATTGTTGGTGGAGCTGTGAACTCATCCAACTTTTCTGTAAAGCAATTTGGTATTATGCCCAAAGGGCAACAAAAATGTGCATACCCTTTGATCCAGCAATACCACACTGTGCCTATACTGTGAAGAGATTATGAAAAAGGGTAAAAACATCACTTGTACAAAAATATTTATAGCAGTGCTGTTTGTGGTGGCAAAAAATTGGAAATTAAGTGAATAGGGAATGACTTAACCAACTATGGTATGTGTATGTGATGGAATACTATTGTTCTATTAGAAACCAGGAGGAATGGGAATTCAGGGAAGCCTGGAAAGATTTGTATGAACTGATGCTGAGCAAGATGAGCAGAACCAGAAAAACTTTGTACAGCCTAACAGCAGCAAGGGGTGATGATCAACCTTGATGGACCTTGCTCATCCCTTCACTGCAACAATCAGGGACAATTTTGGGCTATCTGCAATGGAGAATACCATCTGTATCCAGAGAAAGCATTATGGACTTTGAACAAAGACCAAAGACTATTACCATCAAATTAGGGGGGAAAACATTATATTATTATGTAATTTTATTATCTCATATTGATATTTCTTCCTTAAGGATATGATTTCTCTCTCATCACATTCAATTGAGATCAATGTATAACATGGAACCAATGTAAAAACTAACAGAATATCTTCTGTGGGGGGGGGGGGAAGCAAGAACAGGGGAAAAATCATAAAACTCAAAATAAATAAAATCTTTCTTAAAAAAAGTCAACAAGAGGGTGAAGTAAAACTAGGGGAGTATGAAAGGATGTGGTTGAGTCTAGCTTTGTACTATATTACTTTTCTGCAATGATCTAGAAAATGTACTACACTGAATTCTGACTGGAAGAGAAAAGGAAAAAAATCACAGTGAGTCATTTTTCCAGTCTAGGACAGTTTAGGAGTGTAGATACTGGGATTGGAGTCTGGCCAGGTGTGCATGCAAGATAGAGCACTAGAGTACTCAAAACAGAGACAGGAAGAAATCACAGGAGATCCTTGAAACTAGTGTTGGGTTTAGAATACCATCTGGCAGACCATACAGGGCTGGTTCATAGATCCAGTGGAAAGGAGCAGTTGCAGTTATGGGCCCTACTAATGTACTGAGTTAGAAATAAATTCTGGAAATGTAGTTATGTGGTTCTAAAACTAAGAGCTGAGTGGGAGATTCACTCCTAGCTTTTAGTGCCATTTATCAGACTGCAATGAAATAATCAGGGCTGGAGCTTTAGAACAAAGGGGAGGTGGCAGACCATTCAGTCTGAGCTTTTAAAACCTCCTAGTTAATGAGTATAGCAGTGGTCTACTAAAATTTGTAGCCAAAGATAAGCCAATAGACACAAACTTGGGTCAGGAACTTGCGGAACTCAGTTCAGGAAATAAATGAAGAGATCTTTCCCTGAATCACATCCCTTAGGGATCTCTATAAGCTATTGGTTCCAAAGTGTACTCTGTGGAAATAACAGAAGGATGTAAAAGTACAGAAGGGCAGGCTAGACATTCTTCTCTCATTCAGAAGAGAGAATTCTTTTTGATTTTGGACAGAGTCTAGCATCAACATAAAGTTCAAAGTCAAGAAAAGAGCTGGGAAAATGAACAAATCAAAAATAGAATCCCACCATAAAGAACAATTGACAAAGAGAGTTCAAGACAGGTATAGACAAGAAGAGTAAAAAAAAAAATCTACAAGCAAAAATTCAAATTAAAAATGCAGCTTTGACAAAAGTCCCACAGGAAATTCTGGAAGTATTAGATGAAGAGTTGAGAGAGAGAGAGAGAGAGAGAGAGAGGAGAGAGGAGAGAGAGAGAGAAAGAGAGAGAGAGAGAAATTGTAAAAAAACAGATGCACGTGGTAGAGGGGAAAAATGGAAAAAGAAATAAAAACTAGAAAAGAAAAATAAAAGAATTAACAACTTGGAAAAAGAGGTACAAAACTTTACTGAAGAAAATGTGTCTTTGAAAATTAGAATTGGTCAAACACATAACAGCATAATACATCCAGAAGTAATAAAATGATCAAAAGGTTGAAAAAATAGAAATGTAAAATAGTTCACAGGAAAAATAATTGACTTGGAAAACCTATTGAAGACAAATAATTTAAGAATCACCAGATTACCTAGAAAAATAGCCTAGATATTATAGTTCAAGAAATTACAATTCTTTAAAAAAAGGTTTTATTTATTTTGAAGTTTTACAATTTTTCCCCCTGTTCTTGCTTCCCTCCCCCACCCCCACAGAAGGCAGTC